>NC_141138.1:42545028-42855497 GCF_053477565.2 Lygodium microphyllum
TTGTCTGCATCAGATTCAATTTCTCACTGCTGCGTTTGCTGGTGTTCGACATCCGGAGGTTGCCTTGCCGCGATTCGGGATCTGTTCGCAGTACGACACACTCTCCTGCTCATTACCCCTGCCCTGATCCTTGAGATATAAGAGTTTGAGGTTCAATATTCATTCACTGCATAGTGTATTTGCTGCATGAGCATCGTATTATTATTAGTCATATCATTTCATTTATTACTTGTGTTCATTGTCTCTGAGTTACCCTAACTGTGTTCTTTTATTAGTCTGTGCTTTGTCGTACGGTTTTTGTTTATGCTTCTATGTTAGGGTATTTTCTTTATATGGTATCAGAGCCTAGTACTCTCTGAGAAACCTAGGCCTTTGGTCTGAGAGCTCTTCGCAAGTAGCAAGAACAACAGTAGGTTCAAATGACTTCGAACACATCAACACCGATTCTGTCTCCAGAACAGCCTATACCGAGAACCAAGCAAGAGTGGACCGATCAGCTTGCTCCACAAAGTTCCGACATGGTGGGAGAAACATCTGAGTACATGGAAAAAAAGATAGGCAAGCTGACCTCTGAAGAATATAAACTGATCATAGCCTATCGACGAAAGAAGATTGAGGAGCTCGACCGAAGGATTGCCCTTCAAGAAAAGCTTCTGAATGAAGGTATGTATGATTTTCACTCTTCAGATGTTGCGCATAAGTCTGACGATGTTGTAGGGCCATCGAGATCTCCATCAAGGATGCCCCCCCCCCCCCCGTCTTGGAGAGCAAGATCCGGAGTATTTTCCATTTTTTCAAACTCTTCCGTCCTCTCCGGTGCAAGGTACTTTTGATTCGTCTTTTGTCCCTTCTTCTTTTACCTCTTCTATTTTGCAATATATTGGTAGACATCATGTGGAAGAAAGAATCCAGTCTGTTGACTATGGAAAATGTCATATTAAGAACCAATTCTTGTATGTTAACATACGTCGAGGGGATTATAAGAAAAAGTCATGTAACTCTTCTTTTGCCCTTTTTTCTTTTCTGTCTACTTCACATAATCAGAATGAATTTGATGTTTCTTTCACTTCATTACATGGTCAAAGAGAGAGCTGCCATGTAATGAAGGTCAACGGTCAAAGAGAGAGCTGTCAATTGAAAGGAATCCAAAGAGGGCTGGGGGAGAGTACATGGCTGGAAAAGGGGGGGGGGGGGGGGGGGGGGGAGGGATGAGATATCCAAGGCTTCCCACCCCCCCAAAAAGTGCCACCCAAGCAGGTGGAATGCGCAAGAAACGTAGGACGCAAGATCTAGGTGGCGTAGACCGTGTGGCCCAAAAGGACCCAAAATCACGTACGAATTTGTACGAATACGTACTGTACGGTACCATACGAATCGTACCATATGGGCAGTACCGTACAACGTACAAAGGCAACTATGTTTGACATTAAGGATCTTGGTGATACAAATCGCATTCTTGGCATGCGAATACTCAGAGATAGGTCAAAAGGATTACTCTATCTATCTCAGCAAGAGTATATCTCCAAGGTTTTGCAGCGTTTCAATATGGAGGGGAGGAAAACAATTGGGGTTCCATTACCTCCATATGTGAAACTCAGTGCATAGACAACCCTACATTTGATGATGAGAAGGCTGAAATGGCCACGATACCATATGCTTCATCTGTTAGCAATTTGATGTATGCTATGGTTGCTACGCATCCTGATATTGGCTTTGCAATGGGAGTGGTTAGTAGATACATGGCAAACCCTGGTAAAAAGCATTGGGAAGCAATGAAAGGTATTATGAGATACCTCAAAGGCACAAAGGATTTGTGCATCTGCTTTGGAAAGCAGAAGGCATCTGTTGTTGGCTTTACAGATGCAGACTATGCTGGTCATGCGGACTGCAGAAAGTCCACTTTTGGGTATCTGTTTATCTTCACAGAAGGAGCAGTCTGTTGGATCTCCAAGCTACAAAAGTGTTGCATTGTCTACTACAGAGGCAGAGTATGTGGGTGCCACTAAGGTATGCAAGGAGGCTTTATGGCTTTCACATCTGGTGGGAGAGCTTGGCATTACAGAGTTACCTATTCTCCATTGTGATAGTCACAGTGCTATCATGCTAGCACGGAATCCCGTCTTTTATGCAAAGACGAAGCACATACAGATGAAGTATCACTTCATCAAAGACGTACTTGATAGTAAGAGCATTGAGCTTGTCAAAGTGTATACAAATGATAATCCTGCAGATCTTCTCACGAAGGTATTCTAGCAGAGCGGTTTGCTCATTGCCGATAGATGATGGGAGCTGGATAGGTATATGCATTTCAGCTTTATACATACCTAGACTTAGTTGATTCTTTTCTCCTCTTAAGGCACATTGCCTTTAGGTGGGAGGTTGTTGGGAATAAAGGACCATCGTGCCTTTTACATGTGCACGGGTGTGAACACACCCTTAGCACATTTGTACTTTCATATATATCTATCTAAAACCTAAAGAGGTACAACACAACAAGAATTGTACCCAAGAATATCGCGCATCTCTATCTCTAACTCTCACTCACTACTCTTACTCACGTTTTGCTCTCTACCTGACATTTTTATCGCCGGACATTGCATCACCACTATGCATCGCTCACTTCAACCACATAGGTATGACCCCTCGCATTATGTGATGCTAATGAGGGTGAGCCTCTTACATACAAAGAGGCCAAGTCATGCGAATTCAGCAGTAAGTGGGAGCTAGCTATGCAGGAAGAGATTAAATCTCTATATGCTAATGATACTTGGAATCTTGTGTCGTTGCCCAAAGGAAGGAAGCCTCTTCCAAAAAAATGGGTTTACAAAGTAAAGACAGTTGATGGAAAACCCAAGTACAAGGCAAGACTGGTTGCTAAAGGGTATATGCACAAAAGGAAGAGATTGACTTCCAAGAGGTCTTCTCACCTGTTGTGAAGATGACCACTCTACGTGTGCTTTTTGCTCTCACTGTTGTATTGGACTTAGAGTTGTACCAAATGAATGTGAAAGCAACCTTTCTGCATGGTGACATTGATAAGGAAATCTACATGAAACAACCCGAGGGCTTTGTAGTTCCTAGAAAAGAGCAGATGGCGTGTAAACTAAAATGCAGCCTGTATGGGCTGAAGCAAGCACCACGACAGTGGTACAAAAAGTTTGACACTTTTATGCTATCTCATGGGTTTACACACAGCCATGCAAATCATTGTTTGTACATGAAAAAGTATACAGATGGCGGCCCCATCATACTTGTTTTGTATGTGGATGATATGTTGCTAGCTGGGAAGAGTAAGACTAGCTTGGATGCTCTCAAAGATCAGCTGAAATCAGCTTTCTCCATGAAAGATTTGGGGAATGCAGAGCATATATTGGGCATGAGAATTCGCAGGGATAAAACACAGAAATTACTGTTTTTATCTCACGAAAAGTGCAGTGAAAATGTATTAGACAAATTTAACATGGCTGAAACTAAGCCTTTTGGGGTACCCTTACCTCCTTATCTTAAGCTTAGTAAAGCCAACAACTCAAAAGATGACGTGGAAGCAAATGCTATGAAGGGAGTCCCTTATGCACCAGCTTGTGGCTCTCTTATGTATGCTATGGTTGCTACTCGTCCAGACATTGCTCATGCAATGGGAGTTGTTAGTAGATTTATGTCAAATCCTGGTAAAACACATTGGGAGGCTATCAAGTGTATTCTTCGATACCTAAAGGGTACACAAAGAAAGTGTATTTGCTATGGGTAGGGTGGACTTAGTTTGCAGGGTTATTGTAATGCAGACATGGCAGGTGACTTGGACACTCGTAGGTCCACTAGCAGGTATGTCTTTACAGATGCTAGTGGGGCCGTTTCTTGGTGCTTCAAGTTGCAGAACATCGTAACACTGAGTACTACTGAAGCTGAATACATATCAGCTACTGAAGCTTCTAAGGAAGCTATATGGTTGAGCAAACTTGCAGAGGATCTCGACATGTCTATTGGTACTGCAATGTTGGGATGTGATAGCTAGAGTGCTGTGTATCTGGCTAAGAATGCCATGTATCATTCACGCACAAAGCATATAGATGTGTGATATCACTTTATCAGACAGATTCTGGAAGATGGTCTAATCACATTGACCAAGATCAAAACACAAGACAACCCTGCAAATGTTCTCACTAAAAGTCTAAGCAAAGCTCAGCATGAGCATTGCATACGACTAGTGGGAGTTGGTTAGAGGTTCACTTCGGACCTTTAAGTGGGAGGTTGTTGGGATAAAGGCCCTTGGTCACTCTCACTGCTGCTCACTCCTCCACCTGAGCTCCAACACAATGCTTTGTGGTCCTTTGAGCAGAGCCTCAATTTTTTGGTGGCTGTGTTCTTCGGTGCTATCCAAATATGTTACTCCATTTGAGCATATTCAGTGTTACATTATTTAGCAGGCCACTTAACAAATACCAAACCCAGGACCAGTGCCCCCATATGCCACTGTTAATTCTACCTCAAGAAGGTACAAGCTCTCATTCTTTAGCAGGCCACTTAACAAATACCAAACCCAGGACCAGTGCCCCCATATGCCACTGTTAATTCTACCTCAAGAAGGTGCAAGCTCTCTGTAGAGACGAAATTGTTATTGTTCAAAAGATTCTTTTAAAGAGGACCCTTTCTGGTGCTTAATCCTACAAACTGCAGTGAACAAAATTGAACCACCTTAATGATAAAAGCTCTCTTCTCAATGAATTCAGCTTAAGTAAAACATGAAGAGTTGTAGAAACAAGCTTTTGCCATGACTTTCCCAAAATGGAGAAAATCAGAAATAATGCAATCTGAAGAACATATTATTGATGCATAAAATGGCAAATCTACAGGATGCTGTCCCTTCCAGGTATCAGTTTATCTTTTTCACCCGATGATAAGGAGGCACTGCTACACTATAAATTAGACAACAGGGCCCAAAACTCATTTTGACTGGTTAAGTGTGGAAACACCATCAAGCCTATGTGAATTCTGTTTTTGAGTGTTAGGGACTGTGGAATCTATAAGGTGTTTTATTTCATCATAAAGGACTAAAATGAGTGCTGCTCCTGTTCCCCGAAACATATTGGACACAGCCCCTCGATAAAAAGAGTGTAAACCCTCTGTCTGGTATATTGTTTTCCAACAATCTAAGGTGCTGGCATACCTCTGCTGCTCTAAACCTGCCTGCATCATCATTCGTCGACGAACCGTATCAAGAGGATACGAGATCAAACCTGCTGAAGTTGTGACTGCTTGCGCTGTCAGCCATCTTTTCCAGAAGGGAATAGTGCTGGCCTCTTTATGCATGAGATCTTTTGCAGTATCAAAACCTCCGAAATACACACTACGATGAACTACCATACCTTGAATAGATGCAGGCAGACCTCTATACAAGCCTGTTACCCCATCTTTTTTGTAGATGGTCCTCATAAAATGGGGAAGTCCTGTAAACTGGCGTGCTTCAGTCCTGCCCATATCTGCTGCTAGACGTGTATGAGCAATATCCAATGGATATACTACAACAAGAGCAGTACATCCTGCTAAGGCACCAGCAAGGAAATTATGCTGTGCTGTTGTTATGATATCATTGCTTTCTTGGCGTGATAAGAGTATTGTTCTGTACAGATCCTGGAAAAAATGTGGAGGGCAACATATGTAAGTGCTTGAAACTTTCAAGATGCTTATCGTGCATGCGTGCACAGACATACACGTGCATGCACATGCAAATGCAAACCTGCACACACACACACACACGCACGCACGCACGCACGCAATTTGGCATGTACATAATGATTCAAAAGCACACATCATATCCTCTTCACAAATACAACTGATAGCTGCTTATACAATTCATGTATCCCTAATTGAAAAATGTGTTGGGGAAACTAGCCATCTTTCTATGTTAAGTTTCCATAGCCACTTTGAAAATTTGAAATACTCCCAAAATAGAGGATCGATTAAATCCAAACACAAATACCTTTTGATTCTTGAAATGGAACTATTATAAACTTGCCGAATAACTCTTGGCCTTAGTTGTGTGGAAACCAATTTCCTCCAACATAAAACCTACATGATGTTTTCTATGTAAAATACACCTGTTCCCACCCCCCTGCCCCCCAAAAAGAAGAAGAAGAAGAAAGAAGAACATGAGTAGGTGACTAAAAAGAATGACTCTTTAGTCTTACCCAAGAAGAAAGCAACCTTGGAGATTGTGTTTAACGTCTGGACTTTGGCAGCCTCATTTGCTTCATGTACATAATTGCATCATCAATTTGTTGCTCTGGCACATTCCTATAACTCAAGTTCCAGTTAGTCGTTTGGATTAAGTATAGGTCTCTTGGCAAGATATTACTATACCAAAGCATTTGGCCTTTCAGCGCAACATATCATCCCCAAATTGATGGGCAAACCAAGTAGGTTAATCAAGTCCTTGAAGACATACTTAGAGCTTAATGCTACAGGGAACCCAAGTGGTGGGAACAATACTTGCCTTTGATTGAATTTGCTTACAATGCATCCTATCATCAAAGCATTTAGATGACCCCATTCCAAGCTTTATATGGGCAAGAATGCCTAACTCCATTGAGCTTTTCTAACCCTATCCTGAAGGTAAAAGCTTCCAAGAAGATTTTGGAAGAAGTGGATGAATTTAATCATTAATGAGAGAGAGAAAGAGAGAGAGGAGATATATTCTGTTGTGACTTTAAATTTGCTTTTATGCATGATACAGATTACATGATAGAAAGTGAGTCACGTATTGTAGAGAGAGAGAGAGAGATTTTCTGTCACAGCATGTGTGGTCACTGATAGACAGAAGTTGTTTGTTCCAACTTACTGAAATGATTTTCTGCTACGCGTAGGTACCACTTGGGGGGCAGGAGAGAGAGAGAGAGAGAGAGATTGATTCAAATCTCTGCAGCAGTCCGCTCAGGGCTGAAATGAAATGAGGAAGAGAGTGGTTATTAGTGGTGGCAGTCGTGGCATCGTGGTGGACTGGTGACCAGTTTATGAATTTGTTAGTAATCAAATCGACCTAGAATCCAGATTCGTCTCCATCATTCTTTTAAAAGCCATGCTGTAATTTTAAGTTTTAAAAGAGATGCTCGTTAATATGTTTTTATTTGCTAACGTTTTATCCTAATGTTTTATTTGCTAACGTTTTTATCGTAACGAAAACATAAAACGTTTTAACTAGCATGAAATGAGAAAAAAGAAATGAGACACAAAACGTTTTAACCAATCGAGACATTTTAAACCAGCCACAACTAAAAAACGAAGCCACATTCACAACAATTGAGAGCAAGCATTTCAGCACCTGACCATCATGCGCTAAAATGGCAGCCGAAATGTTTCACAAGGGACCTAAAACGCCACATGGCGCTTGACCGAAATGCCTAAAACATTTTGCTTGTCAAAACGTGTTTCGCCCACACCATCTCCCGTTTCCACGTTTTGGACTTGTCTTGGAGTCATTTCGGGCCGTTTCACGTAACTATGGTTTGAGGGCTATTTCAGCTAGACAACAATGTGAAAGTACAAAGCAATCAGTTGGCTGAAAATAGAGTTAAACTCATTCAAATGTCCAAACACAGCTATATCTTTCTTCATACTAAAGTCCATCAAAATTTTCAACCAATAAACCTTGTTGGCAATACTTTTTTTAGCATATAACTCCTCAAGTCTTTGCCACATGTCATAGGCAAATTTCAATTTCTCTATGTTGAAGAGCAAAGTTTATGACACTGAAAGTTCTATGGTAGAGCGTGCAAGCTCATCTAATTTATCCCACTCATCTAGATCCATGGTTGCTGGTTTTACCCCTTTTGTCTTTATGGGCTTCACCTGTTTCTTCTACACCAAGACATTATAACAACACCCTCAAGCTTTTTAATGTGCGAAAGATTGCTACTGTCACTACTGCCAGCGACTCAAAGGTCAACAAATGTGAGCCCAACTATCACACAGATGACCAAGGTACAAAGCAAGTACCAGCCAACAATGAACAACCAAGTAATTGCAGAAATTTCAGATCTGCAAATCAATTTTCAGAGGTACTAAATGTGTGCTACAACACACCACAAGCAATTGCAGCCGTGCCACGGGCTAATACTTCAATTTCTTGAGAAAGCCCCAAATTTTAGCTGCAATTTCTGCTCCAAATGCATCCACGGGCATAAATTTGACTCACACAATCAAAAGCCCTAGAATTTCTTTGCATAAACTGCTCAAACTACATCAAACATAAATCCCGAGTGAATTGCACAAGCCAATTTTGTCAAAATTTCTCAAAATTTGCAAAAGCCCCAAATTTTTATGGGGTCCAATGTGCTCAATTTACATTGAAATTGCATTGCAAGTACATATATAGATCAAATTTGATCCAAATTTTGCAAATTTCACAAAAGTCCCAAAATTCTGTGGGGTCCAATGTGTCAAAATTTCAAGAAATTGAACCTGTCCTACTGCAATTTCTACAATTACATGAAAAGCCCCAATTTCTAAGACTTGAGAGAGTGCAAAATTCCACAAATTTTACTAAACCGAGTAAAATTTTGAATTATACGCCAAAAGCCCCAATTTCTAAGATTAGATGCATGCCCAATCTCTTAAATTTGTCTAACTATGCTTTTGCACATGTGATAGCCCATAGAATTCTACCAAGGATTTTTAAAAAAGCAAGGTAACATTTTTGCTATACACTTTGCCTAAAAGTTGGGACACTTTTAGGACAACAATGAGTAATTCCAATGCTATGCTGTTATATTCAGATGTAGAGAGCTCTTTACTCATGGAAGAGCTCAATAGGCAAAATATTTCAGCAAACAACTCTTCCAATGCATTGCATACTAGAGGTAGATCCTAACAGAAGGGTAATTTTGACAACATAGCATGCAACAAGTCTCGTGGAAAAAATGTAGTGTGCTATCACTGTGGCAAGAAAGGGCATTTCAAACGGGATTGTTTTAAGTGGAAAAAAGAGAAGGGTAAGGGAAAAAGCACTAATGATAACAAAGATGAGTAAAAGGACAGCCAACATGCAAAGAAGAGCAATGTGAAAATAGAGGAAGTCAATATAGTCAATCACAAGAGTGACAGTGGCAGTGATGTACTCTTTGCTTCTTCTTTTAGTGCACAAGAATTGATTGTAGATTCTGATGATGACATGTACACTTGGATTCTTGATTCACGTGCTTCATTCCATGTAACACCACACCGTAAGTGGGTCTTTGACTATAGTGGTGGTAGACATGGTGTTGTCCACTTGGGGGACAACTATGCATGTGACATTGTGGGAATTGGCAGTGTGCAGTTGGCATTTCAGCATGGTTCAGTGTCCACTTTGCATAATGTAAGGCATGTACCTCAGCTCAAGAAGAGCTTGATAAGCACAAGGCAACTAGATGATGAAGACTATCACACTGGCAGAGGTTGTTATGACATCCATACACTGATAAATCAGTCACCAAACAGGTCTTTGGGGGGAGAGTCCCTCAAGAAGTGTGGTCGGGCAAGCCACCTTCATATACAAACTTGAGAGTGTTTGGCTGCGAGGCATTTGTACACATACACAAGGAACAACATAACAAATTGGAGCCAAAGTCTTGTAAATGAATTTTCCTAGGCTATGGTGACAAGGGAGAAATGGGGTATAAATTATGGGATCTCGAGAAAAGGAAATTTGTATGCAGCAATGATGTTACCATCCGAGAAGATCATGCATAAACAGCCAAATAAGACCAAGGAAGTCAAAAGGGTTGCATTGAGAAGAGATACCTATAGGACAACAAAGAGTGCCCCCTGTACAACAACAAATACTTGCTGTAAATGACCCTATAAATGTAGGGAATGATGTTGAAATCGATCAACAAGAATTTGCCCATGATATATCATAGTTTCAGCAAGAAAATGTACCATTAGAATAGCCAAAACAAGGACAACATGCTGAACCATTTGAATAGCAAGCTGTTAATGCAAATTGTAGGCTGAACAGCCAACAAACACTAATCATTGGATCCATAGGTGGACCAGAAATACCAAACAAGCAGATAGGCTTGTTCCTGGTGCAAATTATGTTGCAGATTACGTCATGTTGACAGATTGTGGTGAACCGTCATGCTTCAAGGAAGCAATGGACTGAGAGGACAGCAAGAAATGGCATAAAGCTATGCTATCAGAGATGGAACCTCTAAAGAAAAATGGTTACTTGGGATTTGGTGCATTTGCCCAAGGGGCAAAAAGTCCTACCATACAAATGGGTTTACAAGATAAAGGTCACTTCTGGTTCCTTGCCAAAGTACAAAGCAAGACTTATTGCAAAAGAATACAAGCAAGAACATGGGATTTGACTTTGACGATATCTTTTTTCTTGTGGTTAAGATGACTACTTTGCGAACCATATTGGGCTTGGTTGCATGTGAGGATATGGAACTCATGCAAATGGATGTAAAGATTGCTTTCTTACATGGTGATCTGCATGAGGACATATATGTGCAACCACCAAAAGGTTTTCTGGCCAAGGGGCAGGAAAAGATGGTACGTAAACTCAATAAAAGCTTGTATGGGCTAAAATAGACACCACATGAATGGTATCATAAGTTTGATACATTCATGCAATTTCAAGGGTTTAAAAGAAGTCAAGTGGATCACTGCTTATATACCAAGAAGGCAGCAGATGGCAGCCTCATTATGTTGATTTTGTATGTGGACGACATGCTGATTGGTGGTAGGGATATTCATGCTTTGGACACATTGAAGCAAAACCTACATAGCAATTTTGACATTAAGGTTCTTGGTGAGGCAAATCACATTCTTGGCATGCATATACTCAAGGACATATCGAAAGGTCTTCTTTATTTATCACAGCAGGAGTATGTATCCAAGATTTTGTAGTGTTTCAATATGGAAGGGGGAAAACCAATTGGTGTACCACTACCTTCATATGTGAAACTCAGTGCAGAGGACATCCCTAAATGGCCAAGATTCCATATGTTTCAGCTATGAGTAGCTTGATGTCTGCTATAGTTGCTACATGTCCTAACATAGCATTTGCGGTGGGAGTGGTTAGCAGGTACATGGCACATCCAGGTAGAAAGCATTGGGAAGCAGTGAAAGGTATCATGAGATATCTTAAAGGCACAAAGGATTTGTGCATTTTCTTTGGAAAGCAAAAGGCATCTGTCATTGGTTTTACAGATGTCGACTATGGTCATGCTGACAACAAAAAGTCTACTTCAGGGTATGTATTCAGCTTCACAGGGGGAGTAGTTTCCTCGATCTCCAGGCTACAGAAGTGTATTGCATTGTCTACTACAAAGGCAGAGTATGTGGCTACCACTGAGGCATGCAAGGAGACTTTATGGTTTTCACATTTGGTGGGAGAACTTGGCATTACCAAGACCCTTGTCCTCCATTGCGATAGCCAAAGTGCTATCATGCTAGCACAGAATCTCGTCTTTCATGCCAAGGCGAAGCACATATAGGTGAAGTATCACTTTATCAAGGATATACTTGACAGCAAAAGTATTCAGCTTGTCAAGGTACATACAGATGATAATCCTGCAAATCTTTTCATGAAGGGTCTCTCAATAGAGCGGTTGGCTCATTGCCGACAAATAATGGGAGTTAGATAGTATATGTACTTAGACTTAGTTGATTCTTTTCTCAACCTAAAGGCACGTTGCCTTTAGGTGGGAGGTTGTTGGGAATAAAAGGCCACCGAGGCTTTTATACTTGCTCGAGTGTGAACACACCCTTAGCACTTGTACTTTACATATAACTATCATAAAAACCTAAAAGAGGTACAACTTTTTGTACCCACACATCGTGCAACACACTCTCTCTCACTCTTTCTCTCTCTTTCCCCATTGCCATTGCTGAATATTGCACCTCCACTGTGCATTGAACACCACATCAACCTCGTAGGATATGCTGCTTATCTTCTTGGTAATTTGAAAAGGATCATAATACCTCAAATATAATTTATAATACTTGTCGCTAGTCATCGAATCAAAGTCCTTTGGGACTTAAGGCAAACCCATATGCCATGGCATGAACTTGGGCCATTTTAATGAAGTAGATACATTTCAAAAAAACGAAGCCACTTGATTGCTTACCTTTTATAGCACGCATATACAATCCCACCACACAGCCGCTACGTTGATGCAGTTGATTGCCATTGCACCGTCTAGAGGACATGCTCAAGTCCCCCTCCCCACATGGAAGCACCATGGTGATAGCCTTGGTACCCAATTGAAATACAAACGGGCTGCCTCATAGTAGCCACCCTAGCCCAAAGAACAAGCCACTGCCCTGATGACTAAGGTGTCGGCCCTACAATCTTCGACACCCTCTTCCCGTCCCACATAATTGTTTCTCTCCTCACTCTTTCTCTCTCCTCGATGTCATCATCTCTCTCTTCCCTCTTTGTCTTTCTCTCTTCTCAACAAAAGTTCATTCAATTTCTCTCTCCTTGATATCATTGAGTTTCTCTCTCCCCAATAGACTTTTCTGATAGATTCAAACTTAACATTAAATCAATGTTAACAATGGTATTAGTATAAACATTGACATAACATTAAATGCTAATGTGCACATTAGTATTTAATGTTAAATTACATGAAAATTAATTGTAACATTAACGCCTAATGTTAGATTGATTGTCCAAAGAGAAACTCTAATGCCAATACAAACCAAGGTTTCAACTACTAATGATGGTCTACCATAGCCTCGAAATGGCAGCTCCTAGGCTCCCTCATCAGTGCTTACACATCCCCTCTCCAACACAAACCGAGCATGAGTACTAGATAAGAGACATACGTTGTTGTAACCACCATCAGCAACACATGCCTTCCAAGCACACCCCTCTATTGAGAAACCCTTCACCCGCAATTTGCGTTTTTTGCGTTTTTGAGTTTTGCATTTAGGGTTTGCAGCCCCAAAAAGGGGCGCCATCCTAGACTGACTGTGCCTATTTATAGGCTACTCTCTCATTCATTCCTCACGGCTGATTCATTCAGTCCGTCACCTCTTCTCTCTAGCCTCTCCACTACCCTCACACCCCTTCAGGAGGACATTGCAGTTCATGATTCGTGGCTATCTTCATCATCTTCCTTGTGCTACGGCACCCTTGTTCCCTTGTATCACATTCACTCCATGATTCAGAACTTCATCATTCCATTCATCAGAGTTTCCTCTCTCTTCTCCTCTTCTCCATGTTTGCCGAGTTCACTTTGTGTTCCTCCCCACCAACCCTACTATCTCGCTAGTACGTCATCTTTTGACATGGTATCAGAGCTGGATCCGATCAAACAGTGGCAAAGATCCTCCACTCCAATGAAGGCAAAGACCGGTGGCGGGTTCGTCTTCCACTTCTCTTCTTCTTCCGCTGCATCAAAATCTCGTTTTTGCAGATTTCAAGTGTTTTCAGCTTGCTGCCCACACCCCTTTCGTGAAGGACATCTCAGCCGAAGCTGTCCATTGTTGTCTCCATCAGTTGGCGCCTGATTTCCAGCCCTCTTCACACAGTTTGGAGCTGATTTCAGTCAGGTGACTGCTGTTCCTATGCAAACCTGCTGCCGTACAACCTGCCACATCATCACAGTCTTGCTGTCTACATATTTAGTTCTCTCTCCTGCAAGCTGTCCTACCTGCGTTTTTAGTCTTTTTCTCACTTGTTGCTTACGTTTTTAGTTTTTCTCTCTCCTGCAAGCTATCACGTTTTTATTCTTTCTCTCTTCTCACCTATGTTTTTCTACTGGTTGCAACCTCTTATTGCTGGTCACATCCTCCTCCCACTGGCAGCTCACTTTCAACCCTTCCACTACCCTCCCACCCCTTGAGACGAACATTGCGGTTTGTGCTTCACACTGCCCTCACACCCCTTGAGGCGGACATTGCGGTTCGTGGTTCATGGTGGCTGACCTCTTCCTTCTTCAGCAAGGCACACTGGTATCCATGGCTTCTTTACCAATAGATGTCCAGACTACTGGGTGCTCCTACTGTGGCATCACCGGACACACCACCGATGCTTGCCGACTTCAACCTTTGCTCCCCACCCCCCCGGAGTATATGCGTCTTCCACCAGGCACTCCTTGTGCCACCTCTCCTTTTTGGACCACAGAGATCGTTCTACATCTGCTATTAGAGTACTATACTCAAGGCAATAAGACGCATCCGATGCGCACTAAGTCCTTTCGAGCACATGGAGGATCGATTGGCGCTACGACCTCCTGGAGATCGCCGCAATGCCAGCGGCTGTCTTCTCCCACTTATTTTTAGGTACAGTGGCTTCAACGACCTACGAATCTGCAGTCCGCTCCATCGAGAGACAGTGATTGTTTGATAACGTCTCTTTGTCAGTCTGCTCCTTCGAGGGACAGTGGCTGCTCGACTCCTTCCTCTTCTTCGGCTACCCTGTTTGCTCCACTGAGAGACAACGACTGTTGCCCACCTCTTGCTCATTCTGAGCCCCACCGTTCCCCATCCTCAACTACTCACGTTTGAGAGGCTATCTTTGGGCGCTCTTTGTCACCTCAATACCTTCTTCGGTACGACCGACGGCACTTCCTTCATCATTAGACATTTTGGAGTCCGTGATCCATGAGTTTTTGGATTCCCTATCTACTTCAGAGGGGGATTCAAAGGGAATGTTATCTCTTTGCCCTCAGAGGGGAACATCTACTTCTTCTTCAACTTTAGCGGGGGCCCCTCCACCTCCCATTTCAGAGGGGAAACCTACTCTACATGAAGTTCCTCACCCATCCTCTACTTTCTTGGGGTGGCTGTTTTCGACCAGTCATCTCTTCTACTGATACCCAGGATCTTCAGGTACCACCTAGATCAGGACCTCGGAGGTTCAGCCGCAACTTGGTGACGAGGCCTTCGTATTCCTTCCAACATGGATGCACGGAGCTAGTGGTTTCTCTCTCGAGATTGAGTTTTAGGTTCCCCAGTTCACTCTGTCTACTGTTCATTACTGCAGGTTCCCTTTCCGGTGGAAATCTTGGATCTTAGGGATCCTCTTTTCTTCCTCCTCTTCTTCTAGCCTTTGTCCCTTGGTCAGCATGGAGCCACCTCCCGAGATCGAGGACGGGCACATCCTTATGGTTCTCGGCACCACACAAAGTTCGACATTCCTCCTATGCATTGCATGTTTTCATCATCTTTGTACTAGGGCACTTAGGCAAGAGAATAATTTCCCCATGAAGGACACTCTCCAAGTGGCACCTACTGCATGAGCATTCTTCGGCATGTAGCATTGTATCTCCACCTCACTCTTCTCTTATTCCCCTTTTTCAGCTTGAGAGGGGATATTGAGAAACCCTTCACCCGCAATTTGCGTTTTTTGCGTTTTTGCGTTTAGGGTTTGCAGCCCCAAAAAGGGGTGCCATCTTAGACTGATTGTGCCTATTTATAGGCCACTCTCTCATTCATTCCTCACGGCTGATTCATTCAGTCCGTTACCTCTTCTCTCTAGCCTCTCCACTACCCTCACACCCCTTCAGGAGGACATTGCAGTTTGTGGTTCGTGTCTATCTTCATCATCTTCCTTGTGCTACGGCACCCTTGTTCCCTTGTATCACATTCACTCCATGATTCAAAACTTCATCATTCCATTCATCAGAGTTTCTTCTCTCTTCTCTTCTCTTCTCCATGTTTGCCAAGTTCACTCCGTGTTCCTCCCCGCCAACCCTACTGTCTCGCTGGTACGTCATCTTTTGACACTCTCCTCCTAGCAATGTCCCATATCACCCTCAATGAGATAGAAGTATACCTGTCATGAGTGAATCATCACGATTCCGTGAACAAAAGTAGTTCTATGCATGTCACTGGATCTCATGCCAGATTGCAAATTGACGCTCTAATACAAATGAAACGCCCCCCTAGGATCCAACCTGCACACAAGACACGACACAAACCACATTCATAAATATAAGAGACTAGACATGAGACTTACCTCCCGACCATAGAGCCAAATGGGTTCATCCCCAAGCAAGCTAGCAACACTGCAGGTCACAACCATATCCCAAGGGTTGGCATCCTATACTACCAACCCATACCATCTTGGTGTACGGATGTATCCGCCAATGGGCCAAGAGTCTAAGAGTGGTGATCACATAATAATGTGCACAATAGGGTCTTAAGTCCTGTGGATAGGACTCGATTTCCCTAACACCTAAGTACCCTTAGTGCATTCGTACTAAGACACTTCATAACTATTGTGACCAATGCTACTAGTGCCCACCCAAATACCCAAGGATGTAACAATCACCTCTAGTCTTGACAGGCCACTAGGTAGCCCACATGCACCCTCTATCTGATACCCTAGTTACTTTGGGGTGGGATACCTTGGGATGATTATGGGTTGAACTATGCTTTACAATACGTTTCTTTCCAATTTTAGGCCTAAGAGGAGGCATTAAGCATAAAAATGCATTATAAACTAAGAATCAACTTAAAACAGCCCCAAAACATGTTCATGTTAGCTAATATGTCAGCTCATGTGTGAGTCTGTGCATGCAAAGGCTGTTGGGCTAAGAAATGCACTTAGCCACTTAAACAGTCCCAAAACATGCTTATTTTAGGCTTATTTTAGCCAAAACCCTAAAACGGGGAGCAGATCAAGAAAGTTAAGTGGGAGAGCATCTAGAACCCTAATTTTCTATAAATTGGCAGCCAGCCCTCCACTCTTTCACAATCGCTTTTTTGCAAGTTTTAGGTGTTACCAACTTGCTGCCTACACCCCGGTCACGGAGGACATCTCAGCCCTTGCTGTCCATCACTGTTCCCTACAATCTCGCGCCTGTTTCCAACCCTCCACACGCTGATTGCTGTTGTTTCTGCCCGGCAACTGACTGCTGATCATCTGCACTGCTGTCGTACAGTCTGCCACGCCAACAAACTGCTGTGTTTGCAGGCTCCAGCTGCCACCCTGACAGTTTTCTCTCTCCTGTCTACAGTCGCTACAGTCTTTATCTCTCCTGCAGGCTGTCCTGCCTACGTTTTTAGTCTTTCTCTCTCCTCACTGTTGTCTGCATTAGATCCAGCTTCTCACTACTGCGTTTGCTGGTGTTCAACATCCCAAGGCTGCCTTGCTGCGATTCAAGATCCGTTCGGAGTACGACGCACTCTCTAGCTCATTACCCTTGCCCTGATCCTAGAGATACAAGAGTTCGAGGTTCAATATTCATTCACTGCATAGTGTTTGCTGCATGAGCATCGTATTATTAGTAGTCATATCATTTCATTTATTCATTGTGTTCATTGTCTCTGAGTTACTCTAACCCTAACCCTAACTGTGTTCTTTTTATCAGTCTGTGCTTTGTCATACGGTTTCTGTTTATGTTTCTGTGTTAGGGTATTTTTCTTTACAGAGGCTCGGGACATTATTTAGGATATTTTAGGCATTTTTTATGGTCTTAATTTTCTTCATATTTAGCATTTATTACTGACCGACCTGATCACATTAAGGACATATTTTTGTCCTATATATTCAGGCTCCTCCTCTTCACTCAGTGACTCATCTGCCATCACACATATGGAGACTCCGTGGAGTGGAGCCAGTGCTGGTGCCCACGTAGCCAATGACTCACTATTGTATGCAACTGTCTCATGTTGGATATATGGATTCCATTTCCAGAGCATACATTTGAGTTCTCATCTGTATTGTGTTCTTCAGTGTTATTTCTTTCCCTTTCTCTTTTGTCTTGTGTTTCAGCAATTTATTACAGCATATGTTTATGCTACCATTGCTGCTCCACTTTTGACATGGTATCAAAGCTCAGATTCTATGCTCCTCTTGTATTTTCTTTGCTGATTTCAGGACTGTTATGACCATTGCTGATCAGGCTACTGCTGCTCCAACCAGGCGACATGTTTTACCTGCATTTTTGCTAACGTCAGCACACGTACAGCCTGCGTCAGCCCCTCTCCTACCTGCGTGGTAATTCCAAGCTGCGTTTAAGTGTATCTACATCTCATCCTGGCTAACCAACTGCATTCTCAAGCCATTTTTGCTGTTTCAGGCAGTTTTTGGCCGATTTCTTACATTTTCGAAGCAAATTTCTTCTTGTTTTGTCCGATTTTGGTGAATACTCCGTGTGAACTCTCATTTTCTGTAGTCTGTACTTGTGGTTTGGTTGTGTTCCCTCTCCAAATACCTTCTTTTCACTACTTCTCTTCTACATCCTCTACAAATGGCTCCTCCGTGCACATCCACTAATGATATGCTACATGGAGATTCCAGTGAGGCTTTTGCAACTTCCGAGAGGGGTTCAAAGATGAAGAAGTCAAAGACCCTGTGTTACCATTGTGGAAGGAAAGGTCATTTACAGAAGGACTGCAAAGAGTCAGCAACTTCTAGGAAAAAGAAGGAGAAGAAGATGAAGCGGGATGTGGACTCCTCTAACGAGTCATCATCTGCCTCAGACTCAGACTACGATCCTTTGACCAAGGAGAAGTCCAAGGCGCGAAAAGGATCAGCTTCTTCGAATCTCGGAAAGGGCTTGATGGCCCTCTTCCTCAGCTACTTTCTAGTGATAGTGATGACAACATTCCTCATTGCTCTCTAGTGCCAAAGAGGGAGTGTGAGAGGGTGGTGAGATGGGGCAGCCGCCCCTCATCTATACATCTATACAAATGCACAGGATCCACAGATCGACGTTCTTGACACATCAATCGAAGTTTGGCAGGTTCAAATCTTGGAGCTAGGATTGACATCCAAGTTCATGAGGGTTGTTTATTTGACAGAGAGCGGGCTTGGCTCCTAGTCTTGAGCTCACATGAGGGGACACTTTGGCGGTTTGGCAAAAGGCAGGGAATCCATGGTCACATATATCCTAGAGGCATTTTTGACAAGATGGCCATGTATGCTACTACGTGACATTGGGACAGACACAAAGATATGCTAGGATCTTCTCTATTTTCACAAGATAGTACAATTGATCTTGACATCAAGTTCTTTCCAAGGCACCTTGGTGGTGACTTGATCACCCACTCCTTGGGTATCCATAGATCTACTTGGTGGTTCTATGTTGTATGGTTTATGATTCTTTATCATGGTACCATTGTACTATATCAAATCACCCATGATTTGAGAGAGGGTGTTAGCAAATATGTTAGCTCATGCATGAGTCTATGCATGCAACGACTGGGGACATTATTTAGAATATTTTAGGCATTTTTTATGCTCTTCATTTTGGTCATATTTAGCATTTATTGCTGGCCGACCAGCAGTAAATGTAGGCCGACATAATCATATTGAGGACATATTTTTGTCCTATATATTCAGGCTCCTCCTCCTCACTCATCAGTGACTCATCTACCGTCACACACGTGGAGACTCCGTGGAGAGAGGAGCCAATGCCAGTGCCCGCGTAGCCGGTAACTCACTCTTGTATGCGAATTTCTCATGTTGGATATATGGATTCATTCCTGAGCATACATCTGAGTTATCATCTGTATTGTGTTCTTTCTTTCTCATTCTGTTTTGTCTTATGTTTCAACACTTTATTACAGCAAATGTTTACGCTTTCATTACTGCTCCACTTCTGACATGGTATCAGAGCTCATGTTCTGTGCTCCTACTGTATTTTCTTCACTGATTTCAGGACTATTTTGACCATTGTTGATCAAGCGATTGTTGTTCCAACTAGGCGACCTGTTTTACCTGCATTTTTGCTGGCATCAACATCTATATAGCCTGCATCAGTCCCTCTCTTGCCTACATGGTAGTTCCAGCCTTCCTTTTGGTGTTTCTCTATCTCCTCCTGGCTGGGCGACTGCATTCTTAGGCCATTTTTGCTATTTCATGCAATTTTTGGCTGATTTTTTGCCTTTTCGCAGCAGATTTCTTCTTGTTTTGGTCAAATTTTGGAGAATACTGCATGTAAACTGTAACCAAACTTCCATCTCGGATAGGGTGGTAAATAACCTGATTAAGCACTATTTACAACAATTAACAAATTCACAAAATTGAAAAGTACACTTTACCATATAATCTTGGACTTTGGACACCCTGTTGGCCCCAAAACTGGAATCCCTTTTGGTATTTATTTAACTTAATTGAAGAAGAAGTTGATGTACAATGGGATTCTCCCAATCCGTTTCGATATTCCAACTCCCCTTGTTGTTCATCAGCAAGTCTTTAATGTGATTCCAAGTTTTCCACATGACCATCAGTCTCAAAGATCTTATCCTTAGTTTGCAAAATAGGTGGTACCTTCTTGCCACCCTCAAACCACCTCAAATGGAGCTTTGACTATAGAACTATGCACGGTGTTGTTGTAAGCAAACTCAACCAAGGGCAAATACTACTCCCACTGTGTCTTGTGGTCTGAAACATAGCACCTTAAAAGATCTAACACTGTGGAATTTGCTTCCTCAGACTGACCATCTATCTGCGGATGGAAGGATGATGAGAATTTCAGCGTGGTATCCATATTCTCAAACAAGCCCTTCCAAAATAAACTGGTCATCCGGGGGTCTCGATCACTAATAATCGACTCTAGCATACCATGATACTTACAGATGTGCTACAAAAACAATCGTGCCATATGATCAACCTTTATTTTCTTCCTCACCGGAATGAAATGGGCTTGTTTACTAAACCTGCAAATGATAGTCCATATCCCATCATTCCCTGTAGGTATCTTAGAAAGCTCAAAAATAAAGTCCATTGCAATGCTCTGCCAAGACCTATCTGTAATAGGCAAGGGCTGCAACAAACCCGGCATCTTTAGCCTATCATGCTTTACCTTCTGGCATACGATGCATACCTTAACAAATTGTTCTACATCATGCCTCAAAGCTGGCCAATAAAAGAAATGCTCCACTGCCTTGACCGTGGCATCAATACCTCTGTGTCTTGCATACAAAGGAGCATAACTTTCAATGATAACTCTAGGCCTTAACTACTTTGTGACACACAGTCATCCATGCATCATCAAAAATCCATCTCTTAGCACAAAGTGTCCATGCCTTTGGCCATTGCATTGCTGATCATAAACATTAGCAAAGTCCGAATCAGCAACATATTGCTTTTTTATGGCATCCAACCCAGTGTGATAAACCATGCTGATGGCTGAAATTTGTGGCTTACGTGACAGTGCATCAGCCACAACATTCTTTTTACCATTAATATGTACAATCTGAAAATAAAACACGGATAGGGTGGTAAATACCCTGATTAAGCACTATTTATAGCAATTAATAAATTCACAAAACTGAAAAGTACACTTTACCATATAATCTTGGACTTTGGACACCTTGTTGACCCCAAAATTGGCACCCCTTTTGGTATTTTTTTAACTTAATTGGAGAAGCAGTTGATTTACAATGGGATTCTCCCAATTCCTTTCGGTATTTCAACTCCCCTTGCTGTTCAAAATGACCAGCAAGTCTTTAATATGATTTGCCCCTTGATTCGGGCAATCAATTGGCCTTCACCCGCTTTGATGGAGATGGAAAATGCCCCAAATTCAATTATTTGTTGGTCCCTCCACTTGAATAGGCCAAAAACAGCTTCAACCCTATTGAATCCAAGTCTTGGAGCTTCCAATTTCTAGCATGCTTCCCGAGGCTGCTGTTAAATCCTAATTTTTGCTACAGATAGGATTTACAATAGAGAAATCTGAAATTTCTCAGCCTCTGGTGAACTCAATGTTGCAATCTTTGAAGCAAGGCTATAGAAAGGCAGGGAGATGAGAGAGAGAATGCTGAGGAGAGAGAAAATTGAGACTTTCTTTGCGAAGAACTGAAGAAAATCTGTCATTTACTACTGTTGCCCTGTCTCAACAGCTTGTAGATGCAAAGAATTGAAAAAAATCAGTCATTTACTGCTGCTGCCCTATCTCAACAGCCTGTAGATGCTATTACTTGCTGTTGATTGGTCTTCTCCTGCCCTTGGCTGCCTCAAAAGGTCCTCCAATGCCTGCAAATCAGACCCGCAACATCTCCTCCCTCTCTCTTGCAGGCTGAATACACTAAAAATGCCTCTCTTTAGACTCTAAAGACGTTTTTCAATCTTACATGAGCATTTTTGACAAGTGGCACCCTTCCCAAATGGTTTTTTCAGCATTATCAATTATTAAATATTAATTTTCAGTCTTTAAATACTGAAAATTAATCTGATAATTATTTTAATGCCTGGAAAATAATCTGACTGGCCAATAATTAAATTAGTAGGTAATTTCCATTCCTAAGTGTCTCTGCGCCATCTTTGACCATCAAAGTTGGCGTTAGGTACCATTAAACGTCACATTCCTAGTGTCACCAACTCATACTTATGGACAAATGAATGACCTAGGCCAACAACTGGCATCAGCTACCACTAAGTACTTGTGCGGCATAACTTATAGCAACTTTTGCCTTTGACATCCCGTGATTTCCTCGGGTCTCAGGCTCGTAAATTTACTCTAACCCTAGTTACATCTCACATCTGCAACATTTACTTAACCATGTGATTAGAAATTAATCCACATATTAAGTGCGGTTTCAAAAATACATGTCCTCATGACATAAACTCTTATTTTCTATAGTTTGTGCTTCTGGCTTGCTTGTCTTCCCTCTCCAAATACCTTATTTTCTCTACTTCTCTTCTACATCTTCTATAGATGGCTCCTCCGTGCACATCGATTGATGATACGCTACATGGAGATTCCAGTGAGGCTTTTGCAGCTTCCAAGAGGGATTCGAAGTCGAAGAAGTCAAAGACCCAGTGTTACCACTGTGGGAAGAAAAGTCATTTACAGAAGGGGTGCAAAGAGTTAGCAGCTTCTAGAAAGAAGGAGAAGAATACCAAGATGGATCTAGACTCCTCCGACGAGTCATCATCTATCTCTAACTCAAACTCCGATCCTTCGACCAAGGAGAAGTCCAAGGCGTCGAAAGGATCAACTTCTTCGGATCTCGAGAAGGGCTTCATGGCCCCTTCCTCAGCTGCTTTCTAGTGGTGGTGGTGATGACCGCATCCCTCATCATTTTCTACTACCAGAGAGGGAGTGTAAAAGGGTGGTGAGATGGGGCAGCCGCATCTCATCTATACATCTATACAAATACACAAGATCCACAGAGCGACGTCCCTGACACGTCGACTGAAGTCTGGTAGGTTCAAATCTTGGAGCTACGATTTACATCCACGTTCATGAGGGCTGTTTATTTGATAGAGAGCGGCTTGGTACCTAGTCTTGAGCTCACATAAGGGGACACTTTACCGGCGGGGAATCCATGGTCACCTATGTTCCAGAGGCATTTTTGACAAGATGGTCATGTATGCTACTTAGAGACATTGGAACAAACACAAAGATATGCTATGATCTTCTCTCTTTTCAAGAGCTAGTATGATCGACCTTGACATCAGATTCTCTTCGAGGCACCTTGGTGGTGGGCTTAATCACCCACTCTTTGGGTATCCAATGGTTCTACTTGGTGGTTCTATGTTGTATGGTTTATGATTCATTATCATTGTACCATTGTATTGTATCAGATCACCCATGATCTGAGGGTGTTAGCAAATATGTCAACTCATGTGTGAGTCTCTGCATGTAGAAGCTGGGGACATTATTTAGGATATTTTAGGGATTTTTTATTATCTTCATTTTGGTTATATTTAGCATATTGCGTCAGCCCCTCTCCTGCCTGCGTATGTTGGGGTTATCAGCTGAGAGTGGCAGAAGTTCGAGGAGTGAGCGTGAGAGTGTGACGGCTGGAGAGAGAGAGAGAGAGAGAGAGCTAAGTCAAGTATCAACAATGTGTTGGTACACAAAGAATAAAATGTATTTATACTTAGGACACGTAAGGGTGCATTCACATATACAATGTGTGTGTCCTATACACGGAGGTTAAACTCGGCCTTTATCCCAACAACCTCCCACCTAAAGGTCTGATGTGAACCTCTAACCAACTCCCACTAGTCATATGCAATGCTCGTGTTGAGCTTTGCTTAGGCTTTTAGTAAGAACATCTGCAGGGTTGTCTTGTGTTTTGATCTTGGTCAATGTGATTTGACCATCTTTCAGAATCTGTCTAATGAAGTGATATCGCACATCTATATGCTTTGTGCATGAATGATACATGGCATTCTTAGCCAGATACACAGCACTCTGGCTATCACATCCCAAAACAGCAGTACCCATAGACATGCCAAGATCTTCTGCAAGTCTACTCAACCATATAGCTTCCTTAGAAGCTTCAGTAGCTGATATGTATTCAACTTCAGTGGTACTTAGTGCAACAATGTTCTACAACTTGGAACACCAAGAAACAACCCCACCAGCAACTGTAAAGACATACCCGCTCGTGGACCTACGAGTGTCCAAGTCACCTTCCATGTCTGCATCACAATAACCCTGTAAACTAAGTGCACCCTGCCCATAGCAAATACACTTTCTTTGTGTACCCTTTAGGTATCGAAGAATACTTGACATAAACCTGCTAACAACTCCCATTGCATGAGCAATGTCTGGACGAGTAGCAACCATAGCATACATAAGAGAGCCACAAGCTGATGCATAAGGGACTCTCTTCATAGCATTTACTTCCACGTTATCTTTTGGGTTGTTGGCTTTGCTAGGCTTAAGATAAGGAGGTAAGGGTCCCCTAAAGGCTTAAGCTTCAGCCATGTTAAATCTATCCAGTACCTTTTCAATGTACTTTTCTTGAGATAAAAACAACAATTTCTATGTTTTATCCCTACGAATTCTCATGCCCAATATATGCTCTACATTCCCCAAATCTTTCATGGAGAAAGCTGATTTCAGCTGATCTTTGAGAGCATAGTTTCTCTTTCCCCACTAGCAACATATCATCCACATACAAAACAAGTATGATGGGACTGCCATCTGTATCCTTTTTCATGTACAAGCAATGATCTGCATGACTGCGTGTAAACTCATGAGATAGCATGAAAGTGTCAAACTTTTTGTATCATTGCCGTGGTGCTTGCTTCAACCCATACAGGCTGCGTTTTAGCTTACACAGCATTTGCTCTTTTCTAGGGACTACAAAGCCCTCGGGCTATTTCATGTAGATTTCCTCATCAATGTCACCCTACAAGAAAGCTGTTTTTACATCCATTTGATACATCTCTAAGTCCAATATAGTAGTGAGAGCAAAAAGCACACGTAGAGTGGTCATTTTCACAATAGGTAAGAAGACCTCTTGGAAGTCAATCCCTTCCTTTTGTGCATACCCTTTGGCAACCAGTCTCGCCTTGTACTTGGGTTTCCCATCAACTGTCTTTACTTTGTACACCCATTTATTTGGAAGTGGCTTCCTTGTTGAGCTAAAATATGCATTACTTGCTGATTAGCCTCTTAAACAGCCCCAAAACACACTAAAAAATGCCCGTTCAGAGTAAAAACCCTAAAACCGAGAGTAGTTCGAGAGAGTTTAGTGGAAACCCTAATTTTTGGGATGCCCTTCCACATCTATAAATACAAAGCTGCCCCCATTCAGCCTTCATTCTGTCTGTGCAGGTTTCTCACTCCACGTGCAGATTTCAGCCATCCGCCTCCTCCCACGTGGCTGTCCAGCCCTCAAGACTGCTGCCACTCCATCTGTGTTTACTCCTGTTGCTGGTGCCTTCATCCATGCTAACGACAATTGCTGGCGACATCATCATATGCTGCGATCTAATCATGCAGTCATCGCTAGCCACATCAGACACAGTTTTAGCATGCTGTTTACAACAGACTCAGTGCAGTTTCCAACCTCCGATCGGTGGTACACTGCACACAAGCTCTTAACCATTGTCTAAAGACAAGAGTACAGTGCCAATCCCATCAATGCTACAAGCATGGTTATTTCCAAGATACACCTTTCCATAATTACCTGCATTGAACATAGGAAAACACTCCAAGCAAGGAGTTACATGGAAAGAGGCACCAAAGTCTACAATCCAAGTCTAAGTGACACCATCATCAACTGACAAAAGTGCATCAATCACATCAGCCTTGGTAATCTGCATATCTTGCATGTGACATACAAGGACATCATAAACAACTGCACATAATACATCAGCCTCTATATCTGAAAGCTCCTCTATGACTACACTAGAGGCTACATTTACATTTTCTTTGCCTTTGGCTGCCTCAAATACATCTGTCTTATCTTCCTTTTTCTTTTTATCTCCTACATTCTTCTCTCTCTCTTGTTCCTTCTTATAATGCCTGCAATCAGGTTTCTTGTGGCCCTTCTGACCACAGTGATAGCAAGTAATGTCACTCTTTTCCTTTCCTTTGCTCTTGCTCCTGTTTCTCTGCCCTACATTCGCATTTTTCTTTTCAGCCCTGCCTCTTACATTATAAGCTGAGTTTATGCCTTCTCCACTAGACATACGTCTAATTTCTTCATTCAAGATAGGACCCCTCACCCCATCATATGAGAGATTGGGGTTATTGCTGAGTGAAACCACCAAGGTCTCCCAAGAGTCACGCAGTGCCATGATCAAAAAGATCGCCCTCAACTTATCATCAAAGTCCAAATTTGCATCTTTGAGCTGATTTAGAATCCCTGTAAATGCACTCGAGTGCTCAGTTGTAGGCTTTGACTCATCCAGTCGCATATTCACCAACTTGTGCATTAAATACACTTGATTAATAGGTGTGGTGATCTCACAGGTAGTTTTCAGCTTCTCCCATATTGCATAACCTGTATCTAAACCCTTAATGTCTGTCAAGATGTCATCAGTGGCACCCATCTTTATGTAAGCCACAGCCTTTTTATTTACTTTGGCCCAATCTGCATCAGACATTAGTATGGGTTTATCCTCCTACAAAGCATCCTCATAATCCTTTAGAAACAAAATGCCTTGCATACGGTCTTTCCAAAGGACAAAGCCATGACCATCAAACTGTTTGACCTCCATCAAACTCTTGATGTCTAAACTAGAAGAAGTTGCAGCCATTTTATCACGAACACAAGAGTAAATGCACTAAACTGCAGAAGCACAAACTAAACCAGCAAAATACACTATTGTTATTTCTCAACCAATAATAAATCTCTATTGTTTGTACATGAACCAGCCACCACACGGGCAAAAATGCAGAAATTTATCAAATTCTGTGCAAATCCCCAAAATTTCAAGTCCAAAATTGCATAAATGTCAGCTAGTTTGACCTAGCTGAGCAAAACTTTGCCAATACATGAAAAGCCCCAAATTTCTTGGCTCCAATGTCAAGAAATTTTGCTCAAAGGGGCAAAATTCTGACTAATTTGGCAAAATCCCCAAATTAATTGAGGTCACAACACGCAATGTCTGCAATTCCTAACTTCAAAACCACTAGCGGGCATAAGCAGAGTCAATTCTAGAAAAAGCCCCAAATTTTTGGCTCAATTTTGCATAGAATTGGCAATTGTGCTTTCACACATGAACCCCCGCCAAGAGTAAGCTATGGATAAAATGATTAAGGGGAAGATTTGATTTTTAACAAAGAAAAAAAAGAACTTTACGTGACCTGCGTTGACCAGTCAGGCGTCACGTCGCCTCCACCTGACTACCCGCCTGCGCTTGGGCTGACGTTGCGTATTTCGCCCGGCTGCCCTGGCCATGTCGTGACTACTGGTCGACGCAAATCCAGCAGCCGTCACCTTTTGCAAACCAATCACGCCACAAGCTTGCTTCTATCCGCCTGGTTCGTCACCATGCCACCAGTCGCCTGAACTGTTCGCTTGCAACTGCTTGACACACAAGTCGCCAAGAACTCCAGCTGTCTATTGGTCGTCAGCACTATCAGTTGATCCCATCAAATCTCGAGAAGCGTGCGGAACCTAACGCTCTGATACCAGTTCTTGGGGTTATCAGCTAAGAGTGACAGAAGTTCGAGGAGGAGTGAGCATGTGTGACGACTGGAGAGAGAGAGAGAGAGAGAGAGCAGGGTCAAGTACCAACAATGTGTTGGTACACAAAGAATAAAATGTATTTATACTTAGGGCACATAAGGGTACATTCACATGTACAATGTGTGTGTACTATACACGAAGCTTAAACCGGCCCTTTATCCCAACAGTGTGGCAGTTCCAACCTGCGTTTTGGTGTTTCTGCATCTCCTCTTGGCTAGGCAACTGCATTCTCAAGCCATTTTTGCTGTCTCATGCAGTTTTTGGCCGATTTTTTGTCTTTTCGCAGCAGATTTCTTCTTGTTTGGGTCAAATTTTGGTGAATACTCCATGTGAACTCTCATTTTCTGCAGTCTGTGCTTGTGGTTTGGCTGTGTTCCATCTCCAAATACCTTCTTTTCTCTACTTCTCTTCTACATCCTCTACAGATGGCTCCTCCGTGCACATCCACTGATGACATGCTACATGGAGATTCTAGTGAGGCTTTTGCAGCTTCCGAGAGAGATTCGAAAACGAAGAAGTCAAAGACCCAGTGTTACCATAATGGGAAGAAAGGTCATTTACGGAAGGACTGCAAATAGCTAGCAGCTTC
Organism: Lygodium microphyllum; assembly: GCF_053477565.2. Taxonomy (NCBI): domain Eukaryota; kingdom Viridiplantae; phylum Streptophyta; class Polypodiopsida; order Schizaeales; family Lygodiaceae; genus Lygodium; species Lygodium microphyllum. The sequence goes on from NC_141138.1 coordinate 42,573,455, forward strand.
TAGGAAGAAGGAGAAGACAAAGTGGGATGTGGACTCTGCTGAGAAACCCTTCACCCGCAGTTTGCGTTTTCGCATTTTTGTGTTTTGCATTCAGGGTTTGCGTTTAGGGTTTGCAGCCCCAAAAAGGGGCGCCACCCTAGGCTGACTATGCCTATTTATAGGCCACTCTCTCATTCATTCCTTACGGCTGATCCTTTAGTCTGTCACTCCCACTCTCTCTTCGTCAGTCTTCTGACACTCTCTCTCTTCCATCATCTCTCCCTCCTCTCCTACCACCATCTCCGCATTCTCCTGGCGCCAGCCTTAATCTCAAGTTGGCTGCATTTATGGTGGCATTGTGCTCCTCTTCAGCTGTGGTGTCCATCCTCCATTGTTGGCGACAACATCTTCTATGCTCCTACACCTTGTGTTTGGAGTCCACACTCTCTTGGCATCAGTATCCACCCTATCTAGCGTCATCGTCCACCCTTCTGGCGGCTCCACCTTCTTGCATTTGGCTGCCAGGGAGGTTCCTCACCATCTGGCGCCTCTCTCCAGCAAGCATCACCTTCATCAGAGGCAGTTGCACCTTGCATTTGGTTCCCGATTGCTTCCCACCCTTCTGACATGACTCCAACAGCTAGCGTCACCTCATCAGGCTTGCGTTTGTAGACGAAGGCTTCATCAACTGTCTCCCTGCTTATAGGTACCACTCTTCATTCCTGCGTTTGCAGATTCAGATGCTCCTCACCCTTCGACGGCAATCTCCCTCCTCCAGGTGACACCTCCTCATCCTACGTTTGCAGACTCTAAGGCTTCTTCGGCAATCTTCTTGCACTACACGGCTTCCTTTGTGCTACTGCACCCTTGTATCAAATTCACTTTATCAGCATGATTCATCTTTCATCATCTTTTGTGTTACTTTTCTCTCTCAGTGTTTGTCGTACACACACTATGTCTTCCCCCACAAACCCTATTGTCTCTCTAGTTACTTAGTCATTTTGACATGGTATCAGAGTCAAAGGTGCTGAGAGAGCCACAAAGATCTTCATCAGAGAAGACAAAGAGCGGTAGTGGGTTCGGCATCAACATTTTATTTCTCTATCATTTCCACTGCGCATTGGGAGATATCCTTTTTCTCCCTCCCACCCTCCCTTCTCCAGTTTTCAACTTCGATACCATGGCGTCTCCACAAACAGATTGCCCTTCTACTGGGTGCTACTACTACGGCACGAACGGTCATCCCACCGAAGACTATTGACTTTGACCTTTGCTCCCCACCCCCCCCCCCCCCCCCGAAGTATATGCGTTTTCCACCAGGCACTCCTTGTGCCACCTCTCCTTTCTGGGCCACAGAGATCGTTCTGCATCGGCTATCGGAGTATTATGCTCAAGGCAATAAGCCACAACTGACGCGCACTAAGTCCTTTCAAGCACAGTGAGGCGATAAGTCCTCCTGGAGACCACCCCATTGCGCAGTGGTTTCCCCCACCCACTTCCGGGTACAATGGCTTCCACGGCCCACATCTCCTCCACAATCCACTCTCCTGAGAGCCCGAACTATTCCCCACCCTCTTCCACTCAGGTTCAAGAGGCCGCTTTTGGGTGCTTTCCAACATCTTCCGAGCCCCAAATACCTTCTTCGACACGACCAGCGGTACTTCCTTCGTCATCAAATGCTTCGCAATCCGTGAGCCATGAGTGGTTGGATTTCCTTTCTCTCTCAAATTGGAATTCAAAGGGGGATTTTCTTACTTCACCCTCAAAGGGGGCTTCCAATTCTTCTTCAACTTCAGAGGGGGCTCCTACTTCTACTCCTTCAGATTCAGAGAGGGAACCTATGTGCCATGAAGTTCTTCACACACCACCACCTTTCACTTTCGAGAAGTGGCTCTCCTTTGAGCAGTCATTTCCTCTACTCATACCCATGATCTAGAGGATCTACCTAGATCGGGGCCCTTGAATCTTCAGCAACGACTTCGTGGCTAGGCCTTTGTATTCCTTCCAGTATGGAGTCACGGAGCTAGTGGCTTCTCTCCCGAGGTTGAGTTTCGGGTTCTACAACTCATCCAAACTCCCGACTATCTTCAAAGGTCTCCTTTCAAGTGGTATTCTCAGAATACACGGTGGATCTTCTTCGTCCCTTGGTCAGCATGGAGCCAACTCCCAAGATCGAGTACGGGCATATCCTTATGGTTCTTGGCACCACACAAAGTCCGACATTTCTCCTAAGCATTGCATGTTTTCATCATCTTTATACTAGGGCACTTGGGCAAGTAAACAATTTCCCCACGAGTGACATTGTCCAAGTGGAACCTACTGCATGAACATTCTTTAGCATGTAGCATTGCATCTCCACCTCACTCTTCTCTTGTTCCCCTTTTTGGGCCTGAGAAGGGGTGTTGAGAAACCCTTCACCCGCAGTTTGTGTTTTTGTGTTTCTGCGTTTTGCATTTAGGATTTGCAGCCCCCAAAAGGGGCGCCACCCTAGATTGACTGTGCCTGTTTATAGGTCACTCTCTCATTCATTCCTTATGGTTGATACTTCAATCCGTCACTCCCACTCTTTTCATCAGTCTTTTGACACTCTCTCTTCCATCATCTCTCTCTCTCTCCTCTCCTACCACCATCTCCACACTCTCCTAGCGCCAACCTTCATCTCGAGTTGGTTGCATTTATGGTGGCAATGTGCTCCTCTTTGACTGGCGACCATCCTCCATTGTTGGCAACAACATCTTCTGTGCTCCTACACCTTGCATTTGGAGTCCACACTCTCTTGGCGTCAGCATCCACCCTATTTGGCATCATCCTCCACCCTTTTGGCAGCTCTACCTTCTTGCGTTTGGTTGCCAAGGAGGTTACTCAGCATCAAACGTCTCTCTCAAGCAGGCGTCACCTTCATCAAAGGAAGTTGCACCTTGCATTTGGTTCCTGGCTGCTTTCCACCCTTATGACGTCACTCCAACAGTTGGGGTCACCTCATCAGGCTTGCATTTGCAGATCGAGGCTTCATCAACTGTCTCCCTGCTCGTAGATACCACTCTTCATCTCTGCGTTTGCAGATTCAGAGGCTCCTCACCCTTCGATAGCAATCTCCCTGCTCTAGGCGACACCTCCTCATCCTGCGTTTGCAAACTCAGAGGCTTCTTGGGCAATCTTCCTGCACTCCATGGCTTCCTTTGTGCTACTGCACCCTTGTATCAGATTCACTTCGTCAGCATGATTCATCTTTCATCATCTCCTGTGTTACTTTTCTCTCTCAGTGTTTGCCATACACATTGTGTTTTCCCTCACAAACCCTACTATCTCTCTGGTCACTTAGTCATTTTGACATGGTATCAAAGCCAAAGGTGCTCAAAAAGCCACAAAGATCCTCCTCATCAGAGAAGACAAAGACTGGTGGTGGGTTCGGCATCAACAATTGATTTCTCTACCATTTCTTCTACGCATTGAGAGATATCCTTTTTCTCCTTCCCACCCTCCCTTCTCTAGTTTTCCACCTCGGTACCATGGCGTCTCCACTGACAGATTGCCCTTCTACTGGGTGCTACTATTGCGGCACGAATGGTCATTCCATCGAAGACCGTTGACTTCGACCTTTGCTCCCCACCTCCCTAGAGTATATGTGTTTTCCACCAAGCACTCCGTGTGCCACCTCTCCTTTCTAGACCACACAGATCATTCTGCATCGACTATCAGAGTATTATGCTCAAGGCAATAAGCCGCAACCGACACGCACTAAGTCCTTTCGAGCACACGCAGGCTCTAAGACCTTATGAGGCGATAAGCCCTCCTAGAGACCACCCCACTACGCGGAGGTTTTCCCCACCCACTTCTAAGTACAGTGGCTTCCACCGCCCACATCTCCTCCACAGTCCACTCTCCTAAGAGCCCGCGACTGTTCCCCACCCTCTTCCACTCAAGTTCGAGAGGCTACTTCTGAGTGCCTTCCAGCTGCTTCTTCTGAGCCCCAAATACCTTCTTTTGTACGACTGGCACCACTTCCTTCGTCATTAGATGCTTACAGTCCGTGAGCCATGAGTGGTTAGATTCCCTTTCTCTCTCAGATTGGGATTCAAAGGGGGATTTTTTTACTTCACCCTCAGAGGGGGACTTCCAATTCTTCTTCGCCTTCAGAGAGGGCTCCTACTTCTACTCCTTCAGATTCAAAGAGGGACCCTATGTGCCATGAAGTTCTTCACACACCACCACCTTTCACTTTTGAGGAGTAGCTTTCCTTTGAGCAATCAATTCCTCTACTCATACCCAGGATCTAGAGGATCTATCTAGGTCGCGGCCCCTGGGTCTTCACTTTTGAGGAGCAGCTTTCCTTTGAGCAATCAATTCCTCTACTCATACCTAGGATCTAGAGGATCTATCTAGGTCGCGGCCCCTAGGTCTTCAACAACAGCGACTTGGTGGCTAGGCCTTCGTATTCCTTCCAACATGGAGTCACGAAGCTAGTGGTTTTCCTCCCGAGGTTGAGTTTCGGGTTCTACAACTCATCCAATCTCCTGACTATCTTCAAAGGTCTCCTTCCAAGTGGTATTCTCAGATTACAGGGTGGGGGCTTCTTCATCCCTTGGTCATCAGCATGTAGCCAACTCCCAAGACTGAGTACAAGCATATTGTTGCATCGCGGAACTCCAATTTCAGTCGCCTAATGTAGGGAAGCACGAGAGGCTGTCGTTTCACCTCCCAACCTCGCTAAGGAAGATGCAGGAAAAAAAATGTGTCTCCCCCTGCTAGCCGTCCATCTCTAATGAGTTATACTAATTTTATAACTCACTTACTTCCTAAGCCCCTTGAACCCTGTATGGGCGCCCAAGGCCCCCGGACGGTCATCTCTCGTGTTGTTTCCGCCATGCTCATGCCGAGTTTGCCCATCAGTTTACGGGTGCTCCGCCGTGCTCATGCCAAGTTTAGTATCCAACTTCCTAAATACAGCGCGCCAAAATTGACTATCAAATTTTCTATCCCGATCAGAAACTATATTTGCCGGAAGGCCATACAATCGATATATGTTCTCTATGAATAATCTAGCCAATTCTAGTATTTTAACATCAGTTGAAGCTGGAATAAACTTAGCCATTTTGGTAAACCTATCCACAATCACCCACACAAAGTCGTGCCCCCTCTATGTCCTAGGTAACCCAACAATAAAGTCCATGGAGATACACTTCCATTTTCCCGAAGGAATCTCTAATGGGTGGAGAAGTTCTCCCATTTTCAATCTTTCAGCTTTATTAACCTGGCACTTATTACATTTGACCACATAGTCAAGGACATCCTTATTCATTACAGGCCAATAGAACTACCTTTTAATAAGACTATAAGTCTTATTAACTCCTGGATGTCCCGCACTAGGGGTATCATGACACTTAAAAGAGTATCTGGCGCCTTATTTTTTCTTCATCTTTCGGGACACATATCCTACCCTTGTAGAGTAAATAATCATTATCAATGGTAAAATTCTTCCACTTGAATCCCATTTGAGCAACCCCTGATGCTCCATTTCCTTGTTGAGCATCCTTAGATGTTCCTTTCTCAGTGGAGGCCCTTACATTTGGATCCCCATTTTCAATTGCTTCCCATATGTTGGATTATGCCGGATCAACCTAGCATTTCCCTTTTAAGGATTCAAGCAAAACGGAAGAAAATTGAGTATGCATTTATGATGGACATTCTGCTAAGCGCATCAGCCACTATATTGTACTTTCCTTTTCTATACCTTATCCTATAGTTGAACTCTTGGAGGAGTTCGGCCCATCTGGCTTTACGCCCTTGTAGATCCGGTTGGTCATTAAGCCACTTAATGCTTTCATGATCCGACAAGATCAAAAGTTTGGCACCGTACAGATAGTGCCTCCATTTCTTCATTACATGCACTATTGCATACAGCTCCCTCTCATAAACAGAATAATTCCGTTTTGCACGGTCTAATTTCTTACTTTCAAAAGCAATCGGTCGACCCTCTTGTAATAAGACTGCGCCTATTGCACTATCACTGGCATCAACTTCAACCACGAATGGTTTATTGGGATCCACAATTAATAGTACTGGAGTTGTAGCAATAGCTACTTTAAGTTTTTCAAAACTTTCATTTTGATCTGTTCCCCAATTAAAGCTCTTCCCTTTCCCTTTAAGTTGGTCCATCATTGGAACAACTATCTTAGCATAAATTTGAATGAATCTACGATAAAATCAAAATAAACCTAGGAAGATCTGCAGCTCTTCCAAGTTCCTTGGAGATGGCCATTCAATAATTGCCCTTACTTTTTCTGGATCCATCTCGATTCCCTCTTTTGAGATAATATGCCCTAAATATTTGACCTCTTGTGCGAAGAATTCGCATTTAGTTTTCTTCGCATAAAGGGAATGGGTTCTTAACAATTGGAATACTAACCGTAAGTGTTCCAAATATTCTTCTCTTGATTTACTAAAGATCAAGATATCATCCAAGAAGACTACTGCAAAGCGTCCTAGATAGGGTCGTAACACACTATTCATCAGCTTCATAAATGTAGCTGGTGCATTTGTGAGGCCAAAAGACATCACCAAAAAATTATAATGCCGTATCTAGTACAAAATGCTGTCTTAGAAACATCCTGGGCCTTAATTCTTACTTGGTGATAGCCTAACCTTAAGTCAATCTTGATGAAGAATTTTGCCCCTTGTAATTGATCAAAAAGATCTTCCATTCTGGGCATAGGAAATTTATTCTTCACCGTTATCTTATTAAGTGCTCTACAATCAACACAAAGTCGCATAGAGCCATCTTTTTTCTTCACCAATAAAATTGGCGAAGCTAAGGTGAATTGATGGGTTGTATAAACCCCTTATCAAGATAATCCTTCATTTGTCTTTCGACTTCTTGGTGCTGTGTTTCACTTAGCCTGTAAGGTGGTTTAGAAACAGGGCGTGTATCTCTATCCATGTCAACTCCTTGTAATTGATCAAAAAGATCTTCCATTCTGGGCATAGGAAATTTATTCTTCACTGTTATCTTATTAAGTGCTCTATAATCAACACAAAGTCGCATAGAGCCATCTTTTTTCTTCACCAATAAAATTGGCAAAGCCCAAGGTGAATTGCTGGGTTGTATAAACCCCTCATCAAGGTAATCCTTGATTTGTCTTTCGACTTCTTGGTGTTGTGTTTCACTTAGCCTATAAGGTGGTTTAGAAACAAGGCGTGTATCTCTATCTATGTCGATTGGGTGATTTACATCACCCCTATCTGGTGAAAGGCCACTAGATAAGTCAGATGGAAACACATCTTTAAATTCATCTAACAAACCACTTAATTCATTATTTGCATTCAACTCACAAGCATAAGAAAATCGTTGCTTTATATTATAAGAAGTAAAAGTGTCATGTACAGGGAGGGACCATAACATATATACCTCACAAGCTTCCTTCTTCATCAACTTCTGTACTTCAAAGCAACACATCAGAGGGTTATTAGATACCGCATATTCACCTTGAATCACAAAAGTCTTACCATCCCTTTCAAATTCCAGTGTATTATGATGATAACTACGCTTTAAGGATGGTTCCAATCCCCATAGCCACTCCCTCCCAAGAGCGATATCGGCCCTTTCCATGTTCATGATTTGGAAATCAAGCTTATCTTTATATCCTTGGATCTCGATTTCCAAATTGGATACCATTGTATCCTATATTTTGTTATCCTGACCTCGTATCATACAAACAATATATTGATGCTCACACTTTTGTTAGGGAAGTTTCAACTTTTTGACAAGTGCATAACTTATGAAATTGTGGGTCGCAGAGTCATCAATCATGACTCTAACCCTCTTCCCATCTATCGATCCATGCACTCTACAACAACTGGCACCAGATACCACCAAGTACTTGTGCAGCATAGCTTATAGCAACTTTTGCCTTTGACATCCCGTGATTTCTTCGGGTCCCGGGCTCGTAAATTTACTTTAACCCCAGTTGCACCTCACATGTGCATCATTTACTTAATCATGTGATTAAAAATTAATCCACATGTTAAGTGAGGTGTCAAAAATACATATCCTCATGACACTTAGGTAAACTCCTTTTCACTTCCTTTTTACAGGCCTTATCTAGTCCCCTTATAAATCCTCGTCTTTTGAAATTCATCTATTCCTTCCAATTTGAGGATTATCTCACGATACTCCTCAAGATATGTCAATAAAGGTCTTCCCTTTTGTCTGACAAAATCCCAATCTTCCCAATTTCTTTCCATTTCATTTTCAAGAAGGAATTCTTTCAAAAAGACCGATTCAAATTGAGCCCAAGTTTCAGGTATTTTATTTGCCTCCTTTAAAGTTCTCCACCAATTATATGCTTTTGGCCCCAAGGTTAAACTGGCCTCGAGTGCTTGGAGATGTGGTGGAGTATTCTTTAATTTGTGCAAATCCTCCCATTTTTGGAGGAAGTTAAAGATAGTGTCTTTGTTTCTATCTTTTTCTTCCCCATGAAACTAAGGGGGTTTCATATCTTTTAACACTGGGCTATCCCTCAGCTTTTGGTGGGGTTTCCTTGGGTCTCACATAGTCACATCTACATCTTTCGATGAAGATGGAATATCTGAGACCTTTGCTTTACTTTTATCCCTTTCGGCCCTTTCTAATAATAAGGCTAATTGGGATTTTATTTCGGTGAGTGCTTGAGTTAGCAACTCCATTTGAACCCCCCGTGCTTACACACGAGCAGTTAAATCATCAAATTGCTCTCGTGTAGCAAAAAATTCTTCCCAGTGTTCTTCTTGCATTTCAGTTTCATGGGGATCCAACATAGGGTGGTCCCCAGAACTAGAGCCTTTCATTGCACCCTCTCTCTTTCCCCTCCATCTATACACTGGAATTTGAAAGAAAATATAAAAAATTTGCAGACAAAGGTGGGGCACTTCCCTGTATTGCATCTGCTTGGTTCTAGTTTTCAGCACGCTGGAAATTCCTGAAATTCGGTGCGGCATCCAAGGTTGTAAAAAGCTTCCACGGGCAAGCCGATTGAAAATTCGTCTTTTTTCTAGTTGCGAGATCGCAAGCGCCTACGTTAGTTAGCTACTCCTAACCGAGTGGGTGTTAGGCTCCCACGATGTGGGGTCTCAACCGCAGTGAGAATATCCCCCTTTTCTCTGCATCGGCAGGACAACCCTTTCGGGTCTGCATATCTGCGGCTTGGATTTATTGTGTCGCCAGTAACCCGAGAAGGGGGGAATTTTGCGGCGGGAGTGGCGGATGTCACCAACCACGTGTACTAAGATTGCGAGGTCGCTTGGCCAATGGCCCTGTCACCGGCCACGTGTACTAAGATTGCGGGGTCACTTGGACAATGGCCCTTAGCAACGTCGCCCGTCTCCAAATCACGAGTGGACGAGATCATTGTTGCCTGTCCCTAAGTCATGAGTGGCCCTTAGCAGCGGCGCCCGTCTCGAATGGCGAATGGCTCTAATACCAGTGTTGCATCGCGAAACTCCAATTTCAATCACCTAATGTAGGGAAGCATGAGAGGTTGTCGATTCACCTCCCAACCTCGCTAAGAAAGATGCAAGAAAAAAAAACATGTCTCCCCCTGCCAGCCGTCCATTTCTAATGAGTTATACTAATTTTATAACTCACTCACTTCCTAAGCCCCCTAAACCCCGTATGGGCGCCCAAGGCCCCTGGACGGTCATCTATCGTGTTGTTTCCCCATAAGTTACATTTATAAATGTAACACATATCCTTATGGTTCTAGGTACCACACAAAGTCCGATATTCCTCCCATGCATTGCATGTTTTAATCATCTTTGTACTAGGGCGCTTGGGTAAGTAAACAATTTTCCCACAAGGGACACTGTTAAAGTGGCACCTGTTGCATGAGCATTCTTCAACATGTAGCATTGCATCTCCACCTCACTCTTCTCTTATTCCCCTTTTTAGGCCTGAGAAGGGGTGCTAAAAAACCCTTCACCCGCAATTTGCATTTTTATGTTTCTGCGTTTTGCGTTTAGGGTTTGCAGCCCCAAAAATGGGCACCACCCTAGACCAAATGTGCCTATTTATAGGTCACTCTCTCATTCATTCCTTACGGATGATCCTTCAGTCCGTCACTCCCACTCTCTCTTCATCAGTCTTCTGACACTCTCTCTTTCATCATCTCTCTCTCTCCTCTCCTACCACCATCTCCACACTCTCTTGGCGTTAGCCTTCATCTCGAGTTGGCTACGTTTATGGTGGCAGTGTACTCCTTTTCAACTGGCGTCCATCCTTCATTGTTGGTGACAGCATCTTCTGTGCTCCTACACCTTGCGTTTGGAGTCCACACTCTCTTGGCATCAGTATCCACCCTATTTGGCGTCATCCTCCACCCTTTTGGTGGCTCCACCTTCTTACGTTTGGCTGCCAAGGAGGTTCCTCACCATCTGGCATCCCTCTCCTGCACCCGTCACCTTCATCAGAGGCAATTGCAGCTTGCGTTTGGTTCCTAGCTATTTCCCACCCTTCTGACGTCCCTCCAACAGCTAGTGTCACCTCATCAAGCTTGTGTTTGCAGACGGAGGCTTCATCGGCTATCTCTCTACTCGTAGGTACCACTCTTCATCCCTGTGAGGCTCCTTACCCTTCGACGACAGTCTCCCTGCTCAAGGCGACACCTCCTCATCCTGCATTTACAGACTCAGAGGCTTCTTAGGCGGTCTTCCTGCACTCCAGGGCTTCCTTTGTGCTACGGCACCCTTGTATCAAATTTACTTCATCAGCATGATTCATCTTTCATCATCTTCTGTGTTACTTTTCTCTCTCAGTGTTTGTCGTACACACTGTTTTCCCTCGCAAACCCTACTCTCTCTCTCGTCACTTAGTCATTTCGATAGACTCCTCCGACGAGTCATCATCTGCCTCAAACTCAAGACTCCGATCCGACATGGAAAGAATCAGCTTCTTCGGATCTCGGGAAGGGCTTGATGGCCCCTTGCTCAACTGCTTTCTAGTGGTGGTGATGAGGGCATCCCTCATCACTCCTCTAGTGCCAGAGAGGGAGTGTGAGAGGGTGGTGAGATAGGGCAGCCGTGCCTCATATATACATCTATACAGACCTGACACATCGACCGAAGTCTAGCAGGTTCAAATCTTGGAGCTAAGATTGACATCCACGTGGATGAAGGCTATTTATTTGACAGAGAGCGGGCTTGGCTCCTAGTCTTGAGCTCACATGAGAGAACACTTTGGCGGTTTGGCCAAAGGCGGGGAATCCATGGTCACATATGTTCTAGAGGCATTTTTGACAAGATGGTCATGTATGCTACTGAGAGACATTGGGACAGACAGAGATATGCTATGATCTTCTCTATTTTCAGGAGCTGGTACGATCAACCTTGACATCAGGTTCTCTCCGAGGCACCTTGGTGGTGGCTTGATCACTCACTGCTTGGGTATCCAAGGTTCTACTTGGTGGTTCTATGTTGTATGGTTTATGATTCATTATCATTGTACCATTGTATTGTATCACATCACCCATGATCTGAGAGAGGGTGTTAGCAAATATGTCAGCTCGTGTGTGAGTCTATGCATGTAGAGGCTGGGACATTATTTAGGATATTTTAGGAATTTTTTATGGTCTTCATCTTGGTCATATTTAGCATTTATTACTGACCGACCGGCATTAAATGCTGTTGGGAATAAAGGCTAACCATGCCTTTTACCGTGTTCGGGTGTGAACGCATCCTTTCACTTTTGTGCTTTATATATATTCAAAACCTAAAATGTGGTACACAAGTCTTTGTACCAAAACATCAAGTGTCGGGCTCACTTTCTCACTCTACTGCTCTCAACTCTCTGCACCTTCAATCTCAGCTTAACTCACAAACAGACCTGCACAACAAACTGGTATCAGAGCCAACAAAAGGCAGCTCAGGAGTGCACGCTTCTCAAGGTGCAATGAATAGGCGTGAGCTAGACAGTTGCAGGCTGGGCGAGTAGTCGACTCTGCAGTCAGGTCGACACAACTAGACAGGCAGCATGTGAGCCGAAGGAAGTTGACACGCAGGCAACACCATGCAGGTCGAAGGCATTAGGCGAAGCGACCAAGAGCAATCAACAGTCGATGGGGCTGCGATAGCTATTGCGCAGCTCAACACCAAGCGAGCTGACGGCACACACGAGCAGGCGGAGCTGATGGCACACACGAGCAGGCGGAGTTGACGACACACGCAGACAAGTCAACGCATCGAGTCCGAGATTCGACAAACGTCCTCGTTTTCATCATTTTTTTGAAATTCTTGAAATTTTTTCTTCTCCCCTTGGCCAAGCGTTCATATGCACAAGCACAATTTGCAATTTTGACCCAAAAATTTGGGGCTTTTCTCGGATTTGGGGATTTTGATGTAGGGCACGACAATTTGACTCAAAAATTGCACATTTGGTACACCTTTGCTCGATAATTTTTGGGGCTTTTCGCATTTTAGTGAAATTTCTTCAATATCATTGAAATTTGTGCATATTAGACCCAGAAAATTTGGGGCTTTTGCAGAATTTCATCAAATTGTGCAAGAATTGCTTGATATATGCACTTTGGTACTTGAATTGATGCAATTTGAACAGATTATCCTCTAAAAATTTGGGGTTTTTGGCCCGAATTGTCAAATTTGTGCTCGGGAATACCTTTGGAGCAGAAATTACAGTGGTATTTTGGGGATTTCACATGTAATTGTTGGCTTGGTCTCTAATTGTGTCAGAAATTGCTTGAGGAGTGCAGTAAACAACATTTTTTTAATTCTGAAAATTCATTTGCAGATCTGAAATTTCTACAGTCTTGGGATTTTCATTGCTGGTTGTACTCTTGTGCATTGTGGTCATTTGTGTCATATTTGGGCTTGCCTTTAGTGATTGGTTAGTCAATTTGGGACTGCAAATTATGGCTGGAAACAATGACAGTAGTAATCTTTTGCACAATAAGAAGCTTGAGGGTGCCCATAATTTTGCAATCTGGCAGAAACAATGCTACAATGTCTTGGTGCAAAAGAAACATGTAAAGCCCATCAAAACAAAGGGAATCAAACCAGCAAACATGGAACAAGACGAGTGGGATGACTTGGATGAGCTTGCTCGCTCTACCATTGAGCTCTCAGTGTCAGACAACTTGCTCTTCAACATTGAGAAGCTGAATTCAGCATATGCAATGTGGCAAAGGCTTGAAGAATTGTATGCTCAGAAAAGTGTAGCCGGCAAGGTTTATTGCCTGAAAAAACTAATGGACTTTTGCATGAAAGAGGATATAGCCATGCATGTACATTTGAATGAGTTTAACTCAATTTCAGTCAGCTGATTGCTTTGGATTTTCATATTGATGAATAGTTCAAAGCTACATTCCTACTATGCACTCTACTTGAAAGTTGGGATACTTTCAGGACAGCTTTGAATAATTCAAATGCTCAGCTGTTATACTCTGATATGGAGAGTTCTTTGCTGATGGGAGAACTCAATAGGCAGAATAACTCAGCAAACAAGTCTTCAAATGCATTACACACTAGAGGCAGATTTTAGCATAAGAGCAGTTCTGAAAACAGAGCACACAGCAAACCTCATGGAAAGAATGTGGAGTGCCATCATTGTGGCAAAAAGGGGCACTACAAAAGGGATTGCTTTCAATTGAAGAAAGAGAAGGGCGAAAACAAAAACAATAAAGCCAACAAGGCTGAAAACAAGGACAGCCATCCTGTCCAAGAGCAATGGGAAAATAGAAGAGGTTAATGTAGTCACTCATGATAATGACAGTGATGGTGATGTACTTCTAGCTTCTTTTTTGGATGCACGTGCATTGATTACATATTCTGAAGATGATATTCACATACTTGATTCAAGTGCGTCCTTTCATGTCACATCACATCATGAGTGGTTCTCTGACTACAATGGTGTTGTACGTGGTATTGTCCACTTGGGGGATAACTATGCATGTAAAATTGCAAGCATTGGCAGTGTAAAATTGGAATTTCACCATGGCTCCGTGTTTGTTTTGCATAATGCGAGACATGTATCTCAGCTCAAGAAGAGCTTGATAAGCATAGGGCAACTAGATGATGAAAGCTATTACACCACCTTTGGGGATAGCAAATGGAAAATATGTAAGGGCTCCCACATTGTTGCCAAGGGGTCCAAAAGTGATACTCTGTATCCTCTGCATGTATCTAGTGTGCGTGACCATGTTGTCGCCATAACTGAGCAGCCAAGTGTTTCTTTGTGGCATAGCTGGTTGGGACACATGAGTCACTCTAGAATGAAAGTGCTCTCTCATTTGGATTATTTACTGTCTTTGAGGTATGCTGATTTTGAACAGTGTGATCATTGCATTTATGGTAAACAAGCTCAAACGTCACACAAAAAATATCTTTCTCTAAAGTCTTCACCCTTAGAGTTAGTACATTCAGATGTATGTCAAATGCCAGGGTTATCTCTAGGGGGAAAGACCTTTGTTGATGATGCCACACGCAAAGTTTGGGTCCTGGATAAATTTAAAAGACAAGGCCTTGGATAAATTTAAAAAATTCCTGGCCCTTGCTGAAAATCAGACCAGCAAGATGTTAAAATGCCTTCGCTCTGACAATGGTGGGGAATACGTGTCCAAAGCCTTTCAAGACTTTTGTGACAACAAAGGGATGAAAAGGGAGCTTACTACTCCTCATAATCCGCCCCAAAATGGTGTTGCAAAGCATATGAATAGGACCATTCAAGACAAGGTCCGTACAATGCTGTCACATGCTGCTTTACCCCATGGTTTTTGGGCAGAGGCTGTTATGGCAGCCGTACACTTAATTAATCGGTCACCAAATAGGTCTTTTTTTGGGGGGGGGGGGGGGGGGGGGGGGGGGGGTGGTTCCCCAAGAAGCGTGGTCGGGCAAGCCATCTTCGTATGCACACTTGAAAGTGTTTGGCTGCGAGGCATTTGTGCACATACATAAGGAAGAACGCAGCAAACTTGAGCCAAAGTCCTGTAAATGTATTTTCCTAGGATATGGTGATGAAGGTGAAATGGGGTATAGATTATGGGATCCCGAGAAAAGAAAAGTAGTATGCAGCAATGATGTCATCTTCCAGGAAGATTGCATGCACAAACAGCCTGAAAGAACAGAGGAGGTCCAAAGGGTTGTATTTCGGGAGGATGTACCAAAAGGACAGCAAAGAATTCCCATTAGACAGCAGCAAATACCCGCTGAAAATGTCCCTGAAAATGCAGGAAATGATGCTGTAAATGATCAGCAAGATCTTGCCCACAATGTCCCACAAATTCAGCAAGAACACGTGCACCTAGAACAACCTGAACCAGTTATACAGCAAGCCATACCTGCAAAATAGCAAGCTGTTAATGCAGATTTACAGGCTGAACAGCCAGCAAATATTGACCACTGCGTCCGTAGGTCGACCAGAGTGCAAAAACAGCCAAATAGATTTGTTCCTAGAGTAAACTATGTGGCTGATTATGTCATGTTAACAGATTGTGGTGAACCATCATACTTCCAGGAAGCAACGGACAGACAAGATAGTAAGAAATGGCAAAAAGCAATGCTATCAAAGATGGAATATCTTATGAAGAATGGCACTTGGGATTTGGTACATTTGCCATAAGGACAAAAAGTGCTACCTTGCAAATGGGTTTACGAAATGAAAGTCGCTTCTAGTTCTTTGCCCAAGTACAAGGCACGCTTGGTTGCTAAAGGGTACAAGCAAGAACATGGAATTGATTTTGATGAAATCTTTTCTCCTGTAGTCAAAATGACTACTTTGAGAACCATCTTGGGCTTGGTTGCATCTAAGGACATGGAACTCATATAGATGAATGTAAAAACCGCCTTCTTACATGGTGATCTGCATGAGAAAATCTATATGCAGCAGCCTGACGGTTTTGTTGCAAAGGGAAAAGAGCACATGGTATGTAAACTCAACCTGAAGCAGGCACCATGCGAATGGTATCACAAATTTGTTACATTCGTTCAATCTCAAGGATTTCATTATTCTCAAGTTGATCACTGCTTATATACCAAGAAGGCAGCAGATGGCAGCCATATTCTCTTGGTATTGTATGTGGATGACATGCTAATTGCAGGCAAGGATGTTCATGCCTTGGACTCCTTGAAGCAGAGTCTACACAATAGCTTTAATATGAAAGATCTTGGTGAGGCAAATCACATTCTTGGCATACGTATACTCAAAGACGGATCAAAGGGTCTTCTTTATCTATCACAGCAGGAGTATATTACCAAAGTTCTCCAACGTTTCAATATGGAGAGGGGAAAAGCTATCAGTGTACCATTGCCTCCATATGTGAAACTTAGTGCAGATGACAGCCCTACATCAGATGATGGGAAGGCTGAAATGGCCAAGATACCCTATGCTTCAGTTGTTGGGAGCTTGATGTATGCCTTGGTTGCTACACGTCCTGACATTGCATTTGCGGTGGGAGTGGTTAGCAGATACATGGCATATCTTGGCAAAAGCATTGGGAAGCAGTGAAGGGTATCATGAGATACCTTAAGGGCACAAAGGATTTGTGTATCTACTTTGGCAAGCAGAAGTTATCTATTGTTGGTTTGACGGATGCAGACTATGCTGGCCATCTTGACTGTAGGAAGTCCACTGCAGGATATGTGTTTATGTTCACATGAGGAGCAATCTCTTGAACATCTAGGCTGCAAAAATGTGTTGCACTATCTACTATAGAGGCAGAATATGTGGCTACCACAGAGGCATGCAAAGAAGCTTTATGGCTCCCACGTCTGGTGACAGAGCTTGGGATTACAAAGGTTCTTATCCTCCACTGTGATAGTCAGAGTGCTATCATGCTAGCACAAAATCCTGACTTTCACGCAAAGACAAAGCACATACAAGTGAAGTATCACTTTATCAGGGATGTACTTGACAGCAAAGGCATTGAGCGCTACTGCTCTCAACTCTTTGCACCTTCAATCTCAGCTCAACTCACGAGCAGACCTGCACAACAAATGCTGGCCGATCTGATCATATTGAGGACATATTTTTGTCCTATATATTTAGGCTTCTCCTCCTCACTCATCAATGACTCATGTGCCATCACACGTGTGGAGACTCCGGGGAGAGAGGTGCCAGTACTAGTGCCCACGCACCCAGTGACCCACTGTGGTATGTGACTGTCTCATGTTGGATATATGGATTCCATTTTCCGAGCATGCATCTGAGTTCTCATCTGTATTGTGTTCTTCAATATTCTTTCTTTCCCTTTCTCTTTTATTTTGTGTTTTAGCAATTTATTACAGCAGATGTTTATGCTTCCATTGCTGCTCCACTTCCGACATGGTATCAGAGCCCAAGTTCTTGCTCTTGCTGTATTTTCTTCGCCGATTTCAGGACTGTTTTGACCATTGCTGATCCGGTGATTGCTGCTCCAACCAGGCAACCTATTTTACCTGCGTTTTTGCTGGCATCAGCATCCATATAGCCTGCGTCAGCCCCTCTCCTGCCTGCGTGGCAGTTCTAGCTAATCATTTCGTTAAACGATATTCAAAACAAAAAAAAATATCTTCTAATTTTCATATTAATTTCAACAACCCATTACCTTCTTTATCCTCCAATTGAATACTTATATTTAACGTTTACAAAGCATAGATAAAAATGTACAGTCCTTGAGAACAAAGAGAATGTATTATTTCACACTAAGTTGAAGGGTCCATTTTTTATATCCATTCAATCTCCTCAAATTTTGATCTAGTAATTTAGACTATTATGTGGAGAGCTATTCGATGGCCTTTGTTGGGTGTAAAGCTATTAGTTGATAAAGAGAATAATGCAACTTCGATATCTCTAGTTGATGATTGTGAACAAATAAAGCATTGTGGTGTTACTGAAAATGTGGATTGCTTACATATGTATGGAGAAAGTACACCGTGAGATTGAGGATGGAAAAACGCTTATCAATTAGAAAGATCATGGTCCTAGGACAACCTACGTTTGGTGTTTCTGCATCTCCTCTTGGCTAGGCAACTGCATTCTCAGGCCATTTTTGTTGTTTCATGCAGTTTTTGGCTGATTTTTTGCCTTTTTGCAACAAATTTCTTCTTGTTTTGGTCAGATTTTGGTAAATACTCCATGTTAACTCTCATTTTCTGCAATCTATGCTTGTGGTTTGGCTATGTTCCATCTCCAAATACCTTCTTTTCTCTACTTCTCTTCTACATCTTCTACAAATGGCTCCTCCGTGCGCATCCACTGATGATACACTACATAGAGATTCCAGTGAGGCTTCTGCAACTTTCGAGAGGGCAGGTTCAAATCTTGGAGCTAGGATTGACATCCAAGTGCATGAGGGCTGTTTATTTGACATAGAACGGGCTTGGCTCCTAGTCTTGAGCTCACATTAGGGGACACTTTGGCAGTTTGGCCAAAGGCGGGGAATCCATGGTCACATATGTTCCAAAGGCATCTTTGACAAGACGGTCATGTATGCTACTGAGAGACATTGGGACAGACACAGATATGTTAGCAGTCAGCTCCCTACCACGTCAGTAGTGCCACATGGCAGTTTTGCCACGTGGTGGCAGTCGGGTAGTCCGACTGCAGTCGGCTGCATTAAATGGAGCCGACCTGCCTATTTTGGCATTTTACGAGGCATTCTTTTCAACCTTTTAAAGGCTGAGTTTCCAGCAGTTTTGATCACTTGTATCTGACAGATTTCAGTCTACTAGTGACGGGGACAGCACTCGGGCTGATGGAGGTCCTCAAGGCAAAGACATACGCACATATTCTCTCTGCTCCCGTGTATAATTCTGCATTCTTATATAGCATTCTTCACTACAGATTTTCTCTGTTTCACTATCTCTTTCTCTCTCTCTCTTTTCTCTCGGTTCACTCTTTGTCATGGTCATTCGCTTCCGCATCACTTCACTCTGAAATGGTATCAGAGCATTGAAGGACTGACCTAGGGTTGAAGAGGAGTTCCAGGTGATCATCGAGTATTGCAGGTGAAGATGTCTACAAAGACTGACGTGGAGTTCCAGGTGATCATCGAGTAGAAGGTGCCTGTCCTACCGGCTCTTCCATCGTATCAAAAGCTTAATGGCGACAATTACCATATCTAGCGAGTGATGATGTTGGCCATATTGGAGTCTTATGATTTGGCATAGCTTGTGATGGAGGAAATCAACCAGCACTCAGTGAGAGGAGAGTCCAAACTCTCTTCCAAAGCTCGTGTGGAGTTGACCAAAGCCTAGTCTCATTGGGACAAACCGAATGCCAGGATTCGTTCTTTTCTTTTTCTGTCTTGTACAACAGTCGTGATAGCCCATATAGAGCACTTGACAGTGGCTTGAGAGATATAGCTCGAACTTGACCAGATGTACAACCACATGACTCTTATGAAGAGGGTTTCTTTGGAGGTGTAGATGCGGACCCTGTCCGTGAATAAGTCTTCTTCGCTTCGGAAACACATCAATAAGCTTCGGCAGCTTCAGATGCAGGTTCAAAATGTGGGGAAGCCCATTTCCTCCGAAGACATGACGATCGCTTTATTATCCCAGTTGCCGCCACGATTTGGTACTTTTAATTCCGCTCTTATTGCTTCAAGGCGGGAGTCGACTCTTTGATGGGAAGCGTTGGTTCCTATGGTCTTGGACCAAGAGGAACAATTGAACGAACAAAATGCTTCTAAATCGGAGGCATTGGTTGGTCAAGCCTCTCAGAAGAAGGGAAAGGACCAAAAGAAGGAGGACATCAAATCCAAGAAGGACAAAGAGAAAGAATCGACATGCCATATTTGTGATAAGACCGGCCATTGGAAGAAGGATTGGCCCGACAAGGACAAGAAAGACACCAAGAAGAAGGACACGAAGGATTCTGGAGTGGTGGCTGCACCCTCATCAGTTGCTTTTCTATACTTAGCGGTCATCGAGGACTCTACACCGAAGACTTCTGATACTACGATGACAGCTCCCCAGGTTTGAGAGTGGATCGTGGACACTGGGGCCTCACGGCACATGACTTCTTCAACAGTAGGTGTTGCCCACTTGCGACCATCGCGTGGGCAGATTCTCATAGAAGATAGCTCTTCTGTGTCTATTGCTACATGGGGTGAGATACAGTTGATTCCCGATGGACATGGTGGTATCCACACTTCCGAGATGTTACATGTGCCAGGTTTAGGATATCATTTACTTTCGGTACATAAGATTTGTTCTCTTGGTCTCTTGGTGGAGTTTGACACTGATGCTATTCGCATTCTTGATCATGGATCGAGGAAGGTTCTCTCTTCAGGGTATAAGGAGAATGGCATCTACAAATTGAAGTCTTATTCCGCTCTTATCTCTCTTTTTCTTACTTCTCAAACACAGTCTGAGCTATGGCATGCCCGGTTTGGCCACCTGAACTATGAGTATCTTCAAAAGGCGTTGCGAGGATCGCTTGTTCGAGGTTTGCCGGACATAGTGGTGGGTCACTCGCCATGTGTCTCCTGCATTCGTGGGAAACAGCATAGGGATGAGATTCCCAATAAAGCTTCAAGGCGGTCTACTCAGTTTTGCCACGTGGCAGCAGTCGGATAGTCTGACTGCAGCCGGTTGCATTAAATGCAGTCGACCTGTCTATTTTGGCATTTTACCAGGCATTCTTTTCAGCCTTTTAAAGGCTGAGTTTCTAGTAGTTTTGATCACTTATATCTGACATATTTCAGCCAGCTAGTAACAGCAACAACACTCGGGCTGACAGAGATCGAGGTCCTCAAGGCGAAGACATATGCAGATATTCTCTTTGCTCCCGTGTATAATTCTGCATTCTTATACAGCATTCTTCACTGCAGATTTTCTGCATTTCACTGTCTCTTTCTCTCTCTCTCTCTTCTCTCTCCGTTCACTCTTTGTCATGGTCATTTGCTTCCGCATTGCTTCACTCTGGAAGGCAACTTGTCCTTGTTGAGCTAAAACACACTTCATAGCTGATTGGCATTCTTAAACAGCCCCAAAACACCGTTAATCAATGAAAAACATAAATTTGGTGTGAGATTCGAGAGAGTTTCAATGGTCCCCAAAACCCTAAATTTTGGGACAGCCTTCAACTATAAATAGACAAGCTGCACACCATTCAACCTCATCCTTTTTGCAGGTTTCTCACTCTATCATGTAGATTTGTCCAACCATCACCAACTACAGCCCATCACTATCCAGCCCTAGGCAGCCTTCTTTCAACCATCGCCCTGCTATTTGGAGGTCTCCATTTGTTGTATCCATAGTTGAGGGAAACTTTGGAATGGGAACAAAAACGGGAATGGGAACCACAATGGGAATAGGAATTTTCAAAAGGGGCGAAACAAGAACGAGAATGCCACATTATCTAGGGAAGATAAGGATTACATAATATCCTAGTTAATAAGATTTAAAGACTTACTTTAAAAACTTAAATTTATCAATATGCAAGAACTTATAGTTGTAAGTTGGAATATGTTAATAAAGCTATAAGCTAGAATGTGTTATAAGTTGGGGAGAGAAAGAGAGAGAGAGCTTGATTGACAGACTATGGTTGGAACCAGATTGTGGGCACAATCCTCATTTCAATTGTTCTTTTTTAATGTTCACATATGGAAGAATCAAGATTTTTCTTTTGTGAAAGGTCATGATTGAAAGGGCTAGTACATATCTCTTTTTACTTGTAACAGGTTGTATTGAAATGGCTCATTTGATTACGCTTGATCAACACTCAAAACAACACATTTGTGACCTAATATATTTTCTTAAAAGGTTCCAAACCTTCATTTTTTACCATAAACATTGCATCCTATTCCATGCAAACTTTTTGTGTCCCAAAACATTTTGGGTTTGGCCTAAAATAGCACGTGGTGCCATTTCGTAATTACGAAACGTTTCAATCTAGGAAACATGTTTCAAGAGATTTTGACCCTATTTCGACGTTTCGCCCCTTCCAAAGTGTCGTTTCAAGCCATTTCACATAACTATGGCTGCATCATCATAGCACCTCATAAGCCTACGTTTTCACTATCTCGTGCCAAGTGACAGGCTATTGCCATCTCTCCCACCAGACAACTACTACAATACCTACGTTTTTGCTGTCCAACAAGCCGTCTACATCAACAAACACCTCTCTTGTTGTCGCCTGACAATTCTCTGCCTCAACATGCTACCCTTCATTATTTAGCACTCTCTCATCCCCGACTGGTGGTTACAGCACTCAAGATCCATCTTTGGTGAACGTCACTCTTTGACACTCCATTGCTCTGCCCTTGGGCATTTTGTACACTGTTACATTCATTTATAGCATTCATTCACTTCAAAGCTTCTTCTCTCTATGTTTGTCTCTGTGTTTGAGTTCTGAGTTTTGTGTTTTATGTTTTGCGTTTAGGGCTTTAGCTTTGATTGTCACTATCTGAGCCTTTGTGTTTCAGTCTTGGTTGACATGCTACGTTTCCTCACTGCAAACCCTAGTATATCTTCACAATCCACTCAACCCATCTCATATTTTTAGGTCCTCCTAAAACCAACCTTCCTTCTTGGAAAGGGTGGTAGATGACCTGATTTACCTATGTCTTCGTGAGACTTTGATGGAGCTCACAACCAATAAATGAACAACATGATACACATGAAATGCTGACAAGTTTTAGCCTACGGAGATACACTAATTGCTGATGCTTCCAACTACCAGCAACTTATTGGATCCTTGATTTGGTTACTCGATAGTTGGATCGATCATTGTTTCCAATAGATCTACTTGCAAGACTCATGAGAGCCCAAGAAAACCTATTGGCAAGCTACTATGAGGATTCTTTGATCCCCCGAGGGTATCCCCGACCCTAGCATATACTATCCCATAGATCCAAGAAACAATTCCTTGGTGTTGCATGGATGGATAGATACCAACTAGGCTAGTGATGTTGATTTTCATAGATCTATCTTAAAAGTGGTAAAGTGTTGATTCTGGTTTATAATAAATTATTGCTTGCTATAATTTGTTGCTAATCAGGATTATCACCACCCTCTCCACCAAGGAAGGCTGGTTTCACTCGCATAGGCAGGGTCATTTATCTAGTGCTCATTGTTGATGATATCTCTACATGCACTCTCGCCTTTTCTTGATCAAAGGCACACACATTTGAGACGTCCCACGAGTGGATAACACTAGTGGCAAGGCTAACTAGCCTCATCTTTAGAATCCAAGGATCAATCTTGATGGTGAGTTTATCTTTTCATGTTTTGATAGCTTTGTTCTTCCCCATCACATTCAGAGGCATGCTATACAAGAGGAATTTCATTCCATTGAGAAGAATCCAATATGCAAGAAGTTGGTCCCATGCTCTTCAAGGTGCAAGATCATTGATGTCAGATGGGTCTACAACAGAAAGTATTAGGCTAATGGACAAGCACAAAGCTAGGGAGGTTTGTTGCCATGGATTTGCTCTACTGCCTAGACTGGACTATATGGAGACCTTGCCCCACAACAAGGATGACCACCACTTGGCGACAGCCCATCAAAATCTGTAACTCAACATTCACTGTCCTTACTCCCTCCCTCCACTCTGCCACTCCCTCATATCCCAAATGCAAGGTTGCCATGGTAACTTGTGGTCACAAAGTAATTCTCCTCTGGCAGTTGGCCAAGGCATGCAGTGCCCCTCTGAGAAGAATGGTCATGCTGATAGTGTGTTCATAGAGGATATCAGTAAGCAACCTTGACCCAAAAACAAAAACAATAATGACGAACTACCCAAAAGCTCTATCACCACATGCATCTTTGAGGCCATTCACATATCTGAAGCAGGTAGACCAGATAAAACAAGTGCATGATTAAAATAAAAATCGCTACATAAGTTGTATCACCTTGCATGAAAAATTGAGAGCCACAGATGGGTAATATCGCAGCACACTGCTGCCATTGCCTCTCCAAAGAGAAGACGCCCCTTCTTCCCTGGCAATTCTCGCGATGCAGTCCAACATCCCTTTGTAACGCTTCTGGTGACCACCTAATATTGCCATGTTCCCCTCCTGTGTTTGAAGAAGGAGCTTGGCCCGTTCTATTGGGGCAACGATGGTGTGAGCAACTCCGCCCATCGCTGCCCCTGCAAGCAGATCCCTTGGGAAGTTTGTCCATGCCTCTTTCCGATGAGCCAGAGCTCTTTCTAATAGGCCAGTGACTTTGCAGCTGGTTTTAGACCGAGCGTGCAACCTTTATCATCGGCTCTGAAGAGGGAGGAGGCATCAACGCTGATAATGATAGTTCAGCGTTAATTACTCCGTTCTGCTGCTTAGCTGCTGGACCTCTCTCTCTCTCTCTCTGTGTCTGCACACGCTGAGACCGAATCTTTCAAAAACAATGGCTTTACGAGTACTACACGAAACTGGTACACGAACTGCTTTTTCTTTTCTTTTATCGATTGATCATTGGATTATCTTTTTGGACTACTAGACGAAGAGATCGACAATGTGTTCCCTTTTCTGTTCCGATGCTTGGGCTTACAAGAAAAGCATCACCCACATGGCACATGTGGGAAAAGGCTCGTTGTCAACAATGGTCCCTCACAAGTAAAAAACAGAGGGCTTAAAAACGGGACACATGCCAATGGCTTAAAGGCAACCCGATCATGGAAAACACACAACTATTGTGCACTCGTGACAATGTTGGTCTTTGCTATCAACCTATAGAATAAATTCAAAAGTATGGCGAGCAGTCTCCAATGCCCAATTCTGATCCTCGTATCCGATTTTGAGATCAATTTCACTAGACCCTAATTGGTTTCAATTTAGAATAGAGCCACTCCTCATAGAAGTGTTAAGCAAGCTAGTGAAAACCTTGCTACAAACTCCCCACGTGGCATTGCAAGCATCTGCTATTCTTCATTCTCCTTAGGGCAAAATCTACTTCATCTATCAAAAAGGGTAGTCCAAGTTGTGATCTCTCCTCCTTAGTCAAGGCCACCTCATAAACCTCAAGGAGGGAGGCTAGCTTGTCACCATAATCAGGACCTCTGTAAAACTCACACCCCATGGTAGTTGAGAAACACTCATGGAATGCAACTAGGATTTCCTTTTTGTCAATGAGTTTGTGGTTCATTATTGCTGATATGGCTTTGTATTTCAAAGAAGAAAACAATCCATATTGAATTTGGCTCCTACTATTGATTGGGGCCATTGCTTCCTTGTCAATATGGCAAGACATATGACCGTGTGAGTTGGCAGTTTGTGGTTGGGCTTTGGGAGGAACTTCTCAAGGATGGTGTAGACTTTATTCCCTAATGCTTCAACTCAAAATAATGCCAATGGATCCCTCTTAAAACCATTCAAGTTGGTTTAGACCATACAACAAAATTGTCCTTTAGCACCCTTCTCTTTGTGATTAACCCTGGGGCAAGACAAAGAAAAAGGAAGCAAAAGAAAATTCAAGGAAATTCAAAAATATGGAAAAGGAGGCCCAACGGAAGGAATAAGAAAAGAAAAGGCCAAAAGCACAAGGGCAACCTTAAAAGTTCAAGGCAAATGAAAAAACAGAAAGACTCATTTTAAAATGCAAAGGCGCCCCTAAATTTTTATAAAAGAGCGCCAAGATCCCCATTAAGTAAATTGTAATGTGTAGACCCGCATAGGTGAAATGACAATGTAAATAGAAGAGAATAGGAAAAGAGAACCTAGGCAAGATGACCGATCATGTAAAAAAGGGGATATGTGCCCAAAAGGGATTAGTAAAAGGTGAGAAGGATCGAAGCTTGCATTCGAGAGCTATGGCGGGAGAGCAAGAGCAAGAAAGAAAGAGACAAGAAATGGAAACTCCAATAGTCACAATGTGTGACCGTGCCTTCCTTTATTCAAATTGTCACTAAAAGAATAAAGAATAAAGTGACGGTGACGGCCGCCCGCCACCTGCAGTGTGCAGTGGCGGTTACTGTCAATGTAGTAATACATGGGTGGCTAGACGAAGGCGCCTTTAACCCCAACAACCTCCCACTTAAAGGCGAATCTGCCCTAGTGAGGAGTGAAAAGAAAAAGAAAAAAGACAGTACAACATCTACACATGTAAAACAGGATGAGGAAAGACGTCATCTCATCCCACGCCCATCAACCTCCTAAGGAAGGCAAAGTGCTATGTAGAGAGGCTTTTTGTGAGCAGATCTGTAGGATTCTGGTCAGTCAAGATCTTGACAAGATCAACAGACTTGTCCTCAACGACCCCACATATGAAGTGATACCTCACCTCAATGTGTTTCGTCTCCGCATGGAAGACTGGATTCTTGGCTAACTGAATAGCACTCATAGAATCCGAATGTAGTGTAGGGATAGCATCAATACCAAGGTCAGCAACTAAACGACCCAACCAAATGGCCTCCTTGCAAGCCTCAGTGGTGGCTGCAACATACTCGGCCTCTGTAGTAGAAAGGGCCGTGCATTTCTGCACCCTGGACATCCAAGAAACAACACCTCCAACATAGGTAAATACATAGCTAGAAGTGGACTCCCTACTATCTACATGTCCTACATAATCAGAGTCAGTGTACCCCACAACTCCTGTATCCTAGTTGCCATAGCATATGCACATATCTGCAGTGCCCTTCAGGTACCTTATGATACCTTCACGGCATCCCAATGCTTCTTGCCAGGTGTAGCCATATAGCATGCCACAACACCAACTGCAAAGACAATATCTGGACGAGTGGCGATCATGGCATACATAAGACTGCCCACTGCAAATGCATAGGGAATCTTGGCCATCTCGGCCCTCTGCTCATCTCTCTGCGGACAAGTAGCCTGTGATACCTTCACATAAGAAGGCAATGGACAGCCAATAGGCTTTACGTCCTGCATGCGGAAGCGCTCAAGGACTTTATGGATGTACTCCCTCTGTGATAAGCAGAGAAGTCCTTGATGCCTATCGTGTCTAATGCGTATACCAAGTATGTGAGCGGCATGTCCCATATCTTTCATCTCAAAGCTCTTTTTGAGCTGAGCCTTAAGAGCATCTAGCTCATCATGAGCTTTCCCAGCAATCAGCATATTATCCACATAGAGTACCAAAATCAATAAAGAACCATCACCGGCTTTCTTCGTGTAAAGACACGGATCCATAACACTCCTACTGTAGCCCTGTGACTGCATAAAGGCATCAAACTTATGATACCACTCCCTAGGTGCCTGCTTCAAGCCATAAAGACTTTTCTTCAATTTGCACACTAGGTGCTCCCTGCCAGGTTCTACAAAGCCCTTAGGTTGCTCCATATAAATCTCATCATACAAGGCCCCATGTAAAAAAGCCGTCTTAGCATCCATCTGGTATAAATCCAAGTCAAGCTGAGCAACCAAAGCCAAGACTAAGCGCAGGGTGGTCATCTTAACCACAGGAGAAAAGACCTCATCAAAGTCCACACCATGCTCATGCTTAAAACCCTTTGCTACCAATCTAGCCTTGTATGCCGTCTTGGGGTGTCCAAGGGTAATTTTCAGCTTGTACACCCACTTGCATGGCAAAGCCATCTTGCCCTTAGGCAAGGAAACCAAATCCCAAGTCTCATTCTTATGCAAGGAGTCTATCTCAGACTGCATAGCCCTCTTCCAAGAGTGACTATCACCCTTGCGCATAGCCTCATCATAAGTGAAAGGCTCTCCTGCATCTGTAACCAAGACATAATGCATCGAGGGCTGAAATCTATCATGTGGACGTCTGTCTCTAGTAGACGGTCTCATGGCAGGCTCTGCTACCTGCCTAGCTGCCTATCCAACGCCCTGACCATGAGCATCTGTTGTAGTTGTAGGCTGTCCAACTAGCGATGCGGGAGCTCTCGGCTCCTCCTAAAATATGACCATGCGAATCTCAACAACTCTCTCAGGCTGCCTATGCATCTTGTCTTCATGGAAGACTACATGATGACTGCGGATGACTTTCTGTGCCCTGTGAATCTCAGAGACGGTAACCCATCTCGCCTATATCCCCATAACCAAGGAAAATGCATTTGACACTCTTAGAATCCAGCTTACTTCTCTTGACCTTGGGCACATGGCAAAATGCCTCATATCCAAAGACACGGAGATGCGCATAAGAGGGAGGTTTGCCAGTCCATACCTCCTCAGCAACCTAGAAATCCAAACCACTAGAAGGTGATCTGTTTATGATATGCACAGCTGTACTAATTGCCTCAGCCCAAAAGCTCTGTGGTAGGCCTATGTGTGCTAAGCATAATACTACGTACACGCTCCTGGATGGTTCTATTCATCCCTTCATCCAAACTATTCTTGGGTGGGGGGTAGGGGGCGGTCAACTGACGCTTAATACCCCTCTCATCACATAACTGCTCAAAAGCACATGAGACATACTCACCCCCATTATCTATCCTTAGGCATTTTAGCCTATACCCAGATTGGTTCTCAACCAATGCAAGCCATCTCTGAAACACAGCCAAGACATCAGATTTCAACTTACGGGGATAAGCCCAAACTTTCCGTGAGAAATCATCTATGAAAGTAACAAAATACTTGGCATCACCCATAGACTGACAAGGCATGGGCCCGCAGACATTCGAATGTACCAATGCCAAGGGCTCACTCATGCGTGGCCTACCAGACTTTTTATGCGTAGACCTAGTCTACCTGCCATAAAGAAAATGCTCATATGAATCAAAACATGTATAATCAAGGGGCGGTAAGTACTCCAAACCAGAAAGCTGTTTCATTTCCTTCAAAGACATATGGCCCAAACGGGCATCCCAAAGAGATACATGTGGGATAGAACCCACAGACAAAACATGATCAAGAGAAAAAGCTGATACAATCAAGGGATAGAAGCTGCCAGCCTTGGCACCTCTCGCAATCACAAGTCTGCCATGAGTGATCTTCCATGCAGAGTCTCCAAAGCATACATGATATCCTGTGTCATCAAGTTGTCCAGCTGACATGAGACTGCGTGTCAAAGCAGGTACATGACGTATATCCTGCATAACAAAACTGCTGCTAGAAGAAAACTGCAGCCTAACATCACCAATGCCCACAATATCAAGAGATCTGTCATCACCCAAGCACACAGGACCCGAAACAGTACGGTATAAATGAAACCACTCTCGGCAAGGTGTCACATGAAAGGACGCACCTGAGTCCAAGAGCCAACAATGTGCATACATAGAATGTATCTCTGTCATCTACAAAGCACTAGAAGAAGCTCCAAGGATATAATCATCATCATCAACATCCTCAGGCTGCATAACATTGATCTCTTCAATTTTAACACTGGACTTTGCAGGCACTATGCTGCGATTAGAAGACTTATCCTGCACTTTGTCTTTCCCCTTATCTTTGCGCCTTTCATTGCGCAGTTCATGGCATTGTGGCCTAATATTGCCCTTTTTTCCACAATGGTGACAAGTAACATTTGCATTCCTGCCACGGGAGTTGCTACATGACTTCCTACGAGACTTGGACTGAGATATCTGAGAATCCCGTCCACGGCCACGGCCATTGCCACTGCCACTACTATGCTTTCCATATCCATCATTTCTACCTCTAACTGTCATAGCATGGGACACACGAGAGGCATCCAAATTCTTACGGTTAACCTCTTCCTGAAGAAGAGCATTCTCAACATCAAATAATTTCAAGGTAGCAGTAGAGGCACATAATGCAATGCGGAATACATCCCATGACTCATTAAGAGTACCAAGCAAGAAAAAAGGAGTGACATCCTCTGCAAAAGTGATGTCCTGCGAAGTCAAGTTCTTGAGTATAGCATGAAATTAGCTCAAGTGAGCAGACATGGTCACATTCTCCTTCATGCGCAAGCTGCTTCAGTCAATACATCTGACTCGCTGGACTTTTCTTGTCATAGAGATTTTTGATTTTATCCCACAAAAGCCTGTGGGAGCTTTCGCTTAATCGCCAAGACCCACGGATCGCTTATTGTTCAAGCGTTCCAAGCCGAGCACTAATGGCTACCTCTCATATAGCCGACGAGCCATCCATATCTACGGGTGTAGTAAGCTTACCTCCATGCCGATCGAGTTACCTCCTCTCTCACGCACTCCGGTAGCTCCACGATCCAAGTGCAAGCTTCAAGCAAGCTCCATTCTCAAGCTCCACGCTCCAAGCTCCATCTTCGCGAGTAAGACTAGAGAAGAGAAGAGAAGAGAAGAAGAGTCCCTCATCCTCACACACTCACTCCCTCACACTCCCTCTCTCAAGCACAAGCTCAAGCAAGCAAGAAGAAGAAGAAGAAGAAGAAGAAGAAGAAGAAGAAGAAGAAGAAGAAGAAGAAGAAGAAGAGGAGGAGAGCCACTTTTGGCCACACACAAGAATGAGCTTCTCATTCACTTTTCAACTTTATATACAAAACCCTAAATGCCTTTTGGGCAGTCATCCCCTTATCCCCTTTTTTACATGGCCGGCCGTGGCCTAGGCCCTTTTTCCCATTGTCCTTCTATCTTCCTAACTTCCCTTCCACCATCCGTCTACATTTACAAATTGCACGGGTGAGAGCCCGGCGCTCCTTGAACTAAATCATGGTGTGCTTGCGCTCTTTTACTAAAGTATTGACTTGCACTTTTCCTTGTGCGCCTTTCTCCCTTATTTAGGACTTTTCTCCTTGTGCATCTTTGTCTTCCATTTCTCTTTGCCTTGGCCTTTGTCTTCTGCTTTAGCTTTTCTGGATTTTCCACCTTCGTTCGTTTGAGGGTTAATATTACCCCCCTCCTAGACGAGTGCCAGTTCCATGGCACTCACCATCGTAGGTAGCAAGCTTTAGCATGCACCGAAGACGTGGGTGGCAAGGATGTCTGTGGTTGCCATGGCAGAGTGTTGGTAGTGGTGGGGAGGAAGGTCGTTGGGGGCACGTTGGTGGTTTAGGTGGCTGGTGGTAGGGCTATTGGAGGTGGTGGTAGGGCTGTTCTTTGGGGGGGTTGCATTGATGGAGTACAAGTGGTGGTTTGTTGGGGATTCTGCACATGATGATTCTTGGCGGGCTTGCAAGGTGATAAGGATAGGAATTCAGAGTTGAGTGTCGATGAAGAGCGAACGACTTCTTCGTTGGAGTCTTCAATACCTGCAATTGAAAAGCTCTCATAGGTGGTCTCTCCCTAGGGGTAGTGCTAGTTTTCTCTATCGTGCACAAGACATAGTTTAATTAGTTTGGGAGACAGGTCTCTAAGCAAGCTGAGAGTATTGTCCTGCACTTGAGGACCCAAACTGTGTATATACTTCGGTGCAGATATTATGTGAGTGCTCGTGCATACTTAGATATGACGTAGGTAGAAGACCGCAGGCTGGTTTCTCATAACAATGTGCGGATAAAGCAAAGTTGTCCATGTTGAGAAGAAGTACATGTGAGGTGTCTGCGACATCCTTTGTAGTGTGACTGCACAACGTAACATCATTGAACATAGGGACACTGCACGATCGGTAGCTGGTAGCTATTGGACCTGCGTGATGAGGATAGCATACTTCTCATGGCCATTCGTACATTGCTTACCACAATTGATTGCAATGGTATTAAGGCAGAGTGCAAGAGGGAATCGTATGAATGGGTCAGGGTGACAGGTCTAATCATAGGCGAGACAAGCTCCCTAGGTATGTCCTGCCCTTGGTGTGCCTTGAATAATTGTGGGTGATGCTAAGGGGCTAGGGGACTAGGGACAGAGCCAGCTGACCAAGGTCACTGGACGCACCTAATTTGAGGACCCCTAGGTGTTGTGCTATGATCGTGGATGCTTATTATCTTTTCATTCTCTTTTTTCTTTCTTTCTTTCTTTCTTTCTTTCTTTTCTTTTCTTTTCTTTTTTTATTTTCTGTTTTTTTTTTGTTTCTTTTTCTTATGCTTTTTTTTTTTAAAACTTGCATGAGTACAACCATTGCAATATGTTGAGGCTATCAGCCTTTTAATGGGTTGGGAAATGTCAAGCTTCGAAGGCTCAGGAAATGGATATTATAGTGATGATTGCGCCCTAACCTCATTGTTAGAGAAGCAGTTGTTGAGATGGGGAGATACATTGAGATCTTACAAACCTCTTTGCGACACGCGATGTCAGTATAATTGAGGTAACAACTGTCGTGAGCCAACTGTAGAGCTTGACCCAAAAAGAGAGCATAGCCCATGACTATGCTTTGGGTCATGCGATGTGGGCACTCGTAAGGGTGATTCTTCGCGTTCGGCAGCGTGGTTTTGTCGCGATTCTTTGTGAGGTTGGTGGTCTTGCTGTGACTTGGGCATTGAACACATTCGCACGAAGACCTGTGTCATCCTGCATCCACTTGTCACTTCATGAGATTATATGCAAGTCGCATGCGTCAAGTACAACGAACAAATGCAATCATGTCAAGATATTACTTTTTCAAAATCCTATAATGCTAATTGCAATGTCTATTCTGGTGCTTGTTAAAGACTTGGCATATATTAGCAATAGGTGAGGAAAGTGTGTACAAGTGGGGAGCCTGCCCCTTTAACCATCAAAAGACAAAAAGTTATGGTAGGATGGCCTTTGTTAAGTTGCTTGCATTTCATAGGAGCTACTTTATTTGCACAAGGCGGGGTGAGTCCAGGTAGTCAGGCGACTAAGGCTCTGCTGGTGAGGGGTTCCTGTGAAGTTGAGCAGGGAAGATGTCAGCCGGGACCTGAATGGTATAGTCTCTGGCCGCAACCGTTTCCAAAATGCTTTTGAACAATGCATCGAATTCTTCCTTGTCTTGAGCTGCCCTCTTCACTTTCAAGCACCTGGTGCCCGAGCATCTGTTGGGGGCCCACACATCTGGTGTTGCACGCCTTGTGTGCTCCCTTGAGCTTCTATTCCCCTGGCCTGGGGATTTTTCAGTCTATGTCCGGGGCGGTGTCACTTGGGACCTCATTTCTTTGCATACCTTTTGAGGCTAGGCATGTAGCGCATCGGCAGAGGAGCTTGTGCTGCATGTTCCCTTTGACGGTGCAGAGAGCGTCTTTGCAAGCCAGCTACCCTAGGTGCTCCATGACTTCCATGTAGGGGGACCTGCAAAATGCGAACCAAGGATTAGGCCATGATACAGGATAAAACCATTCACATGAAAGAGATTATAGTGTGGGTTATCAAGCGCATATGACGAGAAGGGGAGGGGTGAGGCATGCAGTGTTTGCTATAGAGGGATGGCCCCCATGATGATGTTCATTTGGCCTCCGGCCATTAGCAGATCTTAGCTCATGCTAAGTTACATGGACTGGTTGTCGTGGAGTGGGGTAGGGCTCATCATCGAAAGGATAGACCGGAAAGGGGGAAAGGTGTATAGAAAGGGACGGTACCCTATCTACACCATCAGAGATGTTGGTTAGGGCTTCCTATGGTGGTAATGAGGGTTTCATGCCCTCCACCTGGAGGTGGAAATGGTCACACAACTTCTAAATGTGTGGTGAGAGGAGGACCTAAGGAGCTTAGCCTGTTGAATCCAACTCTTCTCCCTGCGCTTGACTATTATTGCTTGTGTGTGTTGATAGTATCTATACAGTGTCACAAAAGTCCTTTTTATTTATACACATATCCATGAATCCATGTCACTTCACGAGGATAAAGACCAATTGTAGAACTCCGGATTGTACTGGAGCGTGGCACACGCATCTAGTACTCGTGGTAGCTTACTCAATACCGATAGATATTGTGCAACATCGAGTAGCATGGAACCTTATTTGAGTCTACCGGCAACATGTAACTCCTCCTCAGTGAGAACCTTATCAGGTAGAGAGTTCTCTTGTCTAGTTTAAGCTAAGTCCGTACCCCGAATGGCAATCAGCACTCGAAAGGAAGTTGGTGCCACATAGATTGGGTCTCTTTGAGACCGCCATTTGGCCAATCGCTCCTCTGAGATTGTCATGATCTGGGCTCCTAGTTCGGCCATTGCAACGCGATTTTCACACCAACGTTGTTCAAATTGACTTTGACCCTCTGATAGTCGCTTTAGTTGCTCTATCTCTAAGAGATTTGGTTGGCAGAGCACATCATTGAATGTTACAGTTAAGCATAGTTTGTCGGCTTCCTCGTCAGAGATACATCGCATGCGTTCATATAGGAGCCTGTTATAGTGCTCGTCAAGATGTTCTTGCTCTTCCCAGGATAAGGAAAATGGCAAGTATTCTTCAAGTTGCTCTTTAGGGAATGCACCCATGTCTGCCAGGACGTAGACATGTGCGAACACTTTGAGCTTAACATCCAACTCTATTAAGCATTCTGTGACACTTCTATGTTCAACGAGGGCTTGCTCGGTTGCTATCTCATGCAAGGTTCTAGGAGTTTGCCTGGGCTTTAGCATTGCTGGGGGCTCAGGCCTATGAGCAAGTTTGGCCAATGCTAGGATTTCTTATGCTCTTGGGGTTTCCATGTTTCTCCTGAGGCTTCGTTATTGTGTCATGGTTCTCCTTGGATGTGACTGGTATAAATTTGTCACCCTATTGTGACAGCATTGTATCCACTCTTGATTGGTCAATGCGAGTTCTATTGTCAGTGGATTGAGTGTTGCAAGCAGCCATTAATGGTAACGATTGCTTTGATTTTTTAGAGCACACGGATGTGTCTGAGGTTTCACCACTATTAGGAGAGGCATCAATGGGGTCATTGGTGGATGGACTTGATGCTTTATTCCTGAGCTCTCCAGTGCTCTTGGTGTCAATGTTTTTGGGATCCCCAACCACCTGTGAGCTGTGGTCTTCGTTGTTTTCTCCTCTTTTTCTTGGTCAGTGAAGGTGCATCTCTCAAGGACTCAGGACCTTGGGCTAGGTCAACTGTTGATGTGCTTGGTTGGGCCTGAGCATTCTCTTTCTCTAGTGTGTCCTCATGGGACATAGCCAAGGCTTGCTGAATAGCCTCGCCATTGCAGGGATACAATTGCCTCCCTTTTTGGAGAGTCTAGCTCTTCAGCCAATTCCCTTGTGTTTAACTCCTCTAGCCTAGGCTTTAGGCACTTTGGAAGTGCTGGAGTTGTCAAGGTAGTTGGTTGCGACACCTCCTCCACAGGTAAACTACTAAGGACACGTTCCGCAAGGGGCATTGTCACGGCCCAGGGCAGTGACTGCTGTGATCCCTGATTGGAAGTAGTAGCGGCTAGTCCAGTGGGCTGGCTACTCTTGGTGGATTGTAGTGTCAAGTCCTTAGGTCGATTGGAAGTGGTCGTGTCTTTTGTTGCCCTTTGAGCATTCATTTGTGTAGATCGAGCATGAGTTGATCTAGTCACATTAGGTTGCACAGGCATATCCTTGGGGCCGAGAGCTACGGCTAGTGTCATGTCCCACCTCTTGGACATTTGGAAGCTTAGATGGAGATAGAGATTGGGAGTGAGCAGCCACCCTTGACGATCGCTGCTGTGCTTCCTATGTCCGTTTGGAAAAAGAGGGTGTAGGAGATCTAGGACTCTTAGGTGGACTTGGCACTGGCTGAATGATTTGCTCGAGGCTATTAGATGATTATGCCATTTGCTTTGTTGAGTGATCAGCCTTGCCATGAGCAAGGTTGTTCCTATGATGCATGTTATCCTCTTGGGAAATCAAAGGCTCTTTGGGCACTAATGGCTTTTGTGTACGCACAATGGCTACATATGACATCTGCTTATTAAGCATGCTAGGCTG
The DNA here is from genome assembly GCF_053477565.2 of Lygodium microphyllum. Classification (NCBI taxonomy): domain Eukaryota; kingdom Viridiplantae; phylum Streptophyta; class Polypodiopsida; order Schizaeales; family Lygodiaceae; genus Lygodium; species Lygodium microphyllum. The sequence continues at coordinate 42,608,967 of NC_141138.1, forward strand.
AGGCTCTTTCTTTCGAATACTCATGTTTGGTTTCTTACCTCGAGACCTAGAGTTTCTCTTAGATTTCCTATTGTGCTTCGTTGCTTCTGATGCAACCTGGCCTTCAGCTGCTGATAGAGGTGGTTTAGTAGGGGATTTTGGTACCCAAATCCATTGATTACCTGTGTAATACCCTTGAGCATGTAGCAACGCTTTGGATATCCATCACGTCGTTGTGCTGACCCTCCATTGGTGCCTGCGTCTATAAGGCTTGGGCTTCTTTTGGGGTCTTCTATGATATTTGTAAGTCTAAAGCCCCCGTCCTTGGCCCTGTCTCTTGACCTTTTTATTTCAGGCATGGTATCACTCACTGATTCTCGTTGTTTGACCTGTGCTTGTATCAACTCTTCCAACAAGTCCTTGCTCTCGTTAGTAGGTTGGACTGTTATGTCAGCACCTTCCTTGCCTTTTCCTCGAGGTTCGATGAGGTCACCCATGCTAAAGGTTGTGACTATCCTCACACCCGGTAGTGTCAGGTGTATTCTCTGTGCTACATAGTCAGCCTCACACTTGGTCGCCCTTTTGAAGGGTGTTCCTAGGAGGGTTTCCTTCCCACAGCTAGCACTATTTGGAGGAACATGAAATAGGATAGGCAAGTTTTTAGTTTCAATTGTCGCAAGGATTCTGCACTTCCCTATGAGCACCTGTGGGTGTCCCCCATAAGGGCTAAGAGTTGCACTAGTCGATGCGAGCTCTGGTTGGCCTAGTAGGGTCCATGATTCATAGGTCAAGATATTGAAATCTGCTCCTTCATAAAAAAATCAGAACATCGATAGTATGCTCTCTTTTAGCGGTGAGTTTGACCCTAAGATAAGCAGGTGGCACTATGTCTTCGTCTTCTGGGTCTTGACTTGTAAATTTAAGCCTTCTGACAAATGCCCTTGAGTCCCCAACTGCACGACCAGATGTGGATTCTCCACTGATGTCTTGGATCGTCAGTGCAGTGCTATTCAAGGAGCATCTATCGTCAGGACTGTCATATCTAGTCATTCTTGCTGTTGTAGCTTGATGTTGCATTTTGCTCTGACTAGACAAGGTCTGAACACAATGTCTTTGTGTTCTTGTGGTGTGGCCTTTTAGCCCTTATTGGTTAGATCAGCCCATTGATGTTCTAGGGTCTCTGTTTCTCTCTGTTCGGGTATGGGCTTTTGGTTGCTCTTTTGCAAGTGAGAATCCATGCTCGTGTAGAGCCATCACTACACTAGGGTCTAATTTGAAGGACCTGTCACGGCGCGCATTTTCTCTCCAACCTACTTGGGGGAGGTGCGGAGGGGGCAGAGCCCCCTCTGCGGGGGTCCGGGGGGGCAGTCCTCCCAGCCTGCAGGGCCATTACGGTAAACACCATATGCAATTTAGAGGACTGTTTATAATCAAATTTTGAACCACTTGCTCTAAGTTTCAGCCCAGTGATGGATCTGTGATGTGCCTTTAGCTCTATGTAGCCTTTGGCATCAATTTCGGGGTTTAGATGCGTCAAAATTTGTGTTATAGATACCTGTCTGATTTTGTCAGTTTTTTGTCTTTCTTAGATGTCCAATTTTCAGGAGTTCGATTATCAGAATCGGACGTTCGATTTCGGGTTGGTCCAATCGGTCCAATGGTCCGATTTTGGTCACATCCGATTTCTGGAATCGGACGTCCGATTTTGACAGGTGTCCGATTCTGAGTGGTCCGATTCCTTGTGTCCGATGTCCAGGGTCCGAGTGTCTGATTTTCAAAATCGGACGGTCGAGTGTCCGATCAGATAGGCAAGGGTGGTCTGATTCTAGTAGTCGGATGGTCCGACTCTGGGACTGGTCTGACTCTGGGACTAGTCCAATTCAGAGATTGGTCCGATTTTGGGAATCGAATCGGAAGGGTGGTCCGATTTTTGGAGTCGGACGATTTTTGGAGTGGTCCGATTCTCAGAGTCGGACTGTCTGACTCCAGAGATAGGGCAATCCTATTTTGGGACTCGAACGAGTTGGTTCGACTGCGCGGCCGACGGCCCACGAGTTGCACGCGACGCCTCTAGGCTGACATCTACTTCACCGAATTGTGCCGTGCCATCTAATTAGATGCAAAGCAACAGAGGAAACACCTGGCGTACCTGAAAATGGTGTGGTGCTCGAATCGATCAGCACGTCGACAATCTCTTCGCATCTCTCTCTCTCTCTCTCTCTCTCTCTCTCTCTCTCCCTGGCTCTCAAGCTCACTCTCTTCTCAGAGGGTAGGATGTCAAATGTGGCATTTCCTGGTTCCCTGGGCCTCTTATTGCCCCATCCCAGCCCGCTGTGACCTCAGAGGTTAGTTCCTCACACTCTTCCAGCCAGAATTATGAATTTGTGCCTCTATTTCCTTGTTTCAGCCTGTTATACAGCAACAGAAAACCCTACTGTTTTCCTTCTTTTTTCCTATCCTAACCTTAACCTAATGCAATAAAAATCAAAACCAGAGATGCAGATGGACGGTCCTATTCTAATATTCATCAACAAATCAAAAACCTACTTGCTAAGGAGATCGAATACCTCTTCAAACTCCCTCGCTTCCTACCTATCTACCTCAAGCACCGGTTCGGGGAAAACCCTACTTCAATGCTCGATTCAAAGCGCGCAAGCACTCAAGGCTTGAATCTGTTGGTCCCGGCAACGGAACCAAAATGTGGGAGTTTTCGCTCAACCGCCAAGACCCACGGACTGCTTATTGTTCAAGTGTTCCAAGCCGAGCACTAATGGGTACCTCTCACATAGCTAACGCACCATCCATATCTATGGGTGTAGTGAGCTTACCTCCATGTCGATCAAGTTACCTCCTCTCTCGCGCACTCGGTAGCTCCACGATCCAAGTGCAAGCTTCAAGCAAGCTCCATCCTCAAGCTTCACGCTACAAGCTCCATCACCACGAGCAAGACAAGAGAAGAGAAGAGAAGAGAAGAAGAGAGGAGAAGATGGAGAGCTTATTCTCCCCGGTCCCTCACCCTCACACACTCACTCTCTCACACTCCTTCTCTCAAGCACAAGCTCAAGCAAGCAAGAAGAAGAAGAAGAAGAAGAAGAAGAAGAAGAGAGCCACTTTTGGCCATACACAAGAATGAGCTTCTCATTCACTTTTCAACTTTATATACAAAACCCTAAATCCCTTTTGGGCGGTGATCCCCTTATCCCCTTTTTTACATGGCCGGCCGTGGCCTAGGCCCTTTTTCCCATTGTCCTTCTATCTTCCTAGCTCCCTTTCCACCGCTCGTCTACATTTACAAATTGCACAGGTGAGAGCCCGGTGCTCCTTGAATTAAACCATGATGCGCTTGCGCTCTTTTACTTAAGTATTGACTTGCGCTTTTCCTTGCGCGCCTTTCTCCCTTATTTAGGACTTTTCTCCTTGTGCGTCTTTGTCTTCTGCTTTAGCTTTTCCAAATTTTCCACTGTCGTTTGTTTGAGGGTTAACACTGCCATGCACTCTGTTCTTCCTCAAATACATTGTAGTGAACCTGTTCTGTGAGAGATAATACAATAGTGGACTTGCATAACTCATCAAGCTCAAGCCATTCCTCATCTGGCATAGTTGCAAGCGGATGCTCGCTCAACCTCAAAGGTTTGATCTGCGATTTCTGCACCAACACTTGCAAAATCTAGCTCTTCCAATAAGAGTAATTCGTACTATCAAGCTTAGTGATGTTGAAAGTAGCATGTTTAGTGGACGAACTCGCCATAATGCAGACTGGAAGACTGTAGACAGTTCAAAATTACTTGCTGTTTACTGCAAAAAATGACAAAAAAATCACCAAAATCGAGAGAAAATGGCGAGAAAAGTGTAACCAAAGCTACTGTCCACCAAGTACTAGTGAAAATACATCATTTCATAATATTTTAGCATGAAAAATCCATGTAAGTCCATACATACATGCTTGCTGTAATAAATTACAGATTTCAGTAAATGAGATCTAACAGTGCCAAAATCGGATCCCAAGTCAATCAGATACTGCCAAGACCAAAGCTGGCATCATGCGGGCATAACATAGGCATATGACAGTCGATAAGTATGAATCCAACACCCAAACATGTCATACAAACATTTGCCAGTGAGTAGGCATCCCCCAGTCAACGGGGCAAAGTGTTCCTGCCACTACCAAAACTTGACACAAGTAGGTGTCAGCTCACAAAGACACGGATCCAAATATGAGACTCAGCTCATAAGCATATAGTGAACCAAGACATATAAACCATGCATCATCCCAAAGGGTAAGAAATCCCAAAGTCTCAAGTGTCTGTAAAACTGCTCAATAGCATATAACTACTCAATGCATAAAAGCACCGCCTGCTCAATGTCTGATAAGCATTCAAGAATCCCACTGGCACAAAAGCTGTATGTACGAGCTCAAGAGCTCAAACCAAGGCAAGACACAGTGCCAATGACATAAGTCCAAGACAATACATCAATAGTACATCCCGAACATGTAGACGGTAGAGCATCCGTATGTAGCATCCATAAGCATGTAAGACATCAAGTACATCCCAATCCAAACTCTAACAAGCCAAGTAACATCCAAGACAACTCCAGATAATCCAAAATGCATCCAAGGTAGAGCTTCAATGAGCACTCAAGCTCAACGTATGCATAGGGTAATCAACTGGGACATGAGCATCAAGCCGTAGGCAATGGGTATGCATAAACCCAAGGAGCATCAATGTCAAAGCATATTCCACTGTCAAGCATGAACCATGTCAATGAGTGCATAATGTCAAAGCTCTTCCAAAAGCATCCGGAATGAAATCCAAGCTTGAAGTCGTACCCCGAATATTAATACTTCATGGCATATATCCAAGACATAGGCCGGAACCAATAGGCATAACCCAAGGCATGTGCAATAGCTTCAGCCCGCTTTTATTACAGCCAAGAATGACTGTCAAAACTGAGAAGTTTATGCAAAATCAGCTCCAAATGGTTGCCAAACAATAGGGATACATTCCTCTAACATGTAGGCATCATACGGGATCAATCGGGCATCAAATGACAATGCCCGGTAAGCATAAACATAAAATGTTACTATAGCACTGTTATAAACTGCCTGTTTACTGTTATGATAGTCCCAAAATAGTGCTAAATCAGACCATAAGCAATGTCAATGCTCAAACCTTTGATACCAAGCATCAAAGCATGTGCAAATGCCTCAAATGAAGCCTGTTTAAGTGCCCAATGGCCTAGAGCTTGAGGAGCACCCTGTGATGCAGATGGAGACCAGCTAGGCGCAAACAGCATGCTGCTATCTTGGGTGGCCTAAAATCCACGTGGCATAAATGGGGTTGAGGAGGGGCTCAAGTAGGTGCCCAAGGGGGCACACAACAAGCCTTAAGAGGTCTTGATCAAGGGCAATGTAGATATGAAGCAAGGGAGCTTCAATGGTGGCTGCCCCAAACTGTTCACAGCCTGTGTGGCCTAAAAACAATACAAAACCCTGTGGAGAATGAAGCAATACCTCTGATGTAATGCCCTGAAGGTGCCCAGCAATGGCGAAAAGAAGCTCGGGAAGTCAGGGAGTGACGGGAGCTCGAAGGAGTCGGATATGGCTGCCAGGAAGGAGACCCAATGCGAGTAGGGAGTCGATGGGAAGCTAAGAATGCCACGAACCAAGCTCAAGAGTTGGGAAGCCGAGCTTTGATACTAGTTGAAAGGTGAGAAGGATCGAAGCTTGCACTCGAGAGCTATGGCGGGAGAGCAAGAGCAAGAAAGAGAGAGACAAGAAATGGGAACTCTAATAGTCACAATGTGTGACGGGCCTTCTTTATTCAAACTATCACTAAAAGAATAAAGAATAGAGTGACGGCGACGGGCGCCCGCCACCTGCAATGTGCAGTGGTGGTGACTGTCAGTGTACTAATACACGGGTAGCTAGGCGGAGGTGCCTTTACCCCCACAATTAGGGCATGTATAAAAGCCAAAAAGTGAATAGAGAATCTCATTCTTGGTGTGTGACAAAAAGTGGCTCTGCTCTTCTTCTTCTCTTCTTCTCTTCTTCTCTTCTTCTTGTACTTGCTTGTGCTTGAGAGTAATTGAGGGAGTGAGCATGTGAGAAGAGAGACAAGAAATGGGAACTCCAACAGTCACAATGTGTGACCGGGCCTTCCTTTATTCAAACTGTCACACTAAAAGAATAAAGAATAAAGTGATGGTGACGGGGTACCCGCCACCTACAGTGTGCAGTGGCGGTGACTGTCAGTGTAGTAATACATGGGCGGCTAGGCGGAGGCGCCTTTACCCCCAACAACCTCCCACTTAAAGGCAAATCTGCCCTAGTGAGGAGTGAAAAGAAAAAGAAAAAAGACAGTACAACATCTACACATGTAAAACAGGATGAGGAAAGATGTCATCTCATCCCATGCCCATCAACCTCCTGAGGACGGCAAAGCGCTCTGTAGAGAGGCATTTCTGAGCAAATCTCTAGGATTCTGGTCAGTTGAGATCTTGACAAGATCAACAGACTTGTACTCAACAACCCCACGTATGAAGTGATACCTCACCTCAATGTGTTCCCTCTTCGCATGGAAGACCGGATTCTTGGCTAATTGAATGGCACTCATAGAATCCGAATGCAGTGTAGGGGTAGCATCAATACCAAGGTCAGCAGCCAAACAACCCAACCAAATGGCCTCCTTGCAAGCCTCAGTGGCTGCAACATACTCGGTCTCTATAGTAGAAAGGGCCGTGCATTTTTGCACCGTGGACATCCAAGAAACAGCACCTCCAGCATAGATGAATACATATCCGGAAGTGGACTTCCTACTATCTGCATGTCCTGCATAATCAGAGTCAGTGTACCCCATGACTCTTGTATCCTGGCTACCATAGCATATGCACATATCTACAATGCCCTTCAGGTACCTCATGATACCCTTCACAGCATCCCAATGCTTCTTGTCGGGTATAGCCATATAGCGTGCCACAACACCAACTGCAAAGGCAATATCTGGACGAGTGGCGATCATGGCATACATAAGACTGCCCACTACGGATGCATAGGGAATCTTGGCCATCTCGGCCCTCTGCTCATTTGTCTGCGGACAATTAGCCTGTGATACCTTCACATAAGAAGGCAATGGACAGCCAATAGGCTTTACGTCCTGCATGCAGAAGCGCTCAAGGACTTTATGCATGTACTCCCTTTGTGACAAGTAGAGAAGTCCTTGATGCCTGTCCGTCTAATGCGCATACCAAGTATGTGAGCGGCCTGTCCCAGATCTTTCATCTCATAGCTCTTCTTGAGCTGAGCCTTAAGAGCATCTAGCTCATCATGAGCTTTCCCTGCTATCAGCATATTATCCACATAGAGTACCAAAATCAATAAAGAACCATCACGGGCTTTCTTCGTGTAAAGACATGGATCCATAGCACTCCTGCCGTAGTCCTGTGACTGCATAAAGGCATCAAACTTATGATACCACTCCCTAGGTGCCTGCTTCAAGTCATAAAGACTTTTCTTCAATTTGCACACTAGGTGCTCCCTGCCAGGTTCTGCAAAGCACTTAGGCTGCTCCATATAAATCTTATCATACAAGTTCCCATGTAAGAAAGCCATCTTGACATCCATTTGGCATAAATCCAAGTCAAGCTGAGCAACCAAAGCCAAGACTAAGCGCAGGGTGGTCATCTTAACCATAGGAGAAAAGACCTCATCAAAGTCCACACCATGCTCTTGCTTAAAACCCTTTGCTACCAGCCTAGCCTTGTATACTGGCTTAGGGTATCCAGGGGTACTTTTCAGCTTGTACATCCACTTGCATGGCAAAGCCTTCTTGCCCTCAGGTAAGGAAACTAAATCCCAAGTCTCATTTTTATGCAAGGAGTCTGTCTCAGACTGCATAGCCGTCTCCTTGGAGTGTATGTCACCCCTGCGCACAACCTCATCATAAGTGAAAGGCTCTCCTGCATCTGTAACCAAGATATAATTCATCGAGGGCTGAAATCTATCAGGTGGACATCTGTCTCTAGTAGACCATCTCAAGGCAGGCTCTACGGCCTACCCAGCTGCCTGTTCAACACCGTGATCATGAGCATTTGCTCCAGCTGTAGGCTGTCCAACTCGTTATATGGGAGCTCTCGGCTCCTCCTGAAATATGACCCTATGGATCTCAACAACTCTCTTAGGCTGCCTATGCATCTTGTCTTCATGGAAGACTACATCATGATTGCAGATGACTTTCCGTGCCTGTGGATCCCAGAGATGGTAACCCATCTCGCCTACATCCCCATAACCAAGGAAAATGCATTTGACACTCTGAGGATCCAGCTTACTTCTCTTGTCCGTGGGCACATGGCAAAATGCCTCACATCAAAAGACACAGAGATGCACATAAGAGGGAGGTTTTCTAGTCCATACCTCCTCGGCAACCTGGAAATCCAAACCACTAGAAGGTGATCTATTTATGACATGCACAGATGTACTAACTGCCTCAATCCAAAAGCTCTGTGGTAGGCCTGCATGGCTAAGCATACTACGTACATGCTCCTGGATGGTTCTATTCATCCCCTCATCCAAACCATTTGGGGGGGGTGTAGGGGCGGTCAACTCATGCTTACTACCCCTCTCATCACATAACTGCTCAAAAGCATGTGAGACATTCTCATCCCCATTATCTATCCTTAGGCATTTTAGCCGATACCCAAACTGGTTCTCAACCAATGCAAGCCATATCTGAAGCACAGCCAAGACATCAGATTTTAGCTTAATGGGATAAGCCCAAACTTTTGGTGAAAAATCATCTATGAAAGTAACAAAATACTTTGCACCACCCATAGACTGACAAGGCATGGGCCCACAGACATCCGAATGTACCAATGCCAAGGGCTCACTCATGCGTGGCCTATTAGACTTCTTATGCATAGACCTAGTCTGCTTGCCATAAAGACAATGCTCACATGAATCAAAACATGCATAATCAAGGGGCGGTAAGTACTCCAAACCAGAAAGCATTTTCATTCCCTTCAAAGATATATGGCCCAAATGGGCATGCCAAAGAGATACATGTGGGATAGAACCCACAGACAAAACATGATCAAGGGAAAAAGCTGATACAATCAAGGGATAGAAGCTGCCAGCCTTGGTACCTCTCGCAATCACAAGTCTGCCACGAGTGATCTTCCATGCAGAGTCTCCAAAACATACATGATATCCTGCATCATCAAGCTGTCCAGCTGACATGAGACTGCGTGTCAAAGTAGGTACATGACGTACATCCTGCATAACAAAACTGCTGCCAGAAGGAAATTGCAGCCTAACATCACCAATGCCCACAATATCAAGAGAGCTGTCATTACCCAAGCGCACAGAACCCGAAACAGTACGGTATGAATAAAACCACTCTCGGCAAGGTGTCACATGAAAGGACGCACCTGAGTCCAAGAGCCAACATTGTGCATATATAGAGTGTATCTATGTCATCTACAAAGCACTAGAAGAAGCTCCAAGGATATAATCATCATCATCAACATCCTCAGGCTGCATAACATCGATCTCTTCAATTTTAACACTGGACTTTGTAGGCACTATGCTGCGATCAGAAGACTTATCTTGCACTTTGTCTTTCCCCTTATCTTTGCGCCTTTCATTGCGCAGTTCATGGCATTGTGGCCTAATATGGCCCTTTTTCCTACAATGGTGACATTTAACATCTGCATTTCTACCACGGGATTTGGTATGTGACTTCCCACGAGACTTGGACTGAGATATCTGAGAATCCCGTCCACGGCCACTGCCACTGCCACTGCCATGCTTTCCATATCCATCATTCCTGCCTCTAACTGTCATAGCATGCAACACACGAGAGTCATCCAAATTCTTACGGTTAACCTCTTCCTGCAGAAGAGCACTCTCAATATCAGATAATTTCGAGGGAGTAGCATAGGCACATAATGCAGTGCGAAATACATCCCATGACTCATTAAGAGTACCAAGCAAGAAAAGAGGAGTGACATCCTTTGCAAAAGTGATGTCCCGTGAAGTCAAGTTCTTGAGTATAGTATGGAATTGGCTCAAGTGAGCAGACATGGTCACATTCTCCTTCATGCGCGTAGATCCATAAGCTGCTTCAACTAATACATGTGACTCGCTGGACTTTTCTTCTCATAGAGATTCTTGATTTTATCCCACAACTACCATGCACTCTGTTCTTCCTCAAATACATTGTAATGAACTTGTTCTGTGAGAGATAATAGAATAGTGGACTTGCATAACTCATCAAGCTCAAACCATTCCTCATCTGGCATAGTTGCAGGGGGCTGCTGAACCTCAATGGTTTGATCTGTGATTTTTGCACCAATACCTGCCAAATTTGGCTCTTCCAATAAGAGTAATTCGTACCATCAAGCTTAGTGATGTTGAAAATAGCATGATCAGTGGACGAACTCGCCATAATGTAGGCTGGAAGACTGTAGACAGTTCAAAACGGCTTGTTGTTTACTACAGGAAATGACAAAAGAATCACCAAAATCGAGAGAAAATGGCGAGAAAAATGTAATCAAAGCTGATGCCCACCAAGTACTAGTGAAAGTACATCATTTCAGAATATTTTAGCATGAAAAATACATGTCAGTCCGGAGTTATATGCTTGCTGTAATAACTGACAGCAGGGTACTGTGAGAGGCAATTGCTGACCAAATCACTACACCAAGTCAAGAAATGACAGCCAAGACATGACCAACAATAAACGGGCATAAATCAGCACCAAACAGTCATCAAGACCCTGAGCAAACACCCAAACATGTCACCAAAGCATTTGTTAATGAGTAGGCATACCCCCTGGATAGTAGGGCAAAGTATAACACTGGCAAGACCTGACACCAGTAGGTGTATGCTCACAAGAGTGCAAAGCCCAAGCTTAGGTCAAAAGCAACTCCAAGATATCAGTGCATGAACCATGCAACATTTAAGTGTAAGAGATCCCAAAGTCTCAAGTATACGCAAAATGCTCAAAATAGCATAAACTTCCTGCTCAATGTCGGTCAAGCATACAAGATGCTTCCACTAGCACAAAAGGCGGATAAACGAGCTCAATAGCTCAATCAAACCAAGTCAGAGTACAAAAGATAGGTAGCCATGACAATGCCTCAATAGCATCCCAAGAGCATGACGGCTACAAAGCAACTGTAGGTAGCATCCATGAGCAAGACATATGAAAGGTGAGAAGGATCGAAGCTTGCACGCGAGCTATGGCGGGAGAGCAAGAGCAAGAAAGAGAGAGACAAGAAATGGGAACTCCAACAATCACAATGTGTGACCGGGCCTTCCTTTATTCAAACTGTCACTAAAAGAATAAAGAATAAAGTGACGTGACGGGCGCCCGCCACCTGCAGTGTGCAGTGGCGGGTACTGTCAGTGTAGTAATACACGGGGCGGCATGGCGGAGGCGCCTTTACCCCCAACAACCTCCCACTTAAAGGCGAATCTGCCCTAGTGAGAGAGAAAAGAAAAAAGAAAAGACAGTACAAATGTACATAGGTACAAGGGATGAGGAAAGGCAACATCTCATCCAATGCCCATCAATCTCCTGAGGAAGGCAAAGCGCTCAGTAGTGAGGCTTTTCGTGAGCAGATCTGTAGGATTCTCGTCAGTGGAGATCTTGACAAGGTCAACAGACTTGTCCTCCACAACACCACATATGAAGTGATACCTCACCTCAATGTGTTTTGTCTTCGCATGGAAGACCGGATTCTTAGCCAACTGAATGGCACTCATAGAATCCGAATGCAGTGTAGGTGTAGCATCAATCCCAAGGTCAGCAACTAGACGGCCTAACCATATGGCCTCCTTGCAAGCCTCAGTGGCTGCAACATACTCGGCCTCAGTGGTAGACAAAGCCGTACACTTTTGAACCCTGGATATCCAAGAGACAGCCCCTCCAGCATAGGTGAATACGTAGCCAGAAGTGGACTTCCTACTATCTGCATGTCCTGCATAATCGGAGTCAGTGTACCCCACGACCCCTGTATCCTGGCTGCCATAGCAAATACACATATCTGCTGTGCCCTTCAGATACCTCATGATACCCTTTACGGCATCCCAATGTCTGCTGCCAGGTGTAGCCATATAGCGTGCCACAACACCAACTGCATGCGCAATATCTGGACGAGTGGCTATCATGGCATACATCAAACTGCCCACGGCTGAAGCATAAGGGATCTTGGCCATCTCGGCCCTCTGCTCATCTGTCTGCGAACAATCGGCCTGTGATACCTTCACATAAGAAGGTAATGGACAGCCAATAGGCTTTACGTCCTGCATGCGGAAGAGCTCAAGGACTTTATGAATGTACTCCCGCTGTGAGAGATACAAAAGCCCCTGATGCCTATCGCGCTTAATGCGCATCCCAAGTATATGTGAGGCCTGTCCCAAATCCTTCATCTCAAAGCTCTTCTTCAGCTGAGATTTAAGAGCATCTAGCTCATCATGAGCTTTCCCGGCTATCAGCATATCATCCACATAGAGTACCAAAATAAGCAATGGACCATCACGGGCTTTCTTCGTGTAAAGACACGGATCCATAGCACTCCTGCTGTAGCCCTGTGACTGCATAAAGGCATCAAACTTATGATACCATTCCCTAGGTGCCTGCTTCAAGCCATACAAGCTCTTCTTCAACTTGCACACTAGGTGCTCCCTGCCAGGTTCTGCAAAGCCCTTAGGCTGATCCATATAGATCTCATCATGCAAGTCCCCATGTAGAAAAGCCGTCTTGACATCCATCTGATATAGATCTAAGTCAAGCTGTGCAACCAAAGCCAAGACTAAGCACAGGGTGGTCATCTTAACCACAGGAGAGAAGACCTCATCAAAGTCCACACCATGTTCCTGCTTAAAACCCTTTGTTACCAATCTAGCCTTGTATGCCGGCTTGGGGTGTCCAGGGGTACTTTTCAGCTTGTACACCCACTTGCATGGCAAAGCCTTCTTGCCCTTAGGCAAGGCAACCAAATCCCAAGTCTCATTCTTATGCAGGGAGTCTATCTCAGACTGCATAGCCCTCTCCCAGGAGTGACTGTCACCCCTGCACATAGCCTCATCATAAGTGAAAGGCTCTCCTGCATCTGTAACCAAAACATAATGCATAGAGGGCTGAAATCTGTCAGGTGGACGTCTGTCTCTAGCAGACCGTCTCACCGCAGGCTCTGCTGCCTGTCTAACTGCCTGTCCAACACCCTGGCCCTGTGGAGGAACTGCTGCAGGCTGTACTACTGGCGGTGCTGGAGCTCTAGGCTCCTCCTGAAAGATCACTCTGGGGATCTCAACCACCTTCTCAGGCTGCCTGTGCATCTTGTCTTCATGGAAGATGACATCATGGCTGCGTACTATTTTCCGCACCTGCGGATCCCATAGGCGATAGCCCATCTCTCCTGACTCACCATAGCCAAGGAATATGCATTTAATGCTCTTTGGATCCAATTTACTCCTCTTTTCCTTGGGCACATGGCAGAATGCCTCACATCCAAAGACACGGAGATGCGCATAAGAGGGTGGCTTACCAGCCCAAACTTCCTCTGCAACCTGGAAATCCAATCCACTGGAAGGCGATCGGTTTATAACATGCACTGCCGTACTAACTGCCTCAGCCCAAAAACTCTGGGGTAGGCCTGCATGGCTAAGCATAGAGCGCACACGCTCCTGAATAGTCATGTTCATGCGCTCAGCCAAACCATTCTGGGGTGGGGTGTAAGGGGCGGTCAACTGACGCTTAATACCCCTGTCATCACAAAACTGCTCAAAAGCATGTGAGACATATTCTCCCCCATTGTCAGTCCTAAGGCATTTCAGCCTATACCCAGTCTGGCTCTCAATAAGAGCAAGCCAACGCTGAAAGACTGCCAAGACATCGGACTTTTGCTTTATGGGATAAGCCCACACTTTCCTAGAAAAATCATCAATGAAGGTAACAAAGTACTTCGCGCCACCCATAGACATGCAAGGCATAGGCCCACAAACATCAGAATGCACCAATGCCAAGGGCTCACTCATGCGTGGCCTACCCGATTTCTTATGCGTAGACCTATTTTGCTTACCATAAAGACAATGATCACACGAGTCAAAACATGCATAATCCAAAGGCGGAAGATACTGCAAACCAGATAACATTTTCATTCCCTTCAAAGACATGTGCCCTAAACGAGCATGCCAAAGTGATACATGTGGGATAGAACCCACTGCCAAAACATGGTCAACTGAGGACCCAGATACAACAAGAGGATAGAGGCTGCCAGACTTGGCGCCTCTAGCAAGCACAAGTCTGCCACGAGTAATCTTCCAGGCAGAATCCCCAAAACATACATGAAATCCTGCATCATCCAGCTGTCCTGCAAACATAAGACTTCGCGTAAGCGCAGGTACATGATGTACATCCCTAAGCAAAAATGAACTGCCAGTGGAAAACTGCAACTGAATATCACCCATGCCCACAATGTCAAGAGACCTGTCGTCTCCAAGTCTGACTGAACCAGATACAGTACGGTAAGAGTGAAACCACTCACGGTAAGGCGTCACATGGAAGGACGCACCTGAATCCAATAACCAGCACTGTGCATACATACTAGATGTCTCAGTCAAGTGTGAAGCATCAGAAGAACTAGCTGCAAGTATAAACTCATCACCACCATCGGACTCCTCAGTCTGCATGACATTAATTTCCTCAATCTTGACGTTGGACTTCGCAGGTACTATGCTGCGATCAGAGGACTTCTCCTGCACTTTATCTTTCCCCTTATCCTTGCGCTTCTCATTGCGCAACTCATGACACTGTGGTCTAATATGGCCCTTTTTCCCACAATGATGACAAGCGACATTTGCATTGCGCCCACGCGACTTACTACGCGACTTGCCACGAGATTTAGACCGACCCTTCTGCGAGTCACGGCCTCGGCCATTACCACGGTCATACCTGTCATTCCTGCCTCTAACTGTCAAAGCATGACTACCACGAGAGGCATCCAAGTTTTTGCGATTCACCTCTTCCTGAAGAAGAGCACTCTCAACATCTGCCAATTTTAGAGTAGCACTAGAGGCACAAAGAGCAGTGCGGAATACATCCCATGACTCATTCAGAGTCCCAAGCAAGAAAAGAGGAGTTACTTCCTCTCCAAAGGTGATATCCTGCGAAGTCAGGTTCTTCAGTATAGCATGGAACTGGCTCAAGTGAGCAGACATAGTCGCATTATCCTTCATGCGCAGATCCATAAGCTGCTTCAACCAGTACATCTGACTCGCCGGACTTTTCTTATCATAAAGATTCTTGATCTTATTCCATAGATCCCATGCACTCTGTGCTTCCTCAAATACATTATAATGTACCTGTTCAGTGAGAGACAATACAATCGTGGACTTGCATAGCTCATCAAGTTCAAGCCAGTCGTCATTGTCCATAGTTTCAGGCTGCTCCCCACTCAACCGAAGTGGCTTAATTTGAGATTTCTGCACCAAGACCTGCCAAATTTGACTCTTCCAATAAGAGTAGTTGGTACCATCCAACTTTTAATGTTAAAAATGGCACTATCATGCGAAGATGACGCCATTATGCAGGCTAGAAATGCCCAAACAGTCCAAAACTGCTTGCTGTTTTACTGCAGAAACTGCCCAAAAATGACCAAAACGGGGTCCAAAGGGCGAGCAAAGTGTGCCAAAAGTTGCTGCCCACTTAGTACTAGGTGCCCTACACCAAATCAGGATATTTCAGCATGAAAAGTACACCTCAGTCTACCAATAACTGATTGCTGTAATAAATTGCAGGTATGCAGTCTAGAGAGCAAACTGTCCCAAAATAGGATCCAATGTCAAGCAAACAATGCTAGGTCCAAAGCCGGCATGAAACGGACATAAGCAAGGCCAATGACAGTGAAAAGAACATGAGCTCAACACCGAAGCATGTCAGAATAACATCTGCCAGTGAAAGGCACACCCCCAGACACTCTAGGCAAAGTGTTCCTGTAACTGTCAAAACCTGACACAAATAGGTGTCTGCTCAAAGAGAAAGATCCAAATATGAGACTCAGCTCATAAGCATCGTGTGAACCAAGAGTACATCAATGCATATCCATAAAGATCGGAGTATGATCCCAAAGTCTCAATGCGTATGTAGCTGCTCAAGACATAAACTGCTCCAAATACATGTAAGTGCTCCAATAGCATGCAACTGTCAAAGGTCAAGCAAGCATGTAAAATGCTCCCACTGGCACAAAAGGCGTACAAAGCGAGCTCAGAAGCTCAAACAACCCAAGAGAAAGCACCAATGATAAGTGACCCTGTCAATGCATCAAGCGCATCCAAGAGAGCATGACATACATGAAGCATCGGTCGTATTAACCAGGAAGCAATACATAAGCCCAAATAAGCTCTCAGTCAACTCAATGACATCCAAATAACAACCAAGATCAGTGATCAAGTAAGCCGGGAATGCTCAAATACATCCAAATCCAAGCTCCAAATGTCGGTATGGCATACACGAACCAAATAGCATATGTCACGAACCAAAGCATGTAATGCAAAAGCCTAACTGTCAAGCAGAGACATGAGGCATAGACGGTCCACGAGCATGCCAAGTCGGTCCAAATGCCAGTGAAGATGGAGCTAATGCAAAGCTCAAAAGCATCCCATAATCTCATACATATGCTCCAAGTCGTCCCCAAATGTCAGAGACATCATGCCAAAGCTCAAAGCATACATCCGGTATCGGTAGGTAAGTGCCAAAGCATGTAAAGTACCTTCAGCCCACTGTTATTCCAGCATGTATTTACTGTTCTAAACAATAGATTTTAGCCCCGAATTCAAGCCAAAATCATGGTCAAACCAAATGCATACATCCCCAATACATCCGGGTAGGAAGTAGACCGCAAACGGGCATCAAATAGCTCCAATGGAATGAGGCATAAGCAACAAATGTCAGTGTCAGGGGTGCTGCCTTGTTTCCAGCACTGTATAACAGTAAATAACAGTCCCAAATCAGCCAATATTTCAAGCCAAAATCATGGCATAATCATGTGCATACATTCCCAAGGCACTAGGCATCATGTAGACCGCATACGGGCATCAAATAGCACAACCGGAATGGAGTATAAGCAACAAATGCTAATGCCAATGGTGTTGCCCTGTTTTCAGCCTGTTATGATAGTTTATGACAGTCCCAAATCTGAAGAAATCAGCCCCGAATGATCAAGACCAATGCCCAAAGCTTGAATGACATCAAACATGAAGTCTATAGCCCTCTTGATCAAGGTAGAGAGCAAGAAGCAATGGCCAAGTGTGGAGCTGAAGTAGATGAGTGCTCACAGCCTGGAAAAAAATGATGCAATCTGCCCTATTGGTGCTGAACTTGTTGCTGCTCCACATGGGCTGAAAAGGGGGTAATGGGGGGCTCAAGAAGGGCCTATCAAAGGCCTATGACAAGCCTCTTTGAGCCTTGATAGGTGTAAGGCACAATATGAGGGGAATAAGCTTCAAGGGTTTGAATCCATGGCTGCCCTTGCTATTTGCAACCTGTAGACTGAAATAAAACCCTGAAAGAATGATCAAATACCTCAGTATCAATGCCTTGAAGGTGCCTCAATAGGCTGGGAAGGTGCTCGGGAAGCCGGGGAGTGACGGGAGCTCGGGGAGATCGGATATGGCTACCGGGATGGAGATCCAATGCATGAAGCGAGTCGATGCGAAGGTCGGGAAGCACCGAGTCGAGCTCGAGCAAGAGAATGCCAAGCTCTGATACCAGTTGAAAGGTGAGAAGGATCGAAGCTTGCACGCGAGCTATGGCGGGAGAGCAAGAGCAAGAAAGAGAGAGACAAGAAATGGGAACTCCAACAATCACAATGTGTGATCGGGCCTTCCTTTATTCAAACTGTCACTAAAAGAATAAAGAATAAAGTGACGTGACGGGTGCCCGCCACCTGCAGTGTGCAGTGGCAGGTACTGTCAGTGTAGTAATACACGGGGCGGCATGGCGGAGGCGCCTTTACCCCCAACAACATACATCCCAATAAATATCTCTAACAACCAAAATAATAGCCAATACAAAATTCCAGAATAGCAAATGACAATCCAAGCCAATTCTTCAGAAAGCACTGAAGCTCAACAAGTACATGGTACACTGTGCCAAGACAAATGCATCAAGCCGTAGGCGTCGGGTAAGCATGTACCCAAAGAGCATATAACTGTCAACGCATTGACCATTGTCAAGCATAGACCGATGTCAATAAGTGTGGGCTGAAATAAGCTCAAGCTTCCAAAAGCATCTAGATCCAATGACAAGCTCGAAGTCGTCCCTCAATGATCAAGACATCATAGCATAACCCAAGACATACACCCGGAACCAATAGGCATATGTCAAAGCATGAAAGATAGCTTTAGTCCAAGAGTATTCAGCATGCATTTACTATTATAAACTGAGTATTTCCAGCCCTACAATTAGGCCAAAATCATAGCATTACATGTAGCTTCAATCCCCAAGTCAATTGGGATGCAATAGGCATCAAACCAGTTATGTAGTCATGCCCAAACAAGCATAGGCATAAACTGTGAATGCAACACTAGCATCAAATCTCTGTGGACTATTTATAACAGTCTTGAAACACTGTTTCATCCACCAACCAATACCTAATCCCAAAGGATCAATGCCAAGCATCAATACATGTGCAAAATGCCTGAAATGGAGCCCCAAACAAGTGCTTAATGCCAAGTTGGAGCTGGGGCTAGAGTGATGATGTGTTGTTGCCCACAAAACATGTGCAAATCTGCATGGAGTTGTTGTTGGTCTTGCTGGTCCATGTGGCAACTCTAGAGTGGTTGGAGGGCTCAAACATGAGCTAAGGGGGCCTGGGAACAAGGCTCTAGCAGCCCACAACCAATGGTGGCTGCCTTGTTTGCTTAGATCTATGGACTGAAGTAAAAACTCTAAAATAATGAAGCAATACCTCAATGTCAATGCCCTGATGGTGTCTCAATAGGCCAGGAAGTCAGGAAGCCGGGGAGTGATGGGAGCTTAAGAGAATGAGCTACCTCAATAGGCCGGGAAGAAGCTCGGGAAGCCGGGGAGTGACGGGAGCTGAAAAGAATGAGCTATGGTTGCCGGGAA
Organism: Lygodium microphyllum; assembly: GCF_053477565.2. Taxonomy (NCBI): domain Eukaryota; kingdom Viridiplantae; phylum Streptophyta; class Polypodiopsida; order Schizaeales; family Lygodiaceae; genus Lygodium; species Lygodium microphyllum. Next base: position 42,628,076 of record NC_141138.1, read on the forward strand.
GGAGACCCAATGCAAGTGGGGAGTCAATGGGAAGCTAAGAATACCACGAGCCAAGCTCAAGAGTCGGGAAGCCGCGCTCTGTTACGGATCGAAGCTCGCACTTGAGAGCTATGGTGGGAGAGCAAGAGCAAGAAAGAGAGAGACAAGAAATGGGAACTCCAACAGTCACAATGTGTGACCGGGCCTTCCTTTATTCAAACTGTCACTAAAAGAATAAAGAATAAAGTGATGGTGATGGGCGCCCGCCACCTGCATTGTGCAGTGGCGGTGACTGTCAGTGTAGTAATACACGGGCGGCTAGGCGGAGGCGCCTTTATCCCCAACTCCACCGAGCGATGCTCCGATACACTATATAGAGGAGTTGAACAAGTATAACACATACTAAACCCTTACCTCTCTTATGATGAACATGGAAACCCCATTCTGATGGATTTTAGACCACTACTATTGGTGATCTTTGGGACTATTTGGAGTCAAAACACTTGATGGCAAGACCACTCCCATCTCATTGAACGTCGTGACTAGAGCACAAATGAAGTAGGCTGGCGTTTCATTGCCAAGATCTAGCAATCTAGATGCAGCCTCAATGGGAAAGAAGACTTGCCAAAGGAAGAAAAAGAGGGCTGATGCCAAAATAACACTAAAAAAAGACAATGCGACCACGCTGATAAGAGGGAAGCGAGTCACAGATGTAGAGGGTGAGACCTCAACACCCAAGATAGCAGAGAAGGGGAGTGCCAATATTGGGGAATATCTCGAGTCAATGCACCAGTTAGAAGTGGTTGACAAGGGTAAGGAGTGGGTAAGAGAAGCCCAAGAGCATCTAAAGGATGTAGAGCCCATCCTAGAAGACGAGATTGACGAACTCTCCAATGTGAGCACGCCTATCTCACTGACACGCATAGAATCAAGAGATGCATCTGCATCTCATGGAGCACCACGAAGACAAGGCCTAAACACCATGGGTAGGAAAATTGCCCAAGATCAGTGGCAAAAGAGTGTAGGGCATGATGAAAGGCAAGCGACTAGCACTCTGCTTACAACATTGATATTGGCCCCCGTAATTTTGCCGATGGGGGATTTGCTTAGGCAAAGTCCCTTGTTATGGCAAGAGTTAAAGTAGTGGGTGGGTGGAGGAATCTATTGAATCGAGAGAAGCCGACTTGCACAAATATGATGCAGCCACTCAGATACCTAGCCTAACATTGAACTCAATACATAAGTCCTTGCAAGTAAATGCATTTTGCAAGGGCATAGAGATGCATGCAATCGTGCCAATGGTAGCATTAGGAGATGTCACAAGAAAGGGGATCATAGACACAAGAGCGGGAGTCAGTGTTCTTAGCCTTGCAATCCTACAAGCTTGGGGTAACTTGCTAGTGGAGACAACAATGTTTAACATCACACTGGCTAATGGTATGAAAGCTAAACCATTCAGAGTATTGAGGGATTGGCCCTTGAAAATAGTAGGTGTCTAGTTCTGAGTGAACTTCATAGTTATGAAGGGAGCAGACTATGATATCTTGCTAGGCTGACTTTGAATGTGGAATGCACGAGTAATTGAAGACTGGGGTAATGGTCTTATATTCCTAAGTAATAGATTGGAGGCAATAAGAGTCGGGATGGATACCTAGAAGACCACCTGGGTTGACTTAGATGCCATCTCCTCTATCTTGAAGGGAGACTCACAAGCCAGGTACTCTTACGGACCACTAACGAAGTATATTCCTTGCCCTGAGGACAAGTGGAATTGGATGCACATGCTAGCCACCATCGACCTACTGTTCTCAGACGATGAAGAGGATTATAAGCAAGTTGCAAGGACAATTGGTGAGTCCCATAGAGCCATCGCATCTTAGTTGCCAAAGGGAAAGACCCTACCATCAGTGCTACTTTGTATGATGGCCAAAAGCCCTAGCAGACAACCAACACCTACTCCCTTCCACATCCCGTCCAACAGACTTGAGCTCCAGGAGGGGATCCTTGAATATTTGACAAGGGAGCTAGCTGGTCACCCAACTGCCAATCTTAAGCCACTCCAAGACCTCATGGACAAACCGAAATGGCGATGGACTAAAGTGCATGACCTAAACCTGATGTACAACTGAGCATTAGTCATGGATGTGGATAGAGGCCTAGACAATGATGGGCATTCATAATGTAACGATTCAAGTGATGAGTACGAAGATTGCTACTCCACGAATGAGGAAAGTGAAGAGGAGGCTGAGATGATAGAGTATGACATAGACGATTGAGTGATCGAACAAGAGTGGACTCCAAGCCACGGAAAGTCAATGCCTTTAGAATCGAGAAGAGAGTCTTCAAAATAGAATGTAATTTCTCTTGGTTGGATCATTTAGGCGTGATGGACTGTGAGCAAGCATGATTGCCCAACCAAGTGCCATAACTCTCCTTAAAACAGAATCAGCCTTAGAGCTACAACCACTAGGGGAAACTCTTTCCTCTACTAGTGAGGGTTGTGAGTTTAACTTGGATTCGGAAGTGAGCTCTGAGAGTGACATAGAGATATCTCGACTACCACTAAGACCAGAAGCACCAAAGGGGACTTGTCGATCCATCTATAGTGTAGATAGTTGAATGAGGAAAAGGGAGGACAACCAAAGGGGTCAGAAGCTGAACAATAAAAGAAATCCCAAGACCTACCAAAGCATTTCACTAAATTCAAAAAAGGAGACAATGTAGTGATCTTGTTAGGAGCAAAGAGACTAGGATAGGCAAGTGAACCAATTGAAGGGCCTGCCAAGGTCAAGGGGGTCAACTTAGCAAGGAAAGGGGAAAAGCCTTGACTCATGTTTATAGCTAACGACTTGATTGAGCCAGAGGAGGCTGATCTTGTCACTCTCTTGCGAGAGTACATAGATGTATTTGCTTTGTCCTTAGACAAACTCAAGGGAGTCTCCCAGAGTCGTAATGCATAACATCCCAATGACTCCTGATGCAACCCCAATGAAACAATGATCTTACTTGACGAATTTGAAGCATGCTCACACCGTAAAGGAAGAGATTGATAAACTCTTAAAGGTGGGATTCATTTACGAGATTGAACACATGGATTGGGTGTCACCCATTATGATAGTTTTAAAAAAGAACGGTAAAATTTGAGTGTGCGTGAACTACAAGAAAGTCAATGCAGTGACTAAGAGAGACAATTACCCTTTTCCCTACACAGAGCACATGTTGGAGAGAGTAGTAGGAAAAGAAGCCTACAATTTCTTGGACGGCTTCTCGGGTTATAACCAAGTTTAGGTGCATCCTAACGATAGGCATAAGACAACATTCACCATGGAATGGGGTGTATTTGCTTACATATTCATGCCATTTGGACTGACAAACATGCTTGCTACCTTTCAATGACTAATGTGCGCCATCTTCAAGGACATGCTCATGCGAGAGCTAGAGGTATTTGTGGACGATCTATGTGCACACTCCAGTTGGAAGGAACACCTAGACAAGCTTGGCGCTGTCTTTGAATGGTGTAGATTGTATCGTCTCTCTTTGAATCCCTTAAAGTGCCAGTTCAGAGTGAAACATGGATGTATCTTAGAGCATGTGGTGTCCAAGAATAGCATTGCCATTGACTTCTCCAAGATTAGGGTCATTGTCGACTTGCCACCCCCAACAAAATATAAGGGAGTCTAGTGCTTCCTGGGACACAAAGGGGTACTATCGACACTTTTTCCTTAACTATGCATTGGTTGCCATACCACTTTACAAGTTGTTGATTGTATTCGAGTGGACTGAGGAGTGCCAATGCGCTTATTAGGAATTGAAGAAGGCTCTTACCACAACACCAATCTTACGCGCCCCAGACTGGAGCATAACATTCCATGTGCATAATGATGCATTAAAGTTTGCCATGGGAGCTATTCTATGCCAACTTGATGAACATAACCTTGACTATCCAGTGAGCTTCGCTAGCAGATGACTCACGGATATTGATATGAATTACTCCATGACATAGAGAGAAGGCCTAGCCATGGTGTTCGCTGTAAAGAAAATTTGGTATTATCTTTTGGCTACGTTCTTCACATTCTTTGTTGACCATCAAGCCTTGCTTTATTTGGTGAACAAACCTTGTGCTACAGGACACATAGCTTGATGGTTGCTTTTGCTTTTAGAGTTTGACTTCTCTTCGTTGTATGTAAGGGCGAGCAGCATTACATGGTAGACCACATGTCCTGCATAACCACAAGAGAAGTTGCTAGATAGGGCATTGTAGATGACCTACTTGATGTACACTCTTTTAGCATGTCCAGTGAAAATGACTTAATCAAAGCTAATTTAATGTCTTATTGGGCAGAATACATAGTCCAAATCCTAGAGCATAGATTGCCCGAAAGACCTATTAAGAAGGCTAGGCTAAGGCACCTCATCCTTAAGATTCAACCCTATCAATTGATTATTGACTTCATTGGGCCAATCAGCCTTGCGGCAAGTACTCCCAAGCCAAGTACATCATTGTAGCAATAGATTGCCTCACGAAATGGGCCAAAGCTCAAGCCACTAGAAAGAATGATGCTAGGACTATGGCAAAGTTCCTTTGGGAGGAGGTGATCTCACAAACTGGCTTCCGCATTGAATTGGTTAGTGACCAAGGCACTCACTTCATTAGCGTAGTAATTGTCCACTTGCTTTTCACCTTCTTGATCATCCACAAGAAATCATCACCGTACTACCCTCAAGCTAATGGTCAGGCAGAATCCATGAACAAGATCCTACTAAATGTGCTAACTAAAGTAGTATTTGCCTCATGCAGTGACTAGGATGATAAGCTCATGGCAATGCTATGGGCCTATAGGATGTCTTATGAGACGGTAGTTGGGGCAAACACCCTTCAAGAAGCTGACCTACGGGACCAAAGAGATCTTGCCAGTAGAGTTTTTTGTTTCTAGCCTGAGAGTAGCAGTTCAAGAGAGATGGGATGGAAAGGAGGCATGGATGGAACACCTAGTAGAGCTCGAACTTCTATATGAGCCATGACTTTTAGCTACTCATGTGCTAATCTGTGAGAAGGCAAGACACAAGAGTTGGTTTGACAAGCATGTCAAACAACGTGACTTCCGGCGAGGCGACCTAGTGTTGCTATACTCAGTGAAGGGTCATAAGTAGAAGATGAAATTTAGAGAATTAGGGCCTTACAAAGTCTACAACATTAGTCGAATTGGCAATGTAGAGCTCAAAACTCTAGAGGGAGAGGGCATGGGCTGCTTTAATGGTAGTCGCCTAAAGAATTACTACTCTCCAACCCATCCATTGCATGAGCCATCAATGTTGCAACCACCTGTCAATGTGAGAGTAGCCACCATCATAGAAATAAAGGATACAAACAGAAATCAATGGAACTTGCTTACTTGTGAATCACAGTCACTGCTCAAAAAATGTACATCTTTGCTGTGCTTATGGATGAGCATTTGGACTCTCATCCTTACCCATGAGCATTGGACTCTCATTGGTGAGTCTCCCAATTGCAGCCCACTAGTCCAAAGCTCAACCCATTTGGGGGACAGTCCTACCCATTGTTAGGAAAGTGCAAAATAGTGGTCTTTACCAAGACTAAAAGCCTACCCATGATTTTCTATGTATTGCCTAACTCTAAGGCCACTGGTAAAGAATCGCTGCTAGGATGCACATTCAAAAAGCAAACACCTTGCAAAGTTGACTACAACTCATAGCGCATTCACCTTGCCATTAGCAATGTGCGAATAGTGATAGCTTTTAGCAAGGGTAGCGTGGCCGCATCTAAGCCTGCAGTGCCATCAATAGAAGTACCTAGCGCAAAGGCTAAGGGAGGGGTCATGATTTGTCCCACCCTGCTAAGACCAACCAACCATAACCCAAAGAAAACACAAACAAGCCCACATTGCCACAACTCCAATGGGTGCCTAAAGGACACCCATGGCCACCCATGGCCACCCAAAAGCCAACCCTCACAAGTTAATTATTCTAGAACATCACGTCCTAAAATTAGGAGACATAGTTGGCGCTACAGAACCAAACAAATGGCCAAGGTGCCTAAAGCCATGTTGCGTGTCCAAAACTATTATGAAGGCAATAACTAGATTTGGTTGCATAGGCCCACGAGTGGCATACATACCCATTAGCCCTCTACTACTAGCCCATCTACAAGACCTTGTGAGCCACCTAGAACTGACAAGCCACTTGAGCCAAAAGCTACCAAACCCATAGAATTGCAATGGGTCCCTCAACCAATACCGTAGTCAACCGGCCCTAAACTGACTCAACCTAATGTTGCTAGTGTCCCAACGACTTCTCAAGCAGCACAACATCTGCACCGCAAACCACATTATCACATAAGTGGCTAGCATGCGCCGTAAGGATCAGAAGAAGTAGCAAATATCAATTGCTAAGTTATCTAGCCAAACCCCAACCGCCTGTAGGCCTTATACCCTCTTATGAATGGAGATCCATTCTTACCTTAGCCTTTGATCTAGCTGAGAACACGGGGGATGACTTGGTCACATGCATTAGATGCTTGGATGCCACCTTCACCATGCTCGCTAAAAGCTACGATCAGTTGGACTTAGGTCTCCTTAACAAGCCTTTAGCAATGGAAGTACACACGCTATCATGCACCTAGGAAGAATCGGAATTCACGTTTGTTAAAGTCTCTATGGTAGTCAAGGAGTTGATTGCCAATGAAATTTCTCGAGAACAAGCTCGCAAACAACAACTAATCACATCCTATAGCAAGAGAAAGGTCTTTGCAACAGGTTAGGAACTAGAAGAGTTGAAAATATTGGTCGACATTGACTCCTCTTTTCTATAGAAATGGTATGCTCTCCATCTCCAATGGGAACAAGAGGGTTGCCAAATCATGAACAATGCTGGGTAGAGACGTGCCATCAAAACCATGGAGTATGATCCAACTTATGTGGCTCTTACTTCATTCAGAGTATTGGCCATCACCCGTAGTCAACCCTTAAAAGATCATGTTATGGCCCATCCTTACTTGGATCGCATCCTAAGTGAGGAAGAACTACATGTTGCTAGCCAGATCAACTCTAGTGACTTCCTAATTGATGTCCTAACCTACATTATGCATGTCGGCATTAGACCTCAGGACATGGACTGTCATGCTGCCTTAGAGTACAACCCGTAGTTTTACGCTTGGCTCATGAAAAAGTAAAAGCATCACACCCATGCACTTAGTGCCCTTAACCCTTCATCCTCCAATCCTAAGAAGGATTCGCATCATTCCTAGGGGGAGGGGGGGTGGGGGGAGGTAAGGTGGAAAAGAAAACCTAACCTTAGAGGAACATGAATAATAAAAGCATAAAAGAGGAAGAAAATAGGAAAAAAACTTTATAATCGAAACCTGAGAGTAAAAAGATGGATAAAGAGACTTTGCACTTAAGAATAATATTTAGGAAATGCTTGCTTGGAATTTACGGACTACTTGAAGGAAAATTTTCCATTCCATCTTTGAAGTTCCTTTGTTTCATTGCATTAAGTTGCAGTCTTTTTATCTTCATGTTGGAAAGTGGTCTTGCAACAAGTCGTTGTATCTTGGCAGGAACCCAAAATGGTAGCACAAATTCCATTCTTGGAAGAAGAGCATAATAGGTATCGATTGGTTGTTGAGACAAGAGTCTTCAACAACCAACTCAAGTACCATAGCATATCGGCAACCTAAGAGAACTAATAAATGTTGAAGATCCAGTGAAGAGAATGATTTACCAGTACAACCTTTACAATATATATGAAAAATGCTGGCCAAGAAATTGACCACAGTAGATGCATAGAGTTCTTGAGAACCTTTGATGCAAGCAAGGGTAGCTGTATAGTGACTAGCAGGCAAGGAGGCTCTCCCAAGAAGGTCAAAGTTGCACTAAGACTGAAACTGGTGGAGAAAGCATTAGGACTGCTGGCAAATGCTCAAGGAAAAAGCCAGAAGAGGGATGTCTATAACCTGTTGAAGATGACAAAGGCAAGGGTGCAAACTAATGATGGAATTAGTTTAGCAGACATTCTCAATGAGACCATTCAGCTGCAAGTGAAAACGGTGCATGCATCTTCTCTAGTCATAGGTACAACGTGCTTATGACGAGAATCCAAGTTCCTATGCTTGAAAGCATCACGACAAGAGCCCTAGACAAAGTCAATTTGAATGCTTATGTTTAGAGAATCATTAAAACTTCAGCCAAGGCGCTAGCATCTAGCCAAAAACTGATAAGGGGTGAGTCACTACCTGCCACCTCTAAATTCGATTACAGAGAACACTTGCATCCAAAGCATCGACCATAGGGTTTGGCAGGGTGCTAACTGCTATTATCCAAGAGGTGATGGGAGAGGTGGAAGGTGAAGAGGAAGTGGGGGAAGACCCTTGAGAGATCACCAATCCATGAGCCAGATCAGTCAAGTGAATGAACGGTGAGTGAAGGGGGTGGAGAACAAGGGATGCCACCTAGCCGAGGGAAGTGGGGGAAGACCCTTGAGAGATCACCAATCCATGAGCCAGATCAATCAAGTGAATGAACGGTGAGTGAGGGGGGTGGAGAACAAGGGATGCCACCTAGCCGAGGAGGGCCAAGGAAGTTCACATTAAGCTTCCTTTGAAGAAGCAAGAGGAAACCAAGGAGAGGATGATGAAAAAAGAAAAGGCCGAGTTGTAAAAGGCACAAGAAGAGTCAAAAAGGGCCAACGAAGAGAGGGTGAGGAAATTGGAAGAAGAAGTAGAAAGACTATGCAACACGAAAGAGGAAGAAGACATTGTGAAAGCTATTCACATGTCAATAGAACAACAAGCCAGGGAGGAGAAGTTAGCCGCCATGAGCCCGCTAATAGATGAAGATCCAAGCATCAATGCCATGTAGTGAAAGTGATGGTGAGAGAAAGAGAGAGATAATGAGACAATGAGATGGAGAATGAACCACACACTTGTAATGCACACTTGCTTACACTCTTACATTGGAATAGGTGTGAGTACACATAATATATGATGAAGGTGTGGATATGGTAGGTTCTCTTAGTGAAGCATCATCCACATGTTCTAGATCCATCTTATCTAGTTCCCCTAAATATCTAGATATTGTCTTCCTAGATATTCTCTAAGTACATATTCATATGAGCATATCCTAATATTCTAACATTCCCTCTCTCTAGAAAAGGTTAACAATATCTTCTAACATTCTTCCTTCCTTCTCAAAATAAAATAGGATTTTCTTTTGTAGTACAAAGACTTTCTGCCAATCATTTTGGCTACAAGAGAAGTAAGATTACAATGATGACTATAGCATGAGACCTTGTCCTTGTTGTTGTAGAAGATATACGTCAATCTTTGCTTGCAATGATTTAAGGGATGTAAGTTGATGATGAAGATATTTGGGCTTTGGTTGATGGATACCTTGATGAAGAGCCGATCACCATGGTTTGCTTCATGATAGACTTTGGGCTCATCATATAGATAGATGATGTATTTCAATTTGAGCTTGGTAGTTGTGGAGTAAAATAATGGTGAGAGCATGTTTGTAGATGGAAATATGATCCCAATGTCACTAGATACCATAATAAGATAAAGATTGATAAGGTGCTTGTGACATGATCCTTGGAAAGGTTGTTGATGAATAAGGAAGTGTAAAATAGCAAGTGATTGATGAGCAATTTCAAGCATATTGTCTATGAGAGGACTCCAAGAGTTGAGTATCATATCTTCAATAATAGCATACTTAGTGTCAGTGTGCTCTTTTATCCATACAAAGTAGTTCGTACCTATGTACTCATGCATTTCTTTGTACTTTATCCATTTCTTTAGCCTCCTTTGGAAGGCCAAGGTAGTTGGCCAATTGAGAAAGATACAATTTGTAGATAATGATTTGGGTAAGGTAAGAGGTAGACCATTTCATAATGATATTGAGAAAACATTGAAAGAGATAATAGTTGTGATTGTTGATGAGTATGTTGCCTTGTAACATAGAATAATGATTGAGATTTGGGTATACAATTAGAGCAAGATGATTGCAAGAGGAAGGTAGGATAGGAAAGGATAGAAAGAAATGATGACTTGATAGATTGGGATTGATGGGACATAAATAAATATAGTGTGGATGGAATGTGATGGTAAGATAACATCATGTGTAGGGATTTAGGATTGTAGACTGAGAAGTAGTGATGTGAAAATGAGAAACTCAAGGGGATAGAATTTTTATGTGCACTTGGAAACATTTTGAGGATCTCGAATGTGTAGGAGGAAGCAAAGAGTGTGTGCAATTGCTTTGTTCAAGAGATAGTGGCACATAGTTGAAGTGAAGTGTGTGTGTGTGTGACCATCAGAATATGCGGATATTGAGCCCATAGAGAGAGTGTGAAATAAGGACCATGATGTGATCTTGAGACTGAAGTAAAGTTTAGATAAATACCAGATGTTGAGTGACAAATGTAAGGAAATAGGATAGAACATAGAGATCTAAGAGAAGTGGAAGCAATGCACCTGATGAGGGAGTGACCTTGAAAGACGGTAGAAATATCCAATAAGAGTTGATGAGAAATAATAGGCGTATCCACATTGTTAACTGATAGAGTGACGAGGTTTTGCCATCTTCTTGCCACTAAAGTAACATCCAAATGTGTTGAAGAATACAATTTAATAGAGAGGCCACGAACAATGCCTTCTTGGGTCTCAAGATGTAAGGTACGAAGGGCATCCCCTTCTTCAAGTATTGTTCCAATTGAGATAGAGTCATCTATTTCAGGATGTAAGAGGAAAGACTGACAGGGGTGACAAACATTGTAGTATTCAGAGTGATTGGGAAACCTAGAACATGCTTGGATGGATGTGTTGAGAGTAGAAGAGCACAAAATGGAAGAGTCATGACAAAGAGATGGATGTGAGGGGCCTTCATTTGGTAGAGAATTGGGGTTGTCCATCAAAGAATTTTCTATGTATTCCACTAGTTGACAAGAGAGAGTGAACAATGGACTTACTGAGGATACAAGGATGGAAGACATGCGATGTGATAGGAATATCTTGTGACAAAGACTTTAGATAAGGAAGAACATTCAAAGTTTAATGAAAGAGGAGAAGGTAAGCATGTGTCAAATGAGAGCTATCAGATGAGGCACATTAATACGATTGGTAGGGATTGAGATAGTGGAATGATTGTGAGTATTATGATAGAGAAGAAAAGAAGGGGTTTCATGATAGGGATAAGAGACATTGAGTTTGTGAAGAGAAATAGATAGGAAATGAATGCTCTTGATGGCCAATATTAGTGTTGGCAACACTCCTTTGTATATAGCTCATGAACTTAATCTTCTGTTGGTCTTGTGCTTCTGGTTGCCAAAGCTTGTCATATGTTGACTTCATGCTGCACTCTTGAAGCTTCTTCTTGATATAGATTTTGCTGCTCCTTGTAAAAAACGGTGAGCTTTGGCTTTGATGCTAAGCCAAAGGTTCTATATGTATCAATAGCACATGAACTAGAACCAGGGAGCTTTAGTAGAAATTGGGGAATTTCAATGTCAAGGGGTGCTTAATACATTACGGTTTTAATAACTTGATTTTACAAAAATATAAGCTTAAAAGGTTTACGATAGTTCAGCGTCGATACGAATGTTGATTCCACTAGCACATGGAAGGGATTTTGATGGCGCCGAGATTGTCGCTACAGCTGGAGGGGCCGACTGTAGTGTTGAATGGCCATTGATGATCTCGCTATTGCTGACTATAATTGCGCTAGTTGCTACATTGACTGGATTGATGCAAACTGACCTCGAATGTTGATGTTGATGTCGACTATAATCACGTGATGGTGTCGATGTTGCATGTGGATAAAGTCTGAAGCTCACTGGATACTACGCTTTGGAGTAGAAGCCATTCTTTTCACGCTGATGGCCGCAAACTACTACTTAGTTGGATCTGTGTGATTGCCAATAATAGCACCACTTGTGCTGTTTGGTAGAGCTAGAATAGTGGAGCCCGCCGTGTTGGATAGGAGATTCGATCTCCCTCTCTAAATCAAACCATTAAGGTTTAAGGAATCTCTCTCTCTCAATAAAGTAAGTGAGTAGGTGAGGGGATAATTTGAAGATGGGTAGCTAGAAGCCAAGAGGATGCCAAGGATAATGAAGAGGTGATGAACACATAATCTCTTCTTAATAAGGAATGAGACAATATAAAATTAAAAAGGTAGGTGGAAGGGAGAGAATATAGAAAAGGACGAGAATAATAGAGAGATTGTAGGTGAGACAAAAAGAAAGAGAGTTGGTGAAGAAGTAGATAAGTTTTCAAAGATGATAATAATGATAAAGAGGACAAATGTCTTTCTTTCTCTTAAGGAGAGGTGATAATGAAGAAGATAAGAGTAGGTGAAGATGATAAGAATAGATAAGAAGTAGGTGGACATGATAAAATAAGTTCAAGATAATGAGGATAAGGTGCATGTGGATAAGGTTAGTTTACAATGACATAGACTTAAATCCTACTAATCTACACATAAAGCAATTGATTTGAATTGCATGCAATAAATGAATCTAAGGATTAACTTGAGTATAAAAAAAATCAGAAGCTAATAATCTAGGTCCTCAGGAGCTTGGTGTGCTCTGATACCATGTAGTGAAAGTGATGGTGAGAGAAAGAGAGAGATAATGAGACAATGAGATGGAGAATAAACCACACACTTGTAATGCACACTTGCTTACACTCTTACATTGGAATAGGTGTGAGTACACATATATATACAATGAAGGTGTGGATATGGTAGGTTCTCTTTTAGTGAAGTACCGTCCACATGTTCTAGATCCATCTTATCTAGTTCCCCTAAATATCTAGATATTATCTTCCTAGATATTCTCTAAGTACATGTTCATATGAGTACATTCTAATATTCTAACATGCCAAGGCAGTAGAGATTGAGCAAGGAAAAGGCAAGGGCTTGCTACATCCGATCTCACCAGTTCTCATCATGGCCTTGACCGCAACTATAATGACCACCCAAGGCACGACAATCATGGTGAATGAAAGTAATCTAATGGCTTGAGTGTAGTATTTGGTGGATAGAGTGCAAGAAATAGCCCCAAACTCAAAGTGGAGGGGCTCCAACGGCTGGAATGAAGAAACTGATAGCTATGAATGCCGAATCACGACAAGATTCTAAGAAGTAGAAAGTAGAGGCATCAATAACGTCAATACCTATAGCAGTGCCACCATCTAATGGGGTATGATGAGTATGTCAAGGAGCTCCTTGTGTAGTTGGAAAGAGCAAAGGAAGAAAAGAAGATACATGTGGTTGAGATGGAGGTGGAAAAGGAAGCCTCGGCATCATTCCAGTTAGAGAGGATGCGCGAAGTAGCAGGGTATCAAAAGGAGATACATGAGTTGAAGAAAGAACTCAAGGCCAAGGAAGAAAAATACAATTGGCAAGAAAGGTTCGAGGAAAAAAGATAAGAGCTAATAGGGCTACAAAGAGAATATAAGCTCCTTATCATGCAACAAGAGGAATTAAGAGAGCATTTGGAAAGGATAGAGGAGGCAACATATAGACTTGTAGTAGAAGACGCCTCAAAAGCTTATGAAGAGGAAAAGCACCATAAAGAAATGGGGAAATGGAGAATAAACTGATGTTAGCTTTGCAAGAGCAAGAAAGGTTGAAAGGTGAGATGAAGTGCTTGGAAGAGAGGAAAGAAAAAGCTATCCAAATGTGGAAAGAGCAAGAGCCAAGAATGGTGGATTTAGCCCAAAGACAAAATGAAAGTCTAGAAAAAATAAAGCAAAGAGCCAAAGAATGGGTAGCTAAGAGCGAGGAAATAGTGAAGGACTTGGCAAAAACAGTCTAGCCCATGTGGAAAGCAAGAGAGTGCTAGCAAAGAGCAAGGTAGAGGCCGTGGAGACACGAATGGTGGGCCAGTGCAACGTGCTTTCCTCAACACCATTCTAGATATCACACAGTTAGAAGAGGAGGAGGCCATGGAACTTTTTAAGAAGAAGTTAGAGATTTCCCACGCAGAGCTATAAGGCATGGCTTGTGTGCCCAAATGCAAGAAGTAGAAACTAGTCTAAGCTAGCAAGAGCAAAGAGAATACTTGCTAAGGGCAGGGTTGATAGCTCAAGAAGTAGAATTGCTAGGGTATCAGGAGGAACAAAGATCACTATAGCCTACCTAAGAGGAGAAGAGCAACAAGTGCCATCTAATGATGAAGGAGGGCTAGATTTCAAGGTTAACAAACAGGAAGAAGAACAAGTCCCACAACCAAGCCCTCCACGATTAGAAGCAAAACAGGAAGTGCCACAAGAAGATCCAACTCCAGAAAGGAAAGCAAAAGTTAGAAGGAAGAGAAAGAAGATGCTGGAGTAGGCATGAAGAAGGCTAAGGGCACGACCCCTAGCACTTCTAGAAGTCCCTATCCCACAAAAAGAAGAGTGCTTTCTTGTAAATTGGAACATGGAACTCGCAGTGTGGGAACATTGGGAAAATAAATGTAAACCCTTTGAGTTTACTTTCCGATTCCCACCCACAATGAGCCGAGTGCTATCCCCTAGAGTGGTGGAAGAGGTGATAAACATGGGTAGAAGACTCGGGGATCGATGGAATGAAGAACCCAACACTGTGGAGGGCAGAATCACTAGATTATTGGGAAGAGAAGTGTCTAAGGCTGTGAAGGGGTATGAAGCACAACCCAAGTGGAGGAGAAGAATTTGTGATGCAAACATGGATGCATGAATGCCTTTTTGTAGCTCCCTGCCCCACAAGAGAGATGACCCGACCTACATGCCATATCCAAGAAAGGTAGGAGTGGACTTCAATTCCGACATCCATGGCCACTATGACTTTCCCAAAATATATAATGTAAATGCCACTAAACCAGAAGAAGCCCTCACATTTTCCGTAGATGACCTTGGGCCCTCCATCTCCCACTTCCTTAGTGAGTTTTCCTCTTGGCCTAATGCAGCCTTCATTGCAACTTGCAATCACCTTAGGTTACTAAGGGTCTTGCTCACACATGACCCTACCTAGACACACCCCTTAGGCACTGCACCTTCTTTTCCTTTTCAAGTGAATTCAACACCTCACAACCAACCACTGACTTCGGAGGCCCCATCGCCCGCTCAATCCACTCTCGGCCTCCATAACCTCCAGCATTTTGAAATGCTTCTTCTCCACTTCCAATCCCTACAAGGCCCCATCATTGTGACTGGACTCACCCAGCACACAAGAAAGCATAAAACCAGGGTACCGAGCAGCAAAGTATATGCTTGGAGCTTTGCTCCTCACCATGAAACCTGCAAACAAACCTTTCTTGCCATTAATACACACACACAAAAGACTCAAAACACACCCTCACCAATCAAGAAACAAGATCAGGAGGCTCCTCCTCTTCCTCCACACACTCAAGATCCATAGTTGCAGCACAAAGGAAGAGCAAGAAGAAGAATGGACAAAGAGAGTTTGGAAAAGAGGGAAGATAGAAGTTAAAGAGGCACCACAATCTGCCGTGCTCCAACCTCCTCAACCACTTTTCCCCAAGAACCCCAATTGCACCCTTTTGAACCTTTATTAAATCAAATATTTTTGACCATACAAAAAGACTAAGGTTGAAGCCCTTATGTGTTGCATGTATTCTAGGCAAGATTCCTAAGGTTTTTAAAATCAAGGAACATATGCAATGGCTTTTATAGCTCCAAGCCAAGCATTTACAATGCATAAATGTGTATCAATGAAATACAACTTAGATACAATAACACAAATATTTTTGATAAAGTGAATAACTTGTCAATGTAGATCCCAAATCTTTTAGCCTTTTTGATGACAAAATTGGAGGCTATCATTCCTCCCACACTTAAGTGTGAAGCGTCCCCGCGAACAAATTTGAAGAAGAACCACGATCAGCTCTTTGAAAAACTTCATCTTCAATCTTCGGTCTTCATTTTTTTCTTCATCATCTTTGAATTGCCATTGGATTTGGAAAGGAAAATAATCACAAAAAATACACACACAACTAGGACGGGGAGCCTAGTTTACGAGCATACCACATAAAATCATACATTACGCAAGAGATAGGGCTTTTCACACAATTTGCACATAAAGACAACCTCACACTTAGCATGAATTGAAAAATAACCAAACATGAAGCACAATAATAAGACCCCGAAAAGATTTGAATATGAAGTATGCCCTTACAAATGATATGGCAATAGTATTTTCCCACCCGGTTCTCTTTAGAAAGGACAAGGAAGGTAGGTTTTATTTGAGATAAAACTAAAAGAAATAGAAAATAAAGAGGACTTGTGTGTATGGAGAAAGGGTAAAGGTGGAAAGGTCACAAGGATGTGGGTGAGAAAGGTTTTCCTTAACAGAGGTTTAAATCTTTACTCTATTAAAAGAAATTGAAGAAGAAGATAAGGTTGTGAATGCCCGTCGATCATCTGCGTGGGAAGAAGAGAGTAGAGGAAATTGAGGTTTGGAATGGCAGCTTATCCTCTTCATCGCACACTTGCATGACTGTCGTGGTACATCAGCAATGAGAGAGACGCAGATTTGACACCGTGAGGATTGGAGGAAGCGAAATGGGTAGTCGCCTCCGCCTGCAAATCACAGATGCATCAACACTACTCCTCAACCTTTCCAATCACCTCTTCAGATTTTCGATACAAATTCTTGCCCTCTTTGCATCCTTGCGGCCATGAAATGTGTGGTGATGTATGACGAGTAGAGGTGCACGATGGATATGGTGGGGAGTGACATGGAAGGACAAATCGGAGGCACGAGAGGAGAAAAAGGGAAGATAAGGCGACTGTTAAGCAAGAAGTTCTTGATAAACCGTGAAGCAATGGAGATGGTGGATTGAGAGGAGACGCCCAGGTTGGAGCGCTCAAGGGGGTAAGAGAAGGTGTATTTGTGGAGGTCGCAGGACCTGAAGCGTGCCGCGCAGGACCTGAGGGGATAGCGGGGAGAAGGATGACGTGTGGGCGCAAAAATGTAGGTAGCCAGGGAGACCGTTCTGGCCCATTGCTGAAGTGTGGACTCACCCATACGTACGCTGTGTTTGGAGAAGCACAAAGGGATAAGTGATATGGAGAAGATCGATAGATGGCGTAGAGGGTGAAAGAGAGAAGATGATGGATAGGGATGGAGAGGATTTGGAGGCCAGCAATCGAGCAATTGACAGCATTCTCTCGTCTCCTTCTTCTTCTTCATGTACAACATTCAAAAACCCCTCTTCTTCAACTTCTTGATCCTTGAAAATGCAGCCAAGAAAGATAGCTTTCTATGGCTAAAATATAGACTGCAAATCCTTAACTCTTGCAAGCTCCATGACCACCTCTTTCCCGGCCAGTGCACCAAATGAAGAGCACCCTGCCACGGCACAAATAGAACCACGAACCGGCTAGGTAGAGGCTGCAAATACATTGCTGGACACAAAACCTGCAAGAAACCTCTTCTTTCTCACCAAGAACCATGCTCTCCAAACACACAAGAGAGAGGCACACAAGAAATTGAGAAACCTGAACCATCCTCACCCTCTTCTTCTTCCTCACTCTCCATGAGAAATGAGCATGAAGCACAAGAGAGAGAAACAAGAACAAGAAGGCAAGAGTTGTGCCAAAATGAGAGAGGAAGAAATGAACCGTGAGAGGAGAAGATAAAGGAAGAGAGAGGGTGTAACCACCTCAACCTCCCACCTCCCCAAATCCCACGGCTGCAACCACCTCCTTTTCCTTTCTTGAATTATAAAATTCAAATTTGCATACATTGGCTAAGGTCTAAGAGACCTTTCAATTTTTTGGAATGAGACAAAAGGGTTTGACCTTTCCTTTTCCTAGCAATATTTTATAGTGTGAGCCTTTTGGACTACACATTTTACATTGCTTCATATTTTGGAATTTTGACAAAGGGGTTCAATTGCAATGAGTCATTTTACAAAGAGTTGTTTCCATGTAAGCACATTTTGGTGCCTATATTTGCACTGATTTGTCGGTCATCATTTCCTCCCACACTTAAATTGGTGAGCTCCCGCGAACCAAAGAACCATAATAAACTTCCATTGTAAGCTTCAAGAAAAACATCATATCCTTCTTCTCATTTCTTCACACTTCCGTGGATCATTTGTCCACTTCTTCAACAACCATTATCTCTTCACATCAATATTTTGTCTTGATTCCAAACACCCATCACTGACTAATACCTTGATAAGGATGAATACCACAATACTTTGATTTTGGGAGACACACTATCTCCATGAAGAAGAAACGTTGAAAATCCACCAATTTGACACCAAAAAGGTGAAAAACCCACAAAAGATCTTCAAAGTAGCACTCCCACTTCATCAGATTAATCTTTAATGTTCTCCCACCCGGTTGATTCAATGCTTTGGCTTATTCAAAGAAAAGACTGAAATAGAACATTGGATGTTTGATTTTCTTTAATCTGTTGCATATGAACTCCTGCCTGCCATAGAGTGGTTAACCTTAGGGTTTTAAGGTTTTGATAAAAGCAAGCAAAAAAAAAACATCTGATCTTCTTTTCGGTTTGCCGTCTCGTATAGACGCCGCCTGTGGATGAGGGCGTCAGTATATGTGGATTGTCTGGTGGACGACGGCACAACAGCAACAAAATGTTCTTCTTCTTCTTCTGTCATGCCTTTAGATGGAAAGCCGTAAAACCCCCAGATATCACATCCCTTGTGAGATCCTAAGTTGTTGATGCCCATACTAGCCCTTGTATTTTACAGGATCAGAGGCAGAGAAGGCCTTTCACTCGTGCTGCTTTGTCTCGTCTTCCTCCTTACCCTCGCCATATTCTTTATTCTCCATTTTTTTACGGCTTCTGAGAAGAATGAACAGGCATTATAGATCTGAGCCGCTATTTCTCTGCATTGGCAAAAGGCTATCATCGTTGCTTCCTCTCCTTCTTCATTCACTTATTCTTCCTCCTCGCTATCTGAAAACTTTAGAGTAATGCTCATGAGGCTATCATCAGATAGACTTAATCCAGCCAAATCTCCACAGACGTGGACCTCGCATCAACGATCGGAAAGCTTTCCTTTGATGGTTCAGACTGCAGTTGTATGCATACACTGTTCGTGCTGCTTGCACTTGCTGTTTCCATTGCCTCACCATCATGGAAGATGCCTCAGGAAACCCCTCGGAGTAAAAAGAATATCAAGCTAGGCACTCAACCACAATTCATTGGCCGCTTTTCAATATGGTCTTCTTTCCAAGAACTGATTCTCTTAACTCCCTGCTCTTCAAAGATCTTGAAAACCTGCTCTTTACTTTGCAGAATCCATGGCTAGCCCGGTCCCGGCAACGGAACCAAAAAATGACTGGACTCACCCAGCACACAAGAAAGCATAAAACCAGGGTACCGAGCAGCAAAGTATATGCTTGGAGCTTTGCTCCTCACCATGAAACCTGCAAACAAACCTTTCTTGCCATTAATACACACACACAAAAGACTCAAAACACACCCTCACCAATCAAGAAACAAGATCAGGAGGCTCCTCCTCTTCCTCCACACACTCAAGATCCATAGTTGCAGCACAAAGGAAGAGCAAGAAGAAGAATGGACAAAGAGAGTTTGGAAAAGAGGGAAGATAGAAGTTAAAGAGGCACCACAATCTGCCGTGCTCCAACCTCCTCAACCACTTTTCCCCAAGAACCCCAATTGCACCCTTTTGAACCTTTATTAAATCAAATATTTTTGACCATACAAAAAGACTAAGGTTGAAGCCCTTATGTGTTGCATGTATTCTAGGCAAGATTCCTAAGGTTTTTAAAATCAAGGAACATATGCAATGGCTTTTATAGCTCCAAGCCAAGCATTTACAATGCATAAATGTGTATCAATGAAATACAACTTAGATACAATAACACAAATATTTTTGATAAAGTGAATAACTTGTCAATGTAGATCCCAAATCTTTTAGCCTTTTTGATGACAAAATTGGAGGCTATCACATTGACCCACATGGCAACCCTTCAACTACTCGAGCCCTCATCAACAGCTGTCCACAAAGTGCCATGGGACTGTCACTTGACTAAGAGGGGGGTTAATGTTAATCCCAGTGTAGGACAGAGAAAAAGAAAGCAAAAGAAATTTCAAGGAAATTCAAAAAAATGGAAAAGGTGGCATGATAGAGGGAATAGGAGGAGAAAAGGCCAAAAGCACAAGGGTAGCCTTAAAAGTTCAAGGCAAATGCAAAAAGGAAAAGGTGCATTTTAAAATGCAAAGGTGCCCCTAAATTTTTGTAAAAGAGCGTCAGGCTCCCTCCTGTGCAATTTGTAATGTGTAGGCGGGCATAGGTGAAGGGAAAATGTAAATACAAGAGAATAGGAAAAGAGGAACTAGGCAAGATGGCCAGTCATGTAAAAAGGGGATGGGTGCCCAAAAGGGATTAGGGCATGTATAAAAGCCAAAAAGTTAATAGAGAAGCTCATTCTTAGTGTGTGGCAAAAAGTGGCTCTCCTCTTCTTCTTCTCTTATTCTCTTATTCTTGTTCTTGCTTGTGCTTCGAGAGAGTGAGTGAGGGAGTGTGAGAGAGTGACGGATTGAGTGTATGAGGATGAGGGACTGTGGTGGAGAAGCTCTCCATCTTCTCCTCTCTTCTTCTTCCTCCCTTCTTCTTCTCATCTCTTGTTTCGTGTGGCTATGGAGCATGGAGCTTGAAGGTGGAGGATTGAGGTTGCTTGAGATCACATCTTGGATTGTGGAGCTACCAGAAGGTTTGATAGATAAGGGTACTCGATCAGGCATGGAGGTAAGCTCACTACACTCGTAGGGTAGAGGGTGCACACACCTATGTGAGAGGTAGCCATTAGCATTCGACTCAAAATGCTTGAGCAATAAGCAGTCAGTGGGTCTTGGTGGTTGAGCAAAAGCTCCCATAGTGATCATTACAAATCCCATACTTAAGAAGTTGGGCCAGCTAGTACAATAGGGTACTCTAAAGCCCCTTTGACTTCCTAAAGGGTAGCACTTCATGGCTCAATTATTTGCAAATGATAACTCTAATGCGATGGTTGCTAAAAAGGATCAAATGGATAGTTTTACTATGCAGATCTATCAATGATTCTTTGATGTCTCTAGCTATATAATCAGTCGGGGGGTAAAATTGAATTGCTATATTTGGGCTTAGATGACCCCCTTGGGTGGGTTAATGACTATGGAATTAAGGTCTACTCCAAAAAGGGGAAGTTTTGTACTACTTAGAATGCCTACTTGGTCTCGGGCTCATTCATCATCTAAGGTTCAAGTGACTCAAAGAGAAGGTGAGGAATAAGATATGTAAGCAATTACATAAATGTGCATCCTTTGGGAGTAGACTTGTTATCCTTGGGTTTATGTTGGTGCCTACATTGTTGTTGTACTCTACTTCGGTAACACTTACTGAAATGAATTGGAAAGAATTTTTAGGGTCTTTGTGTCATCATTTGGTTAAGCACATCACTGGCACAATGCGCAGAGGATAGAGGGAGGCTTAGGCATTGAGCCTCTTTAGGAGAAAGCTAGGTATCTCTTGTTTGAGCTGGTGAAGCACTTGGATGGATGGCAGTCTTAGGTAGTGAAAGCCTATAAATCACATATGCAAATTGCCTAATAGCATTTGGGAGGGCCTTGCATTGGAGAGCATCCTACTATGCAAAGATGTTAAGTTCAAAATTAAAGGCTAGAAGTTAGTGTAGAAAATTTTAACAGAATAGTAAGAAGTTTTCAAAGGCATGGATTGGGTTGGGAACCCATATGGTAGACATGGCATGAGTCTCATGTGGTCATATGTGGGAGGGAAGTAATGGTGGGATATGAGGTAAAAGCTGTGGAGTGCAAGAGGGTTGAGAGGGAGAACACAAGAGAGTTATATGGTTACAAAATGAATGGTATCCTCATTCTTTCTTATTTTCACTTATATATGGTTGTACATTGTGGACATATATGAGGGCTGCCCGCTCTTGACTATAGGCCATTGTCCTTTACCCCAACAACCTTCCACTTAAAGGCCAATGCACATTTATGCGAGTATAAAAAGAAATTGAAGATGCTATCCAATGCCCATCAACACTTTGTAGTGTGCAAAGCACTCAAATTGTAAACTCTTCATGAGAAGATTTGTAACATTATCATTTATATGGATCTTGATAATCTCAATGCATTTATTCTTAGGAACCTCCTTGATGAAGTGATACTTCATCTCCATGTGCTTTATCTTTACATGAAAGACATGGTTTTGTACCCATTGAATGGCACTTTCATTATCACAGTGCAATGCAGGCACCTCTTCTAGAATGTTTAAATCTCCCACTGGACGGGTAAGCCATATAGCTTCCTTGCATGTCTCAATGGCTACAACATACTCTATCTTAATGGTAGATAAGATCATACATGGCTACAATCAAAATATCTAAGAGACTGCACTACCTGTGAAAGCAAAGACAAAACCTATAATAGACCTCCTAGAGTCTACACCCCCTGCAAAATCAGCATCTACATATCCAAGAACATATACATGCTTTCTTCTGAAGGCATATGCACATAGATCTAAACTTGCCATTGAAGTATCTCGTGATACTCTTTGTTGCCTCCTAATGCTTCTTGCTATAGTTTATTGCTAGCTACTCCCACTGTATAGGCAATGACTGGATAGCCTTTTGCTCATCTGAATAGGAGCTATCCTCTTGGCTAAGTTTCAAATATGAAGACAATAGAACATTGATAGCCTTTCCTCTCTATATTGAAACACTTCAATACCTTACTAATACATTCCTTTTGAGACAAATAAAGCATACCTTTGTCTCAATGTCACACAATATGCATACCAATAATGTGAGCATCATTCCCCAAGTCTTTCATATCAAAGGTTTTAAGCAAGTTTTTATTTAAGCATCCACATCCATGATTGACTTCCTAGCAATCAACATGTCATCCACATAAAGAATCAAGACCGTAAGGTTACCATCTTGAGCCTTCTTAGTATAGCAATCGGCCTCACCACTAATATATCCTTGAGATTGCATAAAGGCATAAAACTTATGATACCATTCCCTAGGAGCCTATTTCAAACCATATAAGCTCTTAGTAGCTTGCACACAAACTACTCTTTGCCTTTCACAGTAAACCCTTCGGGCTATTGCATCTACATATTCTCATGCAAGTCCCAATGCAATGAAAGGTAGCAGCTGACTGGAAATACACGAGCAAAAGTAAGAGCAAAGCAAGAGCTATGTTAAATGGAGCAAGAGAGCAAGAGAGAGAGAGACATCATATGTGAAAACTCCAACAGTCACAATGTGTGTCAGGCCTTCTCTTATTCAATAGTCACTGAAAGAATAAAGAATAAAGTGACAATGGTGGGCACTCTCCACCTACAAGGTACAAGTGTGCGGTCACAGTTTGTATAATAAATATCGGGTAGCATAAGCACATGCGCCTTTACTCCCAACAACCTCCCACTTAAAGGTGAATGTGTCTCTAGTGAGGAGAGAATAAGAAAAAAAGTGGCAAAGTACAAATGTATATAAAGTACAATAGGATGAGAAATAGACATCATCTCATCCTACGCCCATCATCTACCTAAGGAAGGAAAAATGTTCTACTAAGAGACTTTTAGTGAGCAGACCTACAGAATTCTTGTCAGTCAAGATCTTGACAAGCTCAACAGACTTTTCTCTATCATCTCTGTGATGAAGTGATAACGCATCTCAATGTGCTATGTCTTTACATAGAAGATTGGATTCTTGGCCAATTGAATAGCACTCATAGGATTCAAATGTACTATAGGAGTAAAAATAATACCAAGGTCTACCATCAAACGACCTAATCATAGGGCCTCCTTGCAAGCCTCAGTGGTTGCAATATACTCTGCCTGAGTAGTAGGTAAAGCCATGTATTTCTACATCCTAGACATCCAAGAAATAGCATCTCCAACAAAGGTGAAACATATCCAAAGGTGAACTTCCTACTATTTGCATGTCCTGCATAGTCACAATCAATGTAACCCACAATTGTAATATGTTGGTCACCATAGCAAATGCTCATATATGTAGTGTCTTTTAGGTACCTCATGATACCCTTCATAGAGTCCCAATGTCACAGGCCAGGTGTAGCAGTATAATGTGCCACAACTCCCATTGAAAATGTTGTGTTATTGTGAGTGTCTATTATGGCATACATCAAACTACCCACTACAGATGCATAAGGGATCTTGATCATCTCGGCCTTTTGCTCATTAGATTGGGGATAACTAGGATGACTGACCTTTAGATTGGAAGGTAAAGGACATCCCATATGCTTAACATCCTATATATGGAATCTCTCAAGCACCTTTTGTATGTATACTTGTTGTGATAAGTAAAGGTACCCCTTATAACAATCGTGTATGATGTGCATACCAAGAATATGGGAGGCTTGTCTCATGTCCTTCATCTAAAATCTATTCTTGAGCTCAGTCATCAAAGCATTTAGCTGATCACAAGCTCTCAAGTAATCAATATATCATCAACATAAAGTACCAAGATAATAAAGCTACCATCACATGCCTTGTTTATATATAAACACAGATCCATATCACTACGAGTATATCCCTGAGAATGCATGAAAGTATCGAACTTATGGTACCATTCTCTAAGTGACTACTTGAGGCCATAAAGGCTCTTTCTCAACTTGCACACTAGGTATTCCGTGCCCTTTTCTATAAAGCCCTTAGGCTAGTACACATATATATCCTTATACAAGTCTCCATGCAGAAAAGTTATTTTCACATCCATCTGATAAAGGTCCAAATCTAACTGTGCAACTAAGGCCAAAATCAATTGTAGGGCAATCATCTTGACTATAGGAGAAAAGACTTCATCAAAGTCAATACCATTCTTTTGCTTAAAATCCTTAGCAACCAATCTAGCCTTATATGTTGGCTTAGGGCAATCAATTGTAGGGCAATCATCTTGACTATAGGAGAAAAGACTTCATCAAAGTCAATACCATTCTTTTGCTTAAAATCCTTAGCAACCAATCTAGCCTTATATGTTGGTTTAGGGCATCCAAGGGTACTCTTCATCTTGTACATCCACTTGCATGCCAATGCATATTTTTCACTAGGCAAAAGAACCAAATCCCATGTATGGTTTTTCTATAGTGAATCAAAATTAGACTAAACGACCCTCTTCCAAGAGTGATTATCACCTCTACATATAGCCTCCTTATTTAGTAAGGGGTTTAGTAAAATCTATCACCATAACATAGTGCATGTAGGACACAAATTGATTGGGCCAATGTTTATCTCTAGTAGACTGTAGGCTATGGGGCCTATATATCTTGTCCAACATCATGATCATGGGACACTAGAACATTAGTTGTAGACTTTCTAGTTGGTTGTTTGGTAACAAGAAGCTCCACCTTAAAGATCACCCTATGTACCTCAACTACCTACTCAAGTTGCTTATCCATTTTCTCCTCATGGAAAATAACATCATGGCTACGGATAACCTTTCGAGCAGCCTACGAATCCCATAGGAAATAGCCCATCTCACTTGCATCCTTATAACCAAGAAAGATGCATTTTACTAACTCAGGATCTAGCTTATTATGTTTGTTCTTGGGGGTACATGGTGAAAAGCCTCACATCCAAAGACTAAGATGTGTATATGAGGGAGGTTTTTCAAACCATACCTTCTATACAACCTGACAACAACCAATAGCAATGTATGGGAATCTATTTACCAAATCATGGCAGTAGTCATCACCTTAACCCAAAAATGTTGCAATAAGCCTACTTGAGTAGGCATATTGTAGACTATTTCTTGAATACTCATGTTCATGCACTCTACAACACCATTTTGGGGTGGGATGTACAAGGCGGTCAACTAACACACTTAATTCCCTTCTCATCACAAAATTGCTCAAATGCTTTAGAAACATACTCATCTCCATTGTTAGACATGAGGTATTTTAGCCTATACCCAAATTGGTTCTCAATAAGAGCAAGCCAATGCTAAAAGGTAGATAAGACATCCGATTTCTACTTAATAGGATTTGCCTAGAACTTATGCAAATACTCATCAATGAATGTAACAAAGTACTTTGCGCCACCCATAGGGCATGGGACCACATACATTAGAATGTACAAGAGCTAGAGGCTCACCCATACACGTAATGCTAGACTTCTTATGAGAACTTGGGATTTTCCTACCATAAAGACAATGGTCATAAGAATCAAACCATTTGTAATAAAGAGGTGAAAGATACTACAAACAAGTAAGCATTTTTATTTCCTTTAAGGACATGTGCCCAAGGCACCGATGCCATAAAGATACATGTGGTATGTCAACCACAATCAAAACATGGTCAGCAACCCAGATACAAATAAACGATAGAGGTTACCGGCCTTGGCATCTCAAGCAAAGACAAGATTCCCACATGTAATCTTCCATGTGAAATCAACAAATGATACATAATAGCATACATCATCCAACTATCCAATAGATGGAAGGATTTTGGTCAAAGTAGGTACATGATGTATATTATATAGAGTAAAAGAGTTACCTGAAGTTTATTATAGTCGTACATTTTCAATGCCAATAATATTCAATACCAAGTCATTTTGCAAGCTCACAGAATCTATTATATTGCGATAGGACTGAAACCAATCTCTATGTGGGGTAGTATGAAAAGAAGCACCCGAATCAAGCAACCAACATTGAGAATATGTAGACGAATCATCAATCAACTGAGAAGCATCAAGATAGGAAGCTGCTAAGATATACTCATCATCTGACTCAAGTTGTATTAAATTTATCTCTTCAATCTTTACACTAGACTTACTAGGGACAATGCCACAACCATCAAACTTTTTCTACACTTTTCCCTTGCCTTTCTCTTTGCACTTATTATTGTGCATATTTTGGCACTATGGCCAAATATGATCCTATTTTCCACAGTAATGACATGTCAGAGAGGATTTACGACCACAAGACTTATTGCAAGACTGTCAGCGAGACTGAGACCGTTGTGAGTCTCTACTACGGCAATCATTACCACTCTTACAATCATATCTACCCCTAACAATGAACACATGAGAAGTACAAGAGACATCCACATTCCTTTTTTTAATTTCCTCTATGAGTAAAGCACCCTCAACATCCTAAAGTTTCAAGCCATCCATAGGTATATTAGCACACATGGCTGTATGGAAAGTGTCCCATGACTTGAAAAGTGTCACAAACAAGAACAAGGGAGATAGGTTATCCTTGAACTCAATGCCATGTGAAGCTAGTTGAAAATTGAATGAAACTCATTCAAGTGAGCAGACACAGAAGTTCCTTCCTTTATGCAGAGGTCCATAAGCTATTTTCAAACAATACATTTGTGTTGCAGGAGTTTGTTTGCCATAAAGATTACATATATTTTTCCATAACTGCTGGATATTATTACATTGAAATAAACCTTTTTAGAAAATGATAGTATAAAGGTCGATTTACATAGCTCATCCAACTCATCCTAATCCATGCCTTCAAGCTTTACACTGTTGGTTCTCAATGGCCTAACCTTCTTTTGAACCAATACCTACCATAGCTACATCTTTCAATAGGTGAAATTTATGCCATCAAGCTTTTCAATATTGAGAATAGCACTACCATTCAAAGAACCAACCATAATGATAGTATATCAATGCAAAATCCAAAAGAATGGGCTACTGTAAATGATTGCAAATCAGCCCCCCAAACTTAGCCAAAACAAGGGCAAAATAGGAGGTAATACCAAAGTACAGAGCTGTCCACCAACTGTAAGCAATAGACTGCCAAAGTACAATGGGCAAATACCCAAGAAAGCAAGCTTCCACTACCTGGGATATCCGAGTAGCAATTGAGATACAAAGAATGCAACTAGCAAAGACTAAGCATAGACCATTAGTACTAAAGACTTTCACGAACTCAAAGTGTTAGTAAACTATACATCCCATAAGCATATGTATCATTGAAAAACTACTTATAGAGGTAAGTGCTAGTGTCCAAATCATATGGAATCAAAGCAACCCACAAGTGGAGATAATTGGTTCTAATAGCATACAAGAGAGCATATATATGAACCAAGAATCCCATTATTTCAAAGAACCAAGCTTTGCTAAGTAAGTACAAGCATCTCCCACTAGAAGAAAATCTAGAATGCAAAGTGTGAAGGTAAAGCTCAAGATATATACATCAAAGCATCCAAGAAGCCCAAGTGCATCACAAATATATCTAAGAGCATAGTATCTAATGAAGCTTCAATATCCATAAGTAAGTAAGCATTAAAGTTCAAAGCAACTGACCAAAGTCCAAGTACATCAAATATAACTCAAATCCAAGTACCAAAGCATGCCATAACCATATCGAGACTCATACATCAATATTTAACAACACCATAGACATATAGTATACCCAAAATACCATGTAGGCACAATAGGTATTCAAAGCATGAAGCTTATAGTTGTATGCTTGCTATCCAAACTAATATTATAGCAATAAACACTTTAATGATTGAGCTAGTTGAGCTCTAATCATTCTAAAAGTATCAATGCATCATTCAGGCATTGCAAACATTTTCCATAATCATCAATAGAGCATAAACCAATCAAATGCTTGCTGTCCAAACTAGAAATGTTCTATTTTGTATAGAATAGAGAGGTAAAAACTAATATAATCAAATCTGTGAGTGCTTAGATCTGTAGCTCTCATCATGCTTTTCATTTCTAGCTATAGAACACCTAAATCCAATATCATATATAAAAGTCATGGCCAAAATATGAAAGTGCTATCAAGTTGCCATAGTTGTCCATGACTTCTATAGCATACTCTGTATCCACTAAAAATGGATAGAATGGTTGCTTCTTAGCTTAATAAGCACTCAATAAGACTCAACGAAGCCCTGCAAAAAGCTGGGAGAAGCAAAGACTTAATGCATATCTCGAAAGAAAGAAACAATGGCTGCCATGAAACCTTGAGAGATGAAGCTTTGAATCCAAATTGAAGCAAAGGATGAAGAAACTCCTCAAATGCATGATCTGATACTAGTTGAAAGGTAGAGCTTGACTAGAAGCACACAAGTAGAAGTAAGAGCAAAGCAAGAGCTATGTTGGATGGAGCAAGAGAGCAAAAGAGAGAGATGTTGTATGTGGGAACTCTAACAATCACAACATCCGATTGGCCTCTCCTTATTCAATAGTCACTAAAAGAATAAATAATAAAGTGATAGTGATGGGTACCCAGTATACATGTGTGTGGTTATAGTGTGTATAGTAAATACAGGGTGGCATAGGTACATGTGCTTTTATCCTAATAGCAAGAAATTGGTATTTACATCCATCTGAACCAACTCCATATCCTCTCTAGAAACTAAATCCAGGATTGTACAAAGGGTGATCATCTTGACTATTGGAAAGAAAATCTCATCAAAACCCTTCTCTCACTTAGATCATTTGGTTAATACCCTTGGCTTGTATACCTTCAACTTGTAGATGCACTTACATGGCAACACATGTGTGCCCTTAGGTAAAGGAATTAAATCCCATGTAGTATTCCTTTATCGAAGAGTACATCTTTGATACATAGTCCTCTTTCAATTATGACTATTATCCCTGGTCATACCATCAACATAATAAGAAGGCTTATCACAATTTGTGACCATGACATAGTCTAGAGACAAAGGATATTTACCTAGTGGTCGAGAGACCCTCGTAGACCTATGTAAAGCTGGCTCAACAGGAGCCAACACCTATCCCACTTTGTTAATCTTATAAGATATTAGGTTGTCCACCATCCTTTGGCACTCCCACCTCAACATTTGCTAGCTATCCAAGTGTTGTATTATGTGGAATAGATCATACAATCTGCTCATGTGTTGGCTACCCATCCTTTTGAAGTACCACTTTGCAGACTCAATCGTATTGAAAGGTTGCATATTCATCTTATCCTTATTAAAGGTAACATCACACATGGCTACATACCATCTTCCTTGATTCACGATTCCACAAGTAATAGCCCATTTCACCTAACTCTCCATAGCCATGAAAAATGCATTCCTTATACTTAGGATCAAGTTTACTCCACTTGTCTTGAGGTATATGCATAAATACATCACAATCAAAAACATGCAAGTGATCATAACCAAGTCTCTTGCCAGACCATAAGTCCATTGGTATCTTGCCATCCAATAGTTTGCTAAGAGACTTGTTGATCATATGCACTCCTATCTTTACAACTTCAGCCCAAAATCCAATAATAAGACCAATACAATGAGCATACTACAGATCCTTTCTTGAATGGTCATGTTCATTTTCTCAACCACACCATTTTAAGTAGGATTCTCAGGAGCTATTAACTCTCTCTTGATACATGGCTTGCATAAAAGTGCATAAAGGCATGCGAGGTGTACTCTCCACCATTATTAGCCCTCAAATACTTAAGCATCTTGCTGGCTGATTCTCTACAAATGCTATGAACTTTTGAAATGCATCCAATACATCACTCTTATTATGAAGAGGATAAGCCTAAATCTTCATTATGATATCATTTATAAAGGTGAGAAAGTACAAAGCTCCACCTAATGAAACTATGGGCATTAGCCCACACAAATCAATATGAACCAAATCAAGACATTTTGATCTTCTACTCCCACTATCTCTCTTATGCGACATTTTCATTTGCTTTCCAAAGAGACAATGCTCACAAAAGCTGAGATTAAAAGAATTTAGATAACGAACAATTTAGAGACGACACAACTTCCATTTTGATGATTGATACATGCCCTAAATGGAAATGCCATAAAGAAATAGATGGTTGTTTAGTGGTTACAACATGATCTTTAACACCAAAAACATGCAAAGGATACAAAATACTAGATTTTTCCCCATTGGCCACAATGAGATATCCCTTGCAAATATTTTACCTTTAAAAAATCATTGATCTCTACATGGAGCAAGGGGACTTCGATGTCTAATCACCTCAACGATTTCAACACCATTTTCATACAACTGGCATCTTAGAAGATTGTATTTGATGGTTTAGATATAAAATACTACTTTTGTAATAAGAAAGAAAAGCAAGGTAGAGATTGAGGAAATTGATGTATGTGGCAACAATGATGGTGATGTCTTGCTTGTATTATCTTTTCATGATGCATTCTTGGTTGCCATGGATAATGGCATGGAATCGGCTTATGGATTCTAGAGCATCATCTCATGTTACTCCACATAGAGAGTGGTTCTCTACTTATGATGCTAAAAAGAGAGAATGTGTCTACCTTGGAAAAAACTATGCATGAAAAATTGTTGGCATTAGGGATATACATTCATCATTGCCAAATGGTTCTTCTTTTGTCTTGTGTTCTTTTCTTCCTTTTACTGATCTCCAAAGGTTGATCAAAAGAGCCATCACACATTCCTCTTGCCTTTCAATTTCAAATTCTAAACTTGCTCTGATACCATGACAAAAATGCAAGAGAAAAGATGTAGTGAAAGAGATGGAGTAGGAACCAGGGAGCAGTATGCTCACTTCTTCTTCCATTATTATTTAGTCACTCTCACTCTAATCCATTGTCTACAATAGAGTAAGATGAAGTTTAGTCTACCTTAGTAACCATAGTTCACTAACTGTGATTAATCCTAGTCTGCCCAACTTATTAATGACACACACATGGCTATTGACAGCTACAGTCTACAGTTGTCATGTCATGATAAGTATGATAGAGCAGATGAGCTTAACTTTTGTTAACCCTTAGACGAACAAGGTGGAAAATCCAAAAAATCTAAAGTAGAAGACAAGGCCAAGGCAAAAGTGGAATGAAAGATGAAGGCGTGACAAGAAAAATTGGGAAATACAAGAAGTGTGAAAAAGTCCTAAATCAAGGAGAGAGGCACACAAGAAAAGGCTCAAGTCAATACTTTTGTAAAAGAGCGCAAGGCGCACCATGATTTATTTTAAGAGCACCGGGCTCTTACTCGTGCAAATTGTAAAGGTAGATGGGTGGTAGGAAGGAAGCTAGGAAGATAGGAGGACAATGGGAAAAAGGGCCTAGGCCACAGCCGGCCATGTAAAAAAGGGGACAAGGGGATGACCGCCCAAAAGGGATTTAAGGTTTTGTATATAAAGTTCAAAGAGTGAATGAGAGCTCATTCTTTGGTGTGTGGAAAAGTGGATTCTTCTTCTTCTTCTTTTTCTTTTGCTTGTGAGTGCTTGAGAGAGGGAGTGTGAGAGTGTGAGGGAGTGAGTGTGTGAGGATGAGGGATCTTGGAGGTGAAGCCCTCTACCATCTCCTCTCTTCTTCTTCTTCTCTTCTCTTCTCTCATCTCATGCGTGGCTATGGAGGATGGAGCTTGGAGGAAGAGGCTTGAGGATGCTTGAGCATGCATCACGAGTTGTGGAGCTATTAAAGTGCTTGAGAGAGGAAGCAACTCAATCGGGCATAAAGGTAAGCTCACTACACTCATAGAGAGGTATAGCACATTGGCTATGTGATAGGTAGCCATTAGTGCTCACTTGAAACACTTGAACAATAAGCGATCTGTGGGTCTTGGCACCTTTACATTTTGGTTCCGTTGTTGCCAGGACCAACAGATTCAAGCTTGAGCACTTGTGTGCTTCAAATTGAGCATCGAAGTAAGGGTTTCATCCCTGAACTGGAGCTTGAGATAGATAGGAGGTATTGGGTTTTTAATCCATGCTACAAGTAAGTATTTTTGCTTTTTGGTGTTTGGTTGAGTAGGAGAAATCAGTTCAGTTCTTTGCTTTTGATTTTTAGAGTAGGATAGGAGGGAGAAACCGGAGTGGGAAGCTTAAGGTTCACTGCTATAAAACAATCCTGAATAGAGCAATAATAGGGAAAGATGGGAAAAAAAGAGTGCTCAAATGCCCCAGAGTTGCAAGTGGAGTGATCGGGAAGACTAAGGTGCTAGCTAGCAAAGATTTAAGGTCATGAGTGACCAGGGAAGACCTCATTTGCAGTCCTTGCTTTGTGTGTGTGTGTGTGTGTGTGTGTGTGTGTGTGTGTGTGTGTGTGAGAGAGAGAGAGAGAGAGAGAGAGAGAGGGGGGGAGAGAGAGCTTGCAGGGCACAAGACTACGTCGAATCGATCAGAGTGTGTCAGAGCTTTCAGTGAGATTCAGGTATAGGATGCCCTTGGCCTACATTCCTTGATTCCTAGAAGTCCTTGTAGGTGCTAGCAACATTTAAGTGAAGATTTTTGGCAAAAACGTGATCGATATGCACATTGGTGTCGGCAGAATCGGATGCTTTTCGCAATGTCTGATTCCCAGAATTGGACTCAATGACCTGTCCTATTTCCAGAATCACACTCAAACAAGCCCATTTTGTCCGATCGGCTGTACCCATCCAATTTTGAAAATCAGACCATCTCGAAATTGGATCACTCCCTAATCAGACGCACCACCTCTGTCCGATTTCGAGAGTCAGATGAGAAGGAATCAGACACACTACCATGTCCGGTCGACCGTACGATCGGCCATCTGATTGCTCCAATCAGACCATAGAATCAAACCTAGTGTCCTATCCGATCAGACATACATTCAATCAGACCAAGCACCGTCATCCAATTTTGAGAATCGGGCGTATCCCAATCAAACCAATTCAAGCTGTCCGATCAGACACACCTGTTTGATTGTGACCCGACCTTATCGATTCCTAGAATCGGACATTGGTAAATCAAACGTCCAATTTTCAAAATCGGACACTAGTAAATTGAACACAGCTTGAGAAAGAAAATCTAGGAATTTGACAAACCCTGACTAACAAGAAGCGTGGCCCACGCTAGAAGAAGCCACTGAATGTCTCACATGTATTTACAAACCTAAAAATCGTGGCCGAATAGTTTAGAATTGTGTCTAGTGCTGTGGGCTGATTGTAAGAACCCAACTTGACCCTGAACGAAGCTGAATAGAATAGCACAGTGAAAAACCTTAGAAGCTGGCGAGGACAGCTAGAAACTGAACATATGACCCTATCAAGCCAACCCATAGACAAGAGCACCGGAGTTGCACACACTTTGTTTTCTCACTCATACTAACTTTCATCACTTGAAACACACTTAAGAAGAGCAAAGAGTCTGGCTGCACACAGTGCATTGAAAAGAATACACCTGTATGCACATGCACAGAGTGAGGGTAAGTTTTGGACTGGTTGCAATTAACAAGGAACTCACTCAAACATAAAACCTTGAAGGAACCCACCAGTAGGAGAAGATCCCAGGACATAGAAGGGTGATCAAATCCCCGAAAGTAGGACTAGGCAAATAACGCGACCGAAGAGCCAAACATAGCAAGGACCGACCCCATCAGGGAAGTGGATCTACATGACCTCATTCACATGATTGACAACTTGGTACAATAGGAAGTCCTAGACATGGAAGAAGGTAGCTCAAGCTGAAGAAGCTACGAGGAGCTTGACCTAGGAGACTGTCCTGAGGCTATCCCCAACAGTTAGTGAACAAATACAATGCTCAAACCCGGCTAGAACACCGCGATAGACCTGTAGAAGACATCATAGCACATCTCGAGGAGGTAAGGAAGCTAGTTTGCAGGGTTCTGCAAGGCCTAGGTGTGTACAACCAGGACCAGCAAACTAGAAGCTTGTGCCAAAGCTTGGAAATGTGGGAGATCCAAAGAGTGCTAGCCCTAGTAGGCAAAAATTGGTCAGAGAATGAGAGAGCACTAAAAGGAGACCTCACATTGAGCGAGCTTTTGATAAAGTAGATGCTAGATAACACGGCAGCAGAGCAAAGTGCTGTAGCATTAGGAACGTCACTACTAGCAGGGTTAGGGGTTAACCAAGGCTCTAAGAGCCAATAAAAAATTCCTATGGTCGCAAAGCAGCTGGACAAATACCAAGCTAACAACGGTGACCTGTATAGCTTTGTGGAACAGTTCGATCAGGTTTGCAAGGCCAATGGCCTCATCGATCCTACTCAATGCTCCCAAGCCTTCGAACTGTGCTTAGGCGACAAGGGCCGAACTTGGTACACAAGTTTGGATGCTACACAATGTGCTAATTTCAATGGTTTGAAAAATCTCTTCATCAAGAGATTTTTTGAACATGGGTACTCCGACAACCTGCTAGTGCGACTCATGAACATCAAGTAGAGAGAGAAAGAGGATATTCGAGATTATGTAACCCATGTGAGGAGCCTCTTCAAGAGAATCCCCATGGGCGAGAGGCTAATCAAAAGAGCGCTATCCATGCTATTCATTAATGGAATACAAAGTGAAGAGCTCTACAAAGCTTTGGCTAGTAACTCAAGCTTACAGCGAGATGCACTGGCAAGGGTCTTTGAGGAAGCTATTAGAGTGGATAACCAGCTCAAGGAAAGAGGCTCCAGAGGCTCGGATCTCCAGTGCCATGAGCTTCGAGAGGGCCTCAACGCCGAGTGAGAGAGCAGACCAAAGTAAGCAGGACAAAGGGAAGGGCACTGATTCAGGACAAGAGCTAGCAGAGATTAGGATGGACATAGCCAAACTGCAGGAGATGATGAGACAGTCAACGCACTCACACGTCCAATGTGTGCATTGTGGCGTGAAAGGTGAGAAGAATCGAAGCTTGCACGCGAGCTATGGCGGGAGAGCAAGAGCAAGAAAGAGAGAGACAAGAAATGGGAACTCCAACAGTCACAATGTGTGACCGGGCCTTCCTTTATTTACTAGTCACTAAAATGAATGTAAAGAATAAAGTGACGTGACGGGCGCCTGCCACCTGCAGTGTGCAGTGCCGGGTACTGTCAATGTAGTAATACACGGGGCGGCACAGCGGAGGCGCCTTTACCCCAACGTGGCGGGTACTATTAGTGTAGTAATACACGGGGCGGCACGGCGGAGGTGCCTTTACCCCAACAGAAGGATCGAAGCTTGCACGCGAGCTATGGCGGGAGAGCAAGAGCAAGAAAGAGAGAGATAATAAATGGGAACTCCAACAGTCACAATGTGTGACTGGGCCTTCCTTTATTTACTAGTCACTAAAATTAATGTAAAGAATAAAGTGACGTGACGGGCACCTGCCACCTGCAGTGTGCAGTGGCAGGTACTGTCAGTGTAGTAATACACGAGGCGGCACGGCGGAGGCGCCTTTACCCCAACATGGCGGGTACTGTCAGTGTAGTAATACACGGGGCGGCACGGCGGAGGCGCCTTTACCCCAACAACCTCCCACTTAAAGGCGAATCTGCCCTAGTGAGAGAGAAAAGAAAAGAAAAAAGACAGTACAACTGTACATAGGTACAAGGGATGAGGAAAGGCAACATCTCATCCAATGCCCATCAATCTCCTGAGGAAGGCAAAGCGCTCAGTAGTGAGGCTTTTTGTGAGCAGATCTGCAGGATTCTCGTCAGTGGAGATCTTGACAAGGTCAACAGACTTGTCCTCCACGACACCACGTATGAGTGATACCTCACCTCAATGTGTTTCGTCTTTGCATGGAAGACCGGATTCTTAGCCAACTGAATGGCACTCATAGAATCCGAATGCAGTGTAGGTATAGCATCAATCCCAAGGTCAGCAACTAGACGGCCTAGCCATATGGCCTCCTTGCAAGCCTCAGTGGCTGCAACATACTCGGCCTCAGTGGTAGACAAAGTCGTACACTTCTGAACCCTGGACATCCAAGAGATAGCACCTCCAACATAGGTGAATACATAGCCAGAAGTGGACTTCCTACTATCTGCATGTCCTGCATAATCGGAGTCAGTGTACCCCATGACCCCTGTATCCTAGCTGCCATAGCAAATACACATATCTATTGTGCCCTTCAGGTACCTCATGATACCCTTCACGGCATCCCAATGTTTCCTGCCGGGTATAGCCATATAGCGTGCCACAACACCAACTGCAAAGGCAATATCTGGACGAGTGGCTATCATGGCATACATCAAACTACCCACGGCTGAAGCATAAGGGATCTGGGCCATCTCAGCCCTCTGCTCATCTGTCTGCGGACAATCGGCCTGTGATACCTTCACATAAGAAGGCAATGGATAGCCAATAGGCTTTACGTCCTGCATGCGGAAGCGCTCAAGGACTTTATGAATATACTCCCTTTGTGACAAGTTGAGGAGTCCCTGATGCCTGTCGCGTCTAATGCGCGTACCAAGTATGTGAGAGGCCTGTCCCAAATCCTTCATCTCAAAGCTCTTCTTTAGCTGAGATTTAAGAGCATCTAGCTCATCATGAGCTTTCCCGGCTATCAGCATATCATCCACATAGAGTACCAAAATAAGCAATGGACCATCACGGGCTTTCTTCGTGTAAAGACACGGATCCATATCACTCCTGCTGTAGCCCTGTGACTGCATAAAGGCATCAAACTTATGATACAATTCCCTAGGTGCCTGCTTCAAGCCATAAAGACTTTTCTTCAACTTGCACACTAGGTGCTCCCTGCCAGGCTCTGCAAAGCCCTTAGGTTGCTCCATATAGATCTCATCATGCAAGTCCCCATGTAAGAAAGCCGTCTTGACATCCATCTGATATAGATCTAAGTCAAGCTGAGCAACCAAAGCCAAGACCAAGCGCTGGGTGGTCATCTTAACCATAGGAGAAGAGACCTCATCAAAGTCTACACCACGCTCCTGCTTAAAACCCTTTGCTACCAATCTAGCCTTGTATGCCGGCTTGGGGTGTCCAGGGGTACTTTTCAGCTTGTACACCCACTTGTATGGCAAAGCCTTCTTGCCCTTAGGCAAGGCAACCAAATCCCAAGTCTCATTTTTATGCAAGGAGTCAATCTCAGGCTGCATAGCCCTCTCCCAGGAGTTATTGTCACCCCTGCGCATAGCCTCATCATAAGTGAAAGGCTCTCCTGCATCTGTAACCAAAACATAATGCATAGAGGGCTGAAATCTATCAAGTGGACGTCTGTCTCTAGCAGACCATCTCACTGCAGGCTCTGCTGCCTGCCCAACTGCCTATCCAACACCCTGACCATGAGCATCTGCTGCAGCTATAGGCTGTCCAACTGGCTGTGCAGGAGCTCTAGGCTCCTCCTGAAAGATCACTCTGCGGATCTCAACCACCTTCTCAGGCTGCCTGTGCATCTTGTCTTCATGGAAGACTACATCATGGCTGCGTACTATTTTCCGCTCATGCGGATCCCATAGGCGATAGCCCATCTCTCCTAAATCACCATAACCAAGAAAGTTGCATTTAATGCTCTTTGGATCCAACTTACTCCTCTTGTCCTTGGGCACATGGCAGAATGCCTCACATCCAAAGACACGGAGATGCGCATAAGAGGGTGGCTTACCAGCCCAAACTTCCTCTGCAACCTGGAAATCCAATCCACTAGAAGGCGATCGGTTTATGACATGCACTGCCGTACTAACTGCCTCAGCCCAAAAGCTCTGTGGTAGGCCTGTATGGCTAAGCATAGAGCAGACACGCTCCTGAATAGTCCTGTTCATGTGCTCAGCCAAACCATTCTGGGCGGGGGTGTAAGGGGCGGTCAACTGACGCTTAATACCCCTGTCATCACAAAACTGCTCAAAAGCACATGAGACATATTCTCCCCCATTGTCAGTCCTAAGGCATTTCAGCCTATACCCAGTCTGGTTCTCAACAAGAGCAAGCCAACGCTGAAAGACTGCCAAGACATCGGACTTTTGCTTTATGGGATAAGCCCACACTTTCCTAGAAAAATCATCAATGAAGGTAACAAAGTACTTCGCGCCACCCATAGACATACATGGCATGGGCCCACAAACATCTGAATGCACCAAAGCCAAGGGCTCATTCATGCATGGCCTACCCGATTTCTTATGCATAGACCTATTCTGCTTACCATAAAGACAATGATCACACGAGTCAAAACGTGCATAGTCCAAAGGTGGAAGATATTGCAAACCAGATAACATTTTCATTCCCTTCAAAGACATATGCCCCAAATGGGCATGCCAAAGTGATACATGTGGGATAGAGCCCACTGCCAAAACTTGGTCTATAGAAGACCCAGATACAACAAGAGGATAGAGGCTGCCAGCCTTGGCTCCTCTAGCAAGCACGAGTTTGCCTCTGGTAATCTTCTAGGCAGAATCCCCAAAACAGACATGAAACCCTGCATCATCCAACTATCCTGCAGACATAAGACTGCGCGTAAGCGTAGGTACATGATGTACATCTGTGAGCAAAAAGGAACTGCCAATGGAAAACTGCAACTGAATATCTCCACAGCCCACAATATCAAGAGACCTATCATCTCCAAGTCTGACTGATCCAGATACAGTACGGTAAGAGTGAAACCACTCACGGTAAGGCATCACATGGAAGGACGCACCTGAATCCGATAACTAGCACTGCGCATACATACTAGGTGTCTCAGTCAAGTGTGAGGCATCAGAAGAACTAGCTGCAAGTATGAACTCATCACTACCATCGGAATCCTCGGTCTGCGTGACATTAATTTCTTCAATCTTGACATTGGACTTCGCAGGTACTATGCTGCGATCAGAGGACTTCTCCTACACTTTCTCTTTCCCCTTATCCTTGCGCTTCTCATTGCGCAACTCATGACACTGTGGTCTGATGACAAGTGACATTAGCGTTGCGCCCACGCGACTTACTACGCAACTTTCCATGAGATTTACATCGACCCTTCTGCAAGTCACGGCCACGGCCATGACCACGATCATTCCTGCCTCTAACTGTCAAAGCATGTGAAACACGAGAGGCATCCAAGTTTTTGCAATTAACCTCTTCCTGCAGAAGAGCACTCTCAACATCATTCAGTTTCAGAGTAGCACTAGAGGCACATAGGGTAGTGCGGAATACATCCCATGACTCATTCAAAGTCCCAAGCAAGAAAAGAGGAGTTACTTCCTCTCCAAAAGTGATATCCTGCAAAGTCAGGTTCTTCAGTATAGCATGGAACTGGCTCAAGTGAGCAGACATAGTCGCATTATCCTTCATGCGCAGATCCATAAGTTGCTTCAACCAGTACATCTAACTCGCCGGACTTTTCTTATCATAAAGATTCTTGATCTTATTCCATAGATCCCATGCACTCTGTGCTTCCTCAAATACATTATAATGTACCTGTTCAGTGAGAGACAATACAATCGTGGACTTGCATAGCTCATCAAGTTCAAGCCAGTCGTCATTGTCCATAGTTTCAG
Source organism: Lygodium microphyllum (assembly GCF_053477565.2). Classification (NCBI taxonomy): domain Eukaryota; kingdom Viridiplantae; phylum Streptophyta; class Polypodiopsida; order Schizaeales; family Lygodiaceae; genus Lygodium; species Lygodium microphyllum. The sequence goes on from NC_141138.1 coordinate 42,668,178, forward strand.
GCTGCTCCCCGCTCAACTGAAGTGGCTTAATCTGAGATTTTTGCACCAAGACTTGCCAAATTTGACTCTTTCAATAAGAATAGTTGGTACCGTCCAACTTTTTGATGTTAAATATGGCATTATCAGTCGAAGAGGACGCCATAATGCAGGTTGGAAATGCACAGACAATGTAAAACTGTTGGCTATTTTACTGCAGAAAATGCGCAAAATCCACTGAAATGAGCTCCAAATGGCGAGAAAAGTGTGCCAAAAGATGCTGCCCACTTAGTACTAGGTGCGGTACACCAAATCAGGATATTTTAGCATAAAAAATACTACTCAGTCCACCAATAAATGCTTGCTGTAATAAATTTCAGAACTGCATTAATGAGAGCAAACTATCCCAAAACTGGATCTAATGTCAACTAAACAATGCTAGGTCCAAAGCCGGCATAAAGAGGACAAAGCAAAGCCAAATGACAGTGAAAATACATGAGCATAACACCGAGAGATGTGAAATAGCATTTGCCAATAAGAGGCACACCCCCAGACAATCTAGGCAAAATGTACCTACAACTGCCAAAACCTGGCACAAATAGGTGTCTGCTCAAAGGAAAGCGGATCCAAAACTGAGACTCAGCTCATAAGCATCCTGTGAACCAAGACATATACTCAATGCAACATCCAATTGTCAGAGTATAATCCCAAAGTCTCAATACATCTGTAACTGCTCAATGACATAGACTGCTCCAATACATGTAACTGCTCCAATAGCATGTAATCCCTGCTCAAGGTCAAGTAAGCATGCAAGATGCTCCCACTAGCACAAAAGGCGTACAAATGAGATCAAGGGCTCAAGCAACCCAAGACAAAGTACTAGTGACAAGTGACCAAGTCAATGCGTCATACGCATCCCAAGAGCATGACATACATGAAGCAACTGATGGAGCAACCAAGTAAATGATCAAACTGAGTTGGAAATGCTCAAATACATCCAAGGCAAAGCTCCCAATGTCGGTAAATCATAGACGAACCAAGCGGCATATATCAAGAACCAAAGCATGTAATGTATGAAGCCTAACTGTCAAGCATAGACATGAGGCATAAGCGGTCCAAGAGCATGCCAAGTCGGTCCAAATGCCAGTGAATACCAACCAAGACGGAGCTTATGCGTAGCTCAAATACATTCCATAGATTCAAACATGAGCTCAAAGTCGTCCCCAAATGTCAGATACATGATGGCAAATCCCAAAGCATACATCCGGTACCAATAGGTAAGTGACAAAGCATCCAAAGTACCTTCAGCCCATTGTTATTACATCCAAGTTTGACTGTCAAAACTGAGAAATTTCAGTCAATCTTTCAGGCCAAAATCATGGTATAATCATGTGCATACATTCCCAAGGCACTAGGCATCATGTAGGCTGCATACGGGCATCAAACAAGGTAACCGGAGTAGAGTATAAGCATCAAATGCCAATGTCAAGTGTGGCTGCCCTGTTTCCAGCACTGTATAACAGTAAATGACAGTCCCAAATCAGCCAATATTTCAAGCCAAAATCATGGCATAATCATGTGCATACATTCCCAAGGCATTCGGGCATCAAGTAGACCACATACGGGCATCAAATAGCACAACCGGAATGGAGTGTAAGCAACAAATGCTAATGCCAATGGTGCTGCCCTGTTTTCAGCCTGTTATGACAGCTTATGACAGTCCCAAATCTGAAGAAATCAGCCCCAAATGATCAAGACCAATGCCCAAAGCTTGAATGACATCAAACATGAAGTCTAATAGCCCTCTTGATCAAGGTAGAGAGCAAGAAGCAATGGTCAAGTGTGGAGCTGAAGTAGACGAGTGCTAACAGCCTGGAAAAAATGGCGCAATCTGCCTTGTTGGTGCTAAACTTACTGTTGCTCCACATGGGCTGAAAGGGGGTAATGGGGGGCTCAAGAAGGGCCTATCAAAGGCCTATGACAAGCCTCTTTGAGCCTTGATAAGTGTAAGGCACAATATGAGGGGAATAAGCTTCAAGGGTTTGAAGCCATGGCTACCCTTGCTGTTTGCAAACTGTAGACTGAAAATAAAACCCTAAAAGAATGATCAAATACCTCAGTACCAATGCCTTGAAGGTGCCTCAATAGGCCGAGAAGGTGCTCGGGAAGGCAGGGAGTGACGAGAGCTTGGGGAGATCGGATATGGCTGCCGGGATGGAGATCCAATGCATGAAGGGAGTCGATGTGAAGGTAGAGAAGCAACGAGTCGAGCTCGAGCAAGAGGAAGCCAAGCTCTGATACCAGTTGAAAGGTGAGAAGGATCGAAGCTTGCACGCGAGCTATGGCAGGAGAGCAAGAGCAAGAAAGAGAGAGACAAGAAATGGGAACTCCAACAGTCACAATGTGTGACCGGGCCTTCCTTTATTTACTAGTCACTAAAATGAATGTAAAGAATAAAGTGACGTGACGGGCGCCTACCACCTGCAGTGTGTAGTGGCAGGTACTGTCAGTGTAGTAATACACGGGGCGGCACGGCGGAGGCGCCTTTACCCCAACGTGGTGGGTACTGTCAGTGTAGTAATACACGGGGCGGCACGGCGGAGGCGCCTTTACCCCAACATGGCGGAAACTACTTGCTAACTGAGTGTCAGAATCCTAGGTCATGAGCTTGTGCTAATTGTGGTAGGTTTGGCCATGACACCATGCATTGTCAATTGCCTTGGAGGCTCCTATACCCACAGCCTTACGGCCAACCCTACCTTGTGAATAGGCCATTGAACTTCTTTGGAAGGGGAGCCCCATTAGCTCTCTCGGCACCTAATGATGCCAAGCCACCCATCCCTAGGATTGAAATGAATCCTACATGTATCCCTAGACAACCTACACCCTACGTAACCCATCCACCGAGTGACGCCCCAATCCACTATGTGGATGAGCCTAGTGGGAGACGAGCCTTATGTAAATCCATACATGTTGTACGATGAGGAAGGCAACACAATCCTTATGGATTACCGACTAGTATGAGTGATTGTGTTAGGTAAGGGGAGAGGCAGAGGCCTATGAGCACAAATCCAAGAGCCAATCATGTGTTGGGTTGGTTACCCATGACACATTTCTTCGCACTGCCCTGAGAGGGAGCAAGCAAATAGAGATAAGGCTGACCTGAGATGTGCTGAGTTTGGAATCACTCACATCTTTGTCGATTTCCCTAGATGGAGGCCATCCTCTCGTTCAAAAAATGAGCCATCGGTTCCATTAGGGTTGTTCAGTGTAAAGACACTCGACGGGGAGGCCACGCTGTTGCATGTCATGACCCTCACACAAACAAAGTAGGTCAGCATATCATTTCCATGGCCTAGCAACCTTGACGCAACCTCAGTTGGAAAGAAGAGTCGAAGACAAAGGAAGAAAAGACCAGACGCTAAGGTTACCCTCAAAATCGAAAGTGCCACAACACTACCTGTGGGGAAGGAAAGTCATTGATGCAGAGGAAGGAACATTGACTCCACGGACAGCTAAAAAGGGAAGTGCTAAGGTTGGGGAGTACCCCAACATGAAGAGCCAACTCAAAGCCATCAAGAAGATGAAAGAATGGGTGAAGGAGGCCCAAGAGCACCTAAAAGATGGTGAGCCCATACTAGAAGATGAGATCAATGATCTCTTAAGCATGAGTACGCCAATCTCTCTCCCACAACCAAAATCAAGGGAGGCAATGACACCACAAGAAGGGCCGCCTAGACAAAGTCTAAATGCTTCGACCCAGCAAACAGTCAGGACCATTGGCCAAGAACCACATAATCAGGAGAAAGGCCAGGCAGCTAGCAACCTCCTTAATACACTCGTGACCACCCCTGTAGCTCTAAGCTTAGGCGACCTGCTTGGGCATCATCCAATGCTATGGCTAGAGCTGAAACAGTGGGTTGAAGAACCAAATGAGCCAATTACCACAAACTTGTCTTAGCACGACACAGAAACTCAAATACCAAGTTTGACACTGCATTCCATGCCTAAATCCTTGCATGTCAATGCCTTTTGGGAAGCACATAAATGCATGCAGTTCTGCCAGTTTTAGCCCTGGGGGATGTCACCAGAAAGGGGATCGTGGACACGGGGGCAGGAGTGAGTGTGCTAACCCATGTGGTACTCCGAACTTGGGATAACCCACCGTTTGAAACTGCTAGGTTCAAAGTCATGTTGGCTAACAAGATAAAGGTGAAATTATTCAGACTGTTGAAAAATTGGCTAGTGAAGATCACATGAATCCAATTCTCTGTTGACCTTATAGTCATGAAGGGAGTGGACTACAACATCCTGCTAGGCCGACCTTGGATGCACAACACGAGAGTCGTGGAGGACTAGGGAAACAGTCTTATCTTCTTGGGCAATGGAAGGGAGGCCGTAAGAGTGGAGATGGACACATGGAAGATCACCCCTGTCGACCTGGATGACATCTCCACCATGCTGAAGGGTGATGGATAGACTAGGGGATCGAGCGAGACTGGATGCATGTTCTTGCTACCATTGACCTACCGTTCTTAGACACTGAGGAGTATAAATAAGCCATCAAGGCAATTGACAAGCTCAAGGACACACCTTCAGTGCTAGTTTGCATGATGACTGAAAGTCTACATGAAAGACTCAACCTTGTTGCATTCCAAGTCCCAAACAATAGATGAGAGCTCATGTAGATCCTAGGGTACTTGACCAACAAGTTTCCTGGCAATCCATCAACGAATCTTAAGCCACTCCAAGACCTCTTGGACGAGCCTGAATGGAGATGGTCCAAGGTACACAATTTAAACTTGAGGTACAATTGGGCCTTAATCCTTGACTAGCAAGAAGAGATGTGCCAAAACCTAGAGAATGATGAGCAGCCAGACAAAGACAGCTTTGACGATGAATATGAGGACTAATGTTCCTTCAATAATAAGAGCAAAAGGGAAATCAATACCTTAGAATGCGGCATTAGGGGACGTGTAATCAAACAAATACAAGTAGACCCCAAACCACGCAAGCAGAGTGCCCTTAGAGTAGATAAAGGAGCCAGACACAAGGACTGCGATCGAACTTGGTTAGAGCACACAGGAGCAATTGACTACGAGCAGGTAGGCCTAGCCCAACTGAGTGATGCTCCACTGCTACGAACAGACTCACTCTCTAAGCTACGACCACCCGGAGAGAGCCCCTCTTCTAGCGAAGACAGAGATTTTGATTCTAAATCGAAAGTCAGCTCTAATAGTGACCCTGAAATACCTCGACCCCCCAAGACTAGATGCACCAAGGGGGACCTACCCATCCACTTAATATGCTGATGGTTAAGGAGGAACGACGAAAGCTACCTAAAGAAATGTTGACAGAAGAACAGTAAAAACCGCAAGACTTGCCAAAACGATTCACGAAGTTCAAAAAGGGAGATAGGGCAGTGATCTTGCTAGGAGCCAAACATTAGGGGCAAGCAAGCAAACCAATCGAGGGACCTGCCAAGGTCAAGGAGGTCAATTTAGCTAAGGAGGGGGAGACCCCATGACCTGTCTTTATAGTTGATGACTTGGCTAAGCATGATGAAGAAAGTCTCATTACTCTCTTGTGAGAGTATGTAGACATCTTTACTTGGTCCCTAGAAGAGCTCAAAGGGGAGTGTGGTGACTCACAATATACCCGTGACACCTGATGCAATGCCAGTCAAGCAACGACCGTATCCCATGAATCCGAAGCACACCCATGCCATCAAGGAAGAAATTGATAAGCTAATGAGAGTAGGATTCATCTACGAAATTGAACACAGTGATTGGGTTTCCCCCATAGTGATCATATTAAAGAAGAATGGAAAGATTAGAGTGTGTGTCAATTACAAGATGGTAAACGCAACTACGAAGAGAGATAATTACCCATTGCCATACATTGAGCACATGCTAGAGACAGTGCCTAGCAAAGAGGCCTACAATTTCCTGGACAGCTTCTCTGGATACAATCAGGTGTAAGTACATCCTAATGATAGGCATAAAACCGAATTTGCCACCACTTAATGGGGCATTTTTGCCTACATAGTCATGCCTTTTGGGTTGACTAACACACCAGTCACCTTCCAATGATTGATGTGTTTAATATTCAAAGACATGTTGAGAAAGGAGTTAGAGGTCTTTGTGGACGACTTGTGTGTTCACTCTACTTGGCGAGAATACTTAGATAGACTCCGAGCGGTCTTTGAAAGATGTTGATTGTACTGTTGGTGAGTGAAAATGAGTGATCGGGGACATGATGCTTCATGAAGTCAAGTGGGGTAACACACACGAATATCCTTTTTTTATCTTTCTAACACATACCCGTAGTGGGAGTCGAGTTAATAAATGGAAATCCCAAGTGATATCATGCATGTTCGACATGTGGTTGAGATATTTCAGTTTTGAGACACGCGCTTCATGCAAGAAGAGAAGAAAATGTATTCTCGCTTCCGATTTTGAGTCCCTGAGTGGAATTTTACGTGGCAAGGGGCATGTTTGCCATCTAGCAATTAAGGGAAAGCAAGGGGCAACTTGAAAAATTAAGGAAAAAACAAAAAAGTGAGCAATTTTTTTGAAAAAAGAAGACAAGAGAAGTGTTCGACACAACACAACAAGCATGAGAGAGAGAGAGAGAGAGAGAGAGAGAGAGAGAGAGAGAGAGAGAGAGAGAGAGAGAGAGAGAGAGGGAGGGAGAAGAAGAATCTTGCATGAGGCTAAAGAAGGGAGAAATCTGAAGCTCAGAAGAAGAACAACAAATTGTCAAAAGAAAGAATCCGTGAAGCTGAAGTTATTGAAGTTGATGCTGAAGTTAATGGGCTGATGCGAGTTCTCAGTTTTCAGATGATGGCAATAAGAGTCTTCCTTTTGTCTTGTTTTCTTCTACTGCTTTGTGGGGCGGCAGAGAGTTTGCAAATCAGTTCTGGTGCATGGATATGAGTGAAAGACAGCAAAGGGATATTCTTCTTCATGATGAGAGTGATGTTTGTTAGTCATTGAGTGAGGCTTCCCGTCAGCAAAGAAGAATGGAAGTGAAGGGTCTCTACATTTGGAACTGGGTATGAGGCACGGAATATGTATTATGAGCAAGTGTTGAATGCACGGGTTCAAATTAGTGGAAATTTGAAAGGATTTCCAACCAAGAAAATAATAAATCAAAGTTTGTAAAGTTCGAAGCTCCTGCAACTCTTCATCAATGCAAGATTGTACTTTTGGAACAGAGTAGTTATGTTTGTTGTATAAAGCGTGCAGGAATTTAAGACTACAAACTCTGTAGAGCTATTTCAGGGCAACATATCAAGGAATTTGACTCTGAGTTGTTCTCAAGAATTATAGATTGGAAAGAGAGCTACAACTTTTCTTTTTGAAGCTTGGCGATCTAAGGTTAGGTTAAAAAGTTATAAATAGTTATGTGTAATGCTTCATGAGGCAATTTCTGTGCTCTATGAGAAAACAGGTGAATTCAGTAGCATCTGTATCACCAACTCGGTTTCCCATGAAAGTCATCATGATTTTCCATTGCTATATCAGTGTAAACTTTGTTTTGATGCAGTATTGGAATGTCTACAGCAATGAAATGCTTGAAGCATTGAATGGGCACAAAAATTTTCCGTATAAAGCTTTGATTCCATGTGTATTTGGTTTATATTTATGTGTGCTCTAAGGAAAGAAGAACAGAGAGGATCTACAACTGATTTTGTACTGCTTGAAGCAATCATGCTTTGTGGGGCAGTTTGCTATGTGGGGTTGCTATCCCTAAAAAATAGAAGTTGCGTGAATCTGAAAGCTCGTGTTGTCAAAGTCTCTATCATGGTTGTTTCAGCATCCAATTCTCTCTAAAAATGGTAATTCTAAGCTTGAAGGTCTAAACTACTCAAGTTTTTGAGTTGAAGTCTCGAAGAGGAGTGAATGATCAAGAATTTTTTATCATGTGTTCAGTGGTGCCATCTCGTGGGTTTTGTTGAGGTGAGATCCTCAGTCTTTATCTTGTGGTATTGTCTTGGGGGTTGTTAGAGGCCGACTACCCAATTCACCTACCACCATCTCTCATTGATCCCCTTGAAGTGCCAATTTTGGGTGAAGCATGGATGTATCCTAGGGCACATGGTGTCGAACAATGGCATTGCCACAGATTTCTCAAAGATCAGGGCCATTGTCGATCTTCCACCCCCAACTAATTTCAAGGGTGTTCGGTGCTTCTTAGGACATACTGAGTATTATCGAAGGTTCGTGTTGAACTATGCATTGATTGCTAGACCTCTATACAAGCTATTGATCGTATTCAAATGGACCAAGGAATGCTAATGCTCATATGAGGAACTGAAAAAGGCTCTGACCATAGCACCAATCCTACGAGCCCCAGATTGGACACTCACATTTCATGTGCACATCGACGCTTCGAAATTTGCCATAGGAGCTATGTTGTGCCAACCTGCTGAACATAACCTAGATTACCCTGTGAGCTTTGCTAGCAGAAAACTCACTGAGGCCGAAATAAATTACTCAACAATTGAGAGAGAGGGCTTGGCCATGGTATTTGTTGTAAGAGAAAATTTGACGTTATCTTTTGGCTATGCCTTTTACTTTCTTTGTTGACCATCAAGCCTTGTTGTATCTTGTTAACAAACCATGCACTATAGGACACATTGGTAGATGGCTTCTTCTCCTTTTGGAGTTTGACTTCTTTGTGGTGGTGCGTAAAGGGAAGCAACATTACATGACTGACCATCTGTCTCGTATCCCCATAGGAGAAGCGGCGGGACAAGGCATTGTGAATGCACTGCTAGACGTGCATCTATTCCGCTTATCCAGCAAAAAAGATTTGTTTAGAGTTAACATGATGCCATATTGGGCAGATGACATAGTTCAAGTGCTTGAGCATGGAGTGCCGAAATGATCGATAGAAAAAGCCCGACTTAGGCGGCTCATCCTGAAGATCCAACCCTATCAGTTGATAGCAAGTCAACTTTACAGATTGGGACAATATGAGTTACTGCACAGATGCGTGTGTGAGCATGAGACGCATGACGTACTAACAGAGGCACACGACGGAATCACAGGACATTTCAACAGAGATTCAACAACTCGCAAAGTGCTGCAGCCCTAGCTGTGGTGGCCTACCCTCTTTCGAGATGTGACACGATTCATGAAGCATTGCAATGAGTGCCAATGGACTAAAGTTATGATTTGTAAGGTTCACATGGAGGTAACCCCAATTATCGCATGAAAACCCTTCAAGAAATGGAAAATTGACTTCATCGGACCCATCAGCCCTGTGGCACAATATTCACAAGCCAAATACATCATTGTGGCCACCAACTATCTAACAAAATGGGCAGAAGCATGAGCTACAAGAAAGAATGACACTAGGACCATTACTAAGTTCCTATGGGAGCAGGTGATCTCACAGTTCGGCTGCCCCATCGAATTGGTCAGCGACTAGGGCACACACTTCATCAACGAAGTAATAGCTCACCTCCTATCCTTCTTCTTAATCATCCATCAGAAATATCCGCCTTATTACCCTCATGCAAATAGTTAAGCTGAGTCCACGAATAAAATCTTAGTAAACGTCCTGACCAAAGTCATCACTACCTCGCGTAATGATTGGGATAACAAGTTGAGGGCAGCCTTGTGGGCCTATTGCACAATTTATAAGACAACAATAGGACAAGCCCCCTTTAGGTTGACTTATGGTACGGAGGCAATCCTACCCTTGGAGTTCTTCATACCTAGCCTCAGGATAGCCCTGCAAGAAAGATGGGATGGGAAGGAAGCATGAACGAAACGCCGAATTGAGCTCAAACTCTTATCCAAAACTTGACTTCTAGCCACCCATGCGCTAATATACAAGAATGCAAGACGCAAAAGTTGGTTTGACAAGCATGTCAACAAGCAGTGCAACTTTTGAACACCGATGACTTAGTACTGATGTACTCAGTCAAAGGACATAAGCAAAAACTGAAGTTTTGGGGGCTAGGACATTTTAAGGTTCGAACCATTAGCCGAATTGGCAATGTAGAACTCGAAACCCTAGAGGACGAGGGCATAGGCTTCTTCAATGGGGCAGTTGCATAAAGAAGTACTTCCCTCCCATGTGCCCATTGCATGAGCCCCCAATGCCATCACCCCCTATCCATGTACGAGTAGCCACTATCACTGAGATGGACAATGAGGATGAGAAAGCAGTAGAACCAGCTTACCTAAGCGTAATGGTTACTACTAAGTATACATGCACCATCAACGCATTGATCGATGAGGGAGCTGATTTTAATGTCTTGACCCATGACCATTGGACCCAAATGGGAAAAATGCAACTACAGCCTACTAATGCAAGCTCAACCCTTATAAAGGCCAACCCTACGCACTTTTGGGAAAATGTAAGGTTGTAGTTTTATTGAGTCTAAAAGCATGCCGATAATCTTCTATGTGTTGCCCAACACTAAAGATGCAGGCACAAAGTCGCTGTTAGGATGAACCTTTAAAAAGCAAGCTCGTTGAAATGTCGACTGTGAGTCACGGTGCATCCATCTAGCTGTGAGTAACGTCCGCAAAGCATAGTTATAGCTTTCCGCAAGGGCGGTGTGACTCCTTCCAAGTCCGCAAAGCCACTGGTAGAGAAACCCACCGTCAAGACTAAGGAGGGGGATCATGACTCGTCACAACCTGCCAATCCTCAATGCCAGCAACCCACTGAACCCAATGTTGAAGCTCATGAACCCCAGTTCAAATGGGTACCTAAACAGCAAGGACCACCACCTAGGAATAGAAAGACATGGCCTTGCAAGGCTAATGGTCCACACTTGAAACCTAGGAGGCCAAGAAGAACCTATAAAAAAGGACGCACAATCAAGTCTTGATGGACCCCCAGGACCTTATTGCAAGCACAAGGCTACTACATGGGTAACCCCTGGATTTGGCTACCTAAAGCCAAATCAACCCAAAATCCTGCTCAAATGCCACCCTTGAGCTTGGCCACGTGAATTAGTGAGTTAGAGATACTTGGGCAACAAAAGAATCACGCTGCCAAATCCATAGAACCACCAAAACCTAACTCAACAACGCCTAAACTAATCTATCACCCACAATCGCAGTTTGCTACGAACCAAACGCCCAAATCTAGCGTTGCTGATACCCCTCAAATCTCAAACTCATCTAGTAGCATGACAACCGCAACTACAACCAAACCTGTTGAACATGAGGCCCACCTACAACATAAGGAGCAAACCAAGTTGTGACCTGATGAACTCTCTAGTTGTGTCAAGCCTCAACCACCTACAAATCTTAGACCCTCTTATCAGCGGTGATCAATTCTAACATTGGCCCGCTGACTTAGCTGAAAATACTAGGGACGACTTGGTTGCTTTCCTAAGATGCTTGGACGCTACTTTCATGACATTGGCTAAAAGCTATGATCGACTAGACTTAGGTCTCTTGGAAGAACCTATAGCAACATAAGTATGAACACTCCCTTGTTCTTGGGAGGAGTCAGAATTTACATTCATTAAGGCTTCCAAAGCAGTTGAGGAGTTAATTGCAACTGAGATATCCAAGGAATAAGCAATCAAACAATGTCTCATTGCGTCGTATATAGCAAGAACACAATCATGGCCACAAACCAAGAAATCGAGAAGTTGGAATAGCTTGCTGACAACGATGCCTCCTTCTTGCGGAAATGGTATGCTCTATGATTGCAATGGGAGCTAGAGGGATGCCAAATAATGACCAACACTGAGCAGCGACATGCAATCAAGGCATCGAAATACGATCCCACCTATATATCCCCAACTTCATATAGGGTGCTGACTAGCCTCCATAATCGACCCCTTGAGGAACACATTAAGGGGCATCCTTATTTAGATCGCATCCTCACCGAGGAGGAGTTGCATGTTGCTAGCTGAGTGGACTTCGGTGACCTCTTGCTTGACGTCCTCACTTACATTATGCATGTAGGCATCTGCCCTTTCGATATAGATGGCTATGCTAATTTAGAATATAATTCGAACTTCCACGCCTGGGTCATGGAGAAGTAGAACACTAAGATTATGTGCTGAAGGCCCTTCAACCTCTAACCCTTTAATCCTAGGAAGGATTCTTCTCATTTCAGGAGAGGGGGAGGGGGTAAGGTGAATCAAACCAAACATATAAGGAAAACCAAACACATAAGGAAAATCAAACACATGAGGAAAACAATAAAGGAAAAGCACACATTGCAAGGGTAGGATGAAACAACCTGTGGTTGAGGGAAATGTCAATAAAATATGAAAATAATAAACCACTGGGAGGAAAAAGTCTACTTCTATACTCAAGCATTTCAGTTTAGCAAGTATGTAGTCGTTTCTCATTGCTTGTAATTATTTTGAAAAACACTAATGGTGAATATGGCTTCATGACAGGCACCCATCATGGCAAGCTAAGAAAAGGCTAGCAAACTACCTTTTTCAGAAGAAGAACAAGCAAAATACGAGCTTTCGGTGGAAACACGAGCCTTCAACCAATTCAAGTTCCTTCAACCTAGAAGATGTGGCCATTGAAGAACAGGCTGTGAGGTAGATCATCAAGCAATGCAATTTGCAATAATACATGGAAGCAGTGAGCCGGGGGGTAGACTACTTCCACTATGTAGAGTTCTTGAGGACTTTCCACAAGAACCGCAGCACCATAATTGTGCATGAGGGAGAGGAAACTCATCACGTGCTTGACCTAGAGCTGGTGGAAAAGGCATTGGGCTTGGCAAACAAAGTAGAGAGGAAGCCGAAAAGAGATGTATATGCCTTGCTAGGAATGGACAAGGTAAAGGTCCACACCAACAACTGCATCAACTTGGCAGATATCCTTGATCTCGAACTCCAACTCCAAGCCAAGATGGTACACGCGTTGTTTTCTAGTCAAAGATACAATACCATCATGAGTTGCATCAATGTCCCCCTGTTAGAGAGCATCGCAGTAAGGTCACTGGATGAGGTGAACCTCAACGGTTTTGTGAGAAAGACCATTGAGACCTCAACAAAAGCCTTGGAAACAAGAGGATATACTGCTGAAGGAGACTCTACTACCACCAAAGCTAAAAGGAAAGCTTCGTCTTCAAAGGTTGCAACCATTGGATTCGGTGGGGTCCTCACCATGATCATCAAGAAAGCCTTGGGACAAGGGCAGGAAGAAGGAGGAGAAGGGGTGGATGAAACATCAAGCATGTCACCACCTCACCAAGAACGAGAGGCACAGTCCAGCGAAAGGACATTGAGTGAAGAAGAAGAAAGCATGAAACAAGAAGAGCAAACTAGTTGGGAAAAGGCTAAGAAGACAAAGAAGAAAAATACACAATAACAACAAGAAGAGGAGAGGAGGAAACAAGAAAATGCGGACTTGCAAAAGGCCGAGGAGGGAAGGAAGAGAAAGCAGGAAGAGGAGAAGGAGGAGTTGAGAAAAAAGAGGAGGAAGACATGGCCCTTGCTACACATAGGTCCATTGAGCAGTAGTCCAGGCATGATGATCCAAAACCTGCGAGCCCCATTGGAGACAAAGGGCCAAGCTCAAGCGCTCATGTGCCAGAGTTCGTGCCACTTGCAGTGCAAGAAGGCAAGGGCAAGGCCCCAATCACCCCCATTCCCACTCTCTTAACACCCGCCACCCACCGCCATCTTCACCCCCAGTTCTACAACCCAGGTGGATGCCAGCAAATTAATGCCTTAGGTCTAGTACTTTGTGAATAAAGAAATGGGCCAAGAAGTAGGAGAAGGAACCCCTGGTAGAAACCAAAAGGTCGGTTGCGGCAGATGCCGAATTGAGATGAGACCTGAAGAGGCAAAAGGTGGCAGGCTCCACAACCTCCGTCCTTGCAATAGAGAGGCCACCTAAAGAATACGATGAGTGCGTCAGGGAGCTTCTCTCTCAATTAGAGAAAGCCAAGGAGGAGAGAAAAATTGCGGCGACATAGCTACAAGTGAAAAAAGAAGCCATGGTTGTATCCCAGTTGGAGAGAACACGCCAAATAGCCATGGCCCAAAGGGAAGTCAATGAACTGAAAGAGAAGCTACAAGCGAAGGAAGAGACAGAAGCAGGATGTTAGGAGCACTTGAACGAATAAACCGAGGCCATACAATGCCTAGGATGGCACAATGAGGAGATTGTAGGGCTCTACGAAGATCTGCAAGCTGAAATGGAGAAAATCACTAAAGCCACATAAGAGCTGGAGGAGCTGAGGGAGGAAAGAGCTCGCATGTATGAAAGAGAGGTGGAAAAAGTAACCCAAGAGACTGTCGTAGCACAAGAAGTGTAGGAAAAACTAAGGATAGAGATGGAAGACCAAGAATGCAAACTGCCAGTGCTAGCTCAGAGGTAGGGGGAAAGCCTTGAAGATATGAACAGGAGGGTAGAAGAATGGTCTAATCAGAATGAAAAAAGAGTTAAGACCTTGGCATGATGTCTCGCTCAAGTAAAAAAAGAAAAAATACTTGCTGAAAATAGAGTAGAGGCAACCCAAGTGAGCTTCCAGACCCAACAATGCGCCTTCTTGGACACCCTATTGGACATCACCCAAACACAAGAGGGAGAGTCCATAGAGGTAATGAAAAGGAAACTAGGAATGGATCATAGAGTGTTGAAAGTAGGAATGCAGATGCCACCACAACCTAGCGGAGTTAGGCCAAGCCTGGAAGAGCAATGCCATTATCTCCTATTGGTAGGCCTGACCTCGCAGGAAGTGGACACACTCAGGTTCATCGAAGGAGAGCAGCAGGAGCCAAGCCAGGAGAGGGAGGTGGACATGAACTTTGGAATGGGACCACATGTAGAAGAGCTTGTCCCACCCCCTCCCTCCCCACAGCCTGAAGAGCAACAACATGTAGACACCTCCGCAAAAAGGAAGGTGGTACTAAGGGAAAGAAGAAAACAAATGGTGGAGGAGACAAGGAAAAAATGGAACGCCAAGGGGGCGCCCCACACCACAGGCATCTATCCCACCATGTGAGGACAATGCCCCAACAAGCTTCCACACCGACCTTGTAATCTAGGAAAGCAAGAAACGTCCAAAATCCCCTTCGATCTTAACTTTCAATTCCCCAATACCTTTTGTAGGGTTTTTTCCATCAAGGTGGTGGAGATCATTAACATCGAAGGCATGCTCAAACAGAAATGGCTGAAGAAGAGAGAGTAGAATGCCACATTATGGGCCACTGAAGAGGCCGAATTTTGGCAAGATAAGGTTTTTGAAGTGCCAAGGTCTGTGACTGGCTACTAATGCCAACCTACGTGGAGAAGAAGGGTCTACGACACCAACCTGGACCCTTGGATGGCCTTTTGCAATATTCAACCCTTCAAGCGGAATGACCCAACCTTTATGCCCTACCATCGAAGGGTGGGAGTGGATTTTGACTCCAGTGTCCACGGTCGCTATGACTTTCCCATAATCTATAATCCTCATTGTACTACGTATGAAGATGCCCTCGTCTTCACATCAGAGAACTTGTATGATACCCTAATCCAATTCACTAAAAATTTCTCTTCATGCCCTGACTCGGCCTTTATTAGTACTTGTAATTACCTTAGATTGCTTAGGATACTCCTTAGGCAAGACCCCACTCTGTAGGAGGGCAGCCTCCCAGTACTCCATTTTGACCCTAATGCTATAGATAGTTGTGCAATGGCTAGGCTAATGATGCAAGCTGCTCTATTGCCTTCATTTTGCTTAACTCTTCTAGAGGACATGAATGATAGCCACTTCACCTGTAGCAACCATCCGTTCCTCTCCACCACCACCCTTCACGTCCGCCTAAACCTCAAGGGGTACCTCCATAAGCCACCAATTTCTTAACAAATCTATTAGGCCCCCTTCTCCACCTCACTCCGATGGCAAAGATTAAACTTCTGTCACGACTATGTAACTATATTAATATTTTTTTTTAAAAGATATCACATGTAGCCACCGCAAGTTGCACATCGATCATAGTCACTGCACCTAGGGGTCCTTAAGTTAGGTGTATTTGGCAGCCTCGTTTGGCCGGCTTTGTCCCTAACCCCCTAGCCTCATGTTGATTTCCCACTTCACACTTAGGGCACATCAATGGCAGGACACACCTAGGGAGGTAACACTCGCCTATGGTTAGACCTGTCACCCTAAGCCCCCTGCATCACACCTCCCCTATGCACAAACAGGGTCCTCAAGTGTGGGACACACTGAGGGCTTGCCAAGGTTGGTGGACCCATCTTCCAATCCCATAAGCACCGACACCATGCACTCCACGGTAAGGCAGACACACCCCCAAGTAGTGCACCTTCATTTCTTTTCAGGTACAAACAGAGGCTCCGACCATCAGCTCAAGAGGCCCCATCCATGCAATGCACTCCCGATCTTATGCCCCGTGCCACTAGGCAAGCACAACAAAGCAAGGGGCAGATGCGACAGCCCCAATCAAAAAGTGAATAAAGAAGCTCATTTGGAACAATGCAAGAAATGACAAGCGTGGAGGGCCAGTAGAGGGATCTGTCCAACACGACATTCAATTTCAATTCCATAAATCCCTCCAACAGGTCCATAAATCTCTCCAACATCAGGGCTCATTCCCAACTCAAGGACCTTTCAGTTCCATAAATCCCTCCAACAGGTCCATAAATCCCTTCAACACCAGGGCTCATACCCAACTCAAGGGCCTTCCAGTTCCATAAACTCCTCCTACACCATGGCTCATATCCAACACAAGGGCCTTCCAATTCCATAAATCCCTCCAATACACCTCCCAACACGGCTTGTATACAAACTCAAAAAGCCACCTAGCTACCCCAGCAACACCGTCCGACTCACCACCCAATAAGTGCCATGGGACTTGCACTCAACTAGGAGGGGGTAATGTTAACCCTCAGACAACAAGTTTTGGAACTTATTATTCCGAGGCTTATTGTTTCTTAGTTTGGACTTGGAAAATCTAGAAAATCTAAAGCAGAAGACAAGGCCAAGGCAAAAATGGAATGAAAGACGAAGGCTGCCAAGAAAAAATCAAAAAACACAAGAAGTGTGAAAAAGTCCTAAATCAAGGAGAGAGGTGCACAAGAAAAAGCGCAAGTCAATACTTTCGTAAA
The DNA here is from genome assembly GCF_053477565.2 of Lygodium microphyllum. Lineage (NCBI taxonomy): Eukaryota > Viridiplantae > Streptophyta > Polypodiopsida > Schizaeales > Lygodiaceae > Lygodium > Lygodium microphyllum. The sequence continues at coordinate 42,685,226 of NC_141138.1, forward strand.
AGAGTGCAAGGCGCACCATGATTTATTTTAAGAGCGTCGGCGTGCAAATTGTAAAGGTAGATGGGCGGTAGGAAGGAAGCTAGGAAGATAGGAGGACAATGGGAAAAAGGCCTAGGCCATGTAAAAAGGGGATATGGGGATGATCGCCCAAAAGGGATTTAGGGTTTTGTATATAAAGTTCAAAAAGTGAATGAGAGCTCATTCTTTGGTGTGTGGCAAAGTGGATTCTTCTTCTTCTTCTTCTTCTTCTCTTGCTTGCTTGTGAGTGCTTGAGAGAGGGAGTGAGTGTGTGAGGGTGAGGGATCTTGGAGGTGAAGCCCTCCACCATCTCCTCTCTTCTTCTTCTTCTCTTCTCTTCTCTCATCTTGTGGGTGGCTGTGGAGGATGGAACTTGGAGAAAGAGGCTTGAGGATGCTTGAGCATGCATCACAAATAGTGGAGCTATTAGAGTGCTTGAGAGAGGAAGCAACTCAATCGGGCATAAAGGTAAGCTCACTACACTTGTAGAGAGAGATAGCGCGTCGGCTATGTGAGAGGTAGCCATTAGTGCTCACTTGAAACGCTTGAACAATAAGCGGTCTATGGGTCTTGGCAATTGAGTTTGAGCTCACCTCTACAACTCTCAATATGTGGACAAGTAGAACTCCTTGGATCTCCTTTTGTGATATCCACCAAGTCTCTCCAACCCACAAGGTTTACACTTTCCAAGTCAATTCCACACTTTCATGAGCCATTCCAATCACTGAGCCTTCAATGTCAGCAACCTTAACCACTATCTTGTATTTTCTCTCTATTCACTACATACACAGAGGGCCACCACCTTGGCCTTAAATGTCACAAGTCCAACACTCGCGGTAGCAACTTCCACCACCTCCTTAACTCCATTGTCACCTTTTTGCTATTGACTAGCTTTAGGGTGTTTCTATTCTCCACCATAGCTACTAGTAGGATGGCACCTTTGTGTCTTCTTTGTTCATGCTCTCCTCTCCGCCCCAAAAAAGGTCCTACTCTTCCTTATATACTTGCTAGGAGGTTTATGAAAGTGTCTTGGTTTCCTTTTGATAAAGCTTTTTACTTATAACCAAAATTGGCAACTTTTACCTTTTTCTTATCCTACACTAAGATACCTACAAATGCCTACTACCCAAGTCTCTTAGCCACTAGTGTGGCTGCTCAAGCTATCCACAAATCCCCTCTATTACCTAGGTCCCTTATCACTAATGTGGTTACTCCAAATCTTCCCCAAACCGTCTTCAAAAACTTGCTCATAGAATTACTCCAAGGGAAGCACTTCCACTTCCAAAACACACGGTCCCTACTTAATGTAATATACTTATATGATATGCTTCCATAAAGTTAAGTGGGTGCCTTGCCATCATCTTCATAGTCCCTACAAGTTAGGGTTGAACTTTGGAAGCCACATAGAATGCTTCATCATCATGATATCCAACTTTATCCTCACTTTATCCCACCTCATCTTGATCTCCATGTGGACTAGTTACCATCTACATTTGAGCAAAGATGCTACCACAACTACAATGGCACATGTTCTCGCCTTCATGATATCCTTGTTGCGACTCAACACTCCCTCCTTCAAAATAAGAACTATCAAGCCACATCAAATCCATATCATTTAGCCCCTAAAAATGCATAACCTATAGAAAGAGGACCATACTATGGAAGAGAAGCTCCCTTGGTACTTCTTATGTGATAGGACTAAATACCTATAACTAAGATCAACACTTTAGGAAACCCTAGACCACTAGGGCTCTAATTCACTTACCCACCTATAGCAATATCCTAGCTTATAATGTCAAAGAGCCTTTTGTTGAAAAAATGTATAAAAACTTGTAGCAACTTAGATGGATAGAAATACAATTCCAGTGGACTATCAATCAATCCCTCTCATAGACCAAGGTCCTTAAACATGGAGGAGGTAGAGGTATGGAACAACCTTTAGAAGAATGAATGCCCTAAACCCCACTATACAAGAGCCTACACTAGATGTGGTAGCTAAGGCCATGAATATTCAATTTGTAGAGCCTTAGGAGGTCACTTTCTTACACACATCTTGCAAAAAGAAGCCTACAATAGAAGAGAAGCTCCTTTGGTACTTCTTACACCAAAAGAACAGAGTTCTACTATTACAAAGTGAACCATGTGGTGAATCTTACATTTTAAATCTTAAAAATAAATAACTAAATTAAACATAAAAGAATTTCAACAAGTTAGCAAATTCACAAAGAATAAGAGAGAAACACATAATGGAGCCCAACCTCCCCCATGACAAAAGTCTTGGTTTACATACTCTATTATGAATATAAATAGCTATGTTCATAATATATATCTCATTACAAAGAAAATACAAATATTAATCAAACTACAGAGTTCTATTTATTAAGGGGTTTCTTATAGCTTGTTGCAATTGATGCAAAAAAAAATGTGTCAAATCATGATGTTTTGATATCACCATCACATTCTAAATGTATCAAAATACTCAAAAGGACTCTAAAAGCTCTGAATTTTGACTCTCAATGAGGGAGAAACAACAAAAACTAAGTTTTTTCCCTATTCTCCTGTTTTGCACGTGATCTTGTTCCTTTTGTAAAGAAAGCTAGAAAAGCTTGAACCACATAAAGAAAATAGCAAAGCATTTCATAAAGAAATTTTATTTCAATAAAAGCATATCTAACATTTAGTATTTTGATATTATTTATATTAAAGATATTAAATCAAATAATTTAATAGTAAAGATTAATGATTTGTTTAAAATTATCACTAAAGAAACTAAAACTTACAATTCATAAATAAAAATAATAATTTTAATAATTTATAATATCATATGAATACATATTATTATATATTATGCTTACTATATTTATATAATAATCTAATTGTTACCTCACAAAACACATTAATATCTTTCTATCTATCTACTAGACATAATGCGACCAATATTACACATGCATTTCTCATGTAATAAGTCGTCACGAATCATGTGACAAATAAACAAAAGCTATAATTTATAAAAATATAATCGGCTTATTTTCATAGTGAATTTTGATAAAATACCATGATAAATATAACTATATAACATTTCTTAGTGGTTAAAAAGCAAGTGTTCCCAGTTCATAATAGAAAGAAAAATGTAAGAGTGGCCAACCTCATGCTAGTGTTGCCTTATGTAGTAAATTCACAATTTCCTATGGAATATAATACTAGTGCTGCCTTATGCAACAAATCTCTACCTTCCTTTGGAATAAGTTCCATGGATTTTACATGAAACACTACCTCTTGCAGTGAATCTGTGCCCATGGGATATTTAATGTGATTATGAGTGGTAGACAGTTATTAGGTAAAATATCAATGAGGTTTAATTTTTAATCAAACTAAGATAAATTTTGCAAATATTAAACTAAATTATAGCCATGTAATATAGATGAAATAATAGAGAGATCAAACAAATAATAATTACTTAATATACATATATAAACTTTAATTATTTGAATTACTAGAGTAAGATTTGACTTATGGGCATCTTAAGATTAGAATACCTTTTGAAAAAATCATTAATAATTAGAATATTATATATTAAATATAATTTTAAATTTTCTAATACCCTAAAAAATGTATCCAACTAAGTATGATATAAAAACAAGGAACAATTGACCAAACCAATAATTTAAAATGATAAGAAAGCATATTTTTGGACAAAATTACAAAATTAGAGTAAGAGGTTTGATTTGGCTAATATTAACATTAAAACTATATGTATTTAGTCAAAACCATCTCTAATACAAGTCATAATTCTTTCTAGAAGCTAGAATTTTACTTAGAGTACACTTAAATTCTAAATAAATCAAAAGTTAATATTTCAAGGAGAAACTAGATCACTATACACTATACAAGTTTGAGCTAGAAAATTTGGCTAAGTTTGGAATAGTTTGAAGGTCCATTTTATAAGTAAGTAACTTTCTAAATATTCAAATTCAATTAAACATGATAATTAAAAAGTTGTAGATAATAAAAATTTCTATAAATTATCTCCTATTGATGACTTGCTAATTTAGAATATAAGAGTGAGAAAATAGAGTCCAAAGTTTACTAAAACATAAATTTTTGCTTACTCTTGTGAAATATGGGCTCAAAGTTACCTTGGATTGAAATATCTCATGAAATATTCAAAATTTATAAAACTTGTCTACAATACAAATTGTAGATATTTTTGCTCTCTAAAATGTTTCTTTTTACATCATCTGGACCTTCTAAATAGATATAAAGTTACATTACTTGGAAAATAGCTCCATAAGAGGATTTGGGGTTGAAGTATAGTCATGATAATGACTTTCAGATCTTAGAGTTTGGGCAACCCATATAATCATTCAATATCCAATAACTATTTCCAAAAACTAGAGATAAGAAATATAAACCAATCAACGTAGTTAACGAATGGAATTGAGGGTTTTGAATTATGAAAAACATGACCCTAGCTTTTGTGACCATAGCTTTTGTTTCTAACAATTTGCCTCATACATCTTGATTACGCTACAATGCATCTTAAATCTTAGAAATAAAAAATTAAATTAAACATAAAAAAACTTGAATAGGTTAACAAATTCATAGAACATGAAAAAACACATGATAGGGTCCAACCTCCCCCATGACAAAAGCCATGGTTTGCCATCCTTTATTATGAAATGTTTATTACATAGGTATTTATATTCATAACATAAATCTAAATTCAAAGAAAATACAAATATCAATCTTAGTTACCTTAGCTTTACCTTGTATCTACCTGCCCTCGCATAACAAGGGTTACAATGCTTCTTAGCATTGTAGGAGTATGGCATGGTTGACGGCTTGCTATATCCTTGTGATGTGCATGGTATTTTTTTGGTTGGAAGTTCATTTCACATCGCGATGAATGAGTGTGTTTATTTATATCTAGAAAGGAATGGTTCCTCAACATTACGCATGCACCAATTGTAGAAGTTTAGATTATTTTAAAGGTTTGCTAAGGAATCTAAGTCAAATAGTCCACACATTGATACATAGAGGTATATGATGATGTTTAAGAGTAGGTTGGGTGTACCAAATGACTTGCATTGTAAAGTTCTCCCTCAAGCACCTTATGTGAAGTAGGGGATAATATTGAAGCTACAGTGGCAATTCTAAATCACATGTGAGAATTAATTACCTTAGAGAGGTGGGGGTAAAAAATGTGTGGTTTTATTAGTGTATTTTGGTCATTATCACTTAGCATTGGCCATAAGATGACTGCCTATGCAAGCAATCTCTACCCTATGTTTATACCTCCCTCAAAAAGGGAATTTCACTAAGCTCTTCTAGATTGAATTTGTCCATGATCTTTATTATAGATAGATTGTGTGGAATGAAAAAAAAAATACTTGCCTCTTTCTTATGCTAAGCCTTTCTCTTCAAATAGATGTGTTTGTTGGTCTTCCCCATGTTGTAGGCAAATGAGACATTACCTCCACTACCTCATCAAAGCTTTGGTTCCTTATGATGGGGTAGCATTAGCATTGGGCGGGGCTAGCTATTGCTGTGGATCTTGGGCAATATCCTCAATTTGTGTATTCATATTAAACTACATGGTGTATGAAAACTTATTATTGCTCATGCTCTTAACCCTAGGCACGCATGTGCTCATCACCAATAACCTAACAAATGTGAAAAACATTAAAAAGAGTAAGAAATTACAATATCAGTACCAAACAATGCACCCATATGTGGACATGAAAAAGAATTAAGACCATTAAAGAGAAAAATAGCTAGGTCTATTAACCTATTAGGTGTCCTTTCAACATGTTTGTATGGTGCTTCCACTATTTTGTATATTGTGAAGTTCTAACAAAAGCCTACCTCTTTCATTCATTCATTGTAGTTGGATTAGTTAATATATGCAACATCCATGGATGCTATGATGACCTATTAGAAACTTGCCCTTTAGCGCCCCATGGTATCACTTCATAGATCCATTGGTGTTTTGATTTGCAATTTGCACTATCAGTGGGGGAGTTTTGAACTAAAAAATGGGCCTTCTAAGGAATGCCATGTCACAATATTCCCTAAAAAATGATGAAATTTTTGCAAAAGAGCTCCAAATTTGTCAGAGTTTGAGGATTTAGATTCTGCGCATCAAGATCTTTTTTATGAGATATGGGTTGATAAGGTTTGTAAGTGGGACAATGAAGTTATACAAAGTATTCCCTTTTTTCTAAATGAGCTCCAAATTTATCATAATTTGAGGATTTAGATTCTACTCATCAAGATCTTTACAATTATATATGGTTTGATAGGGTTTGGGAGTGGGACATACCTTACTCATCAAGATGGGTGATATATGGATTGATTACACTTGGAAGTGGGACAATGAAGTTATACCAAAGATTTCATTTTGCAATAATATTCCCAAGGCAAAAGTGAATCTTTGGTATAACTTGGTTGTCCCACTTCCAAACCCTATCAACCCATATATAATCAGAAAGAACTTGATGAGTAGAATCGAAATCCTAGACTCTGCCAAATTTGGAGCTCACTTGCAAAAATCTCACCATGCTTGCCTTCTTTAGGGAATATTGTGACATGACATTTCTTAGAAGGTCCATTTTTGAGTTCAAAAGTCCCCTAATGTCAAATGGTGCAAATCTACATACATGATAGATTATTGGAAGCATTGAGATATTTCATAATAATGTAAGGACTAAAGAATATTTGCCCTAACCGAAGATTAATGGAAAGCAATTGTAGTATTTAGGACCCAAAACTCTTCAAAGTATGCAGTAAAGGCCTCCTCTACAATGTGCTATATCATGAAAGAATAAACTTGACTAGGATTTTCCTTTAGCCTTTGAGCCTTGCTATAGATAGGCCATGTTAACACATGTTCACAATGCATCCAATGTAAGGAACATGTCGCTAGGAGTTTAAGGATCAAAAACATTTTTGATGAGGTTTTTTAGCATCACTACACATGCAATGCAAAGTTAAATTTGAAGACCAAATGTTTATTTCAAAACAAGGACATTGAATAATAGTATAACAACTTTGAAGCAAAGAATCCAAAAACTAAATGGATATTAAAACATGTAATGCATGCATTGCACTTGACCGTCACCAATCATCCATCCATTTGAATCCCAAGTTGGTTTAAAATTCAAAATGTTCTTGCAAAAGGCTTTCAACATAACCTTTGCATAGATGAACTACATGGAGGATGATACCACCCATGATACAAGGACATTAGTTTGATGTCTATCAAATGAAGAATAAAGTTGTTGTTGCTTATAGGAGAGATATTTTAGAATTTAGAAAAAAAACCATAAAAAATAGAATAGTTATGAATCATTATCTTGTGCTTGTTTGTCTCATATGGTGCATCCATGGAAGCAAGTTATCATTCCCATACTTTGCAAACATCAATGCAGTTGCAATTTGTTTGAATGTCCAAGTTAAATGGCTTAGCCAATGAGCCATCTCTTTGTTGATACCTTAAATTTATATCCTTGTTTTCCAAAATCTAATTGTAGACACTCTAAACATCATTTTGGTGGCTCTAAATTGCAAATTCTAGTTTTTAGAAAATATTTGAAATTTCCCTTAAGGTGAGGAAGGTGTATGTACTAAGGGGTTATCAAAAGATTATGTTTCCCTCCATTTGTCTAATGAAATATGCTATTGAGAATTTTGTATTGATATGACGTACTTATGTAAAATGAAATACTTTTTTTTTTGCGTGTCTAAAGGCCAAAGATTAAGGCATAACTTGCCATTTGAGCCTTCTTGATATTGTAGCCCATAACAATCTCCCCATTGCTATCCAAACAATTGTGATGTACATACTTCATACATGTAATGACCTGCCAAAAACATATCCAATACCTAGAAATGGTATTTACAACCCACTAGTCTGTAGGATGGACACATTATTATTGTGCGTTTCTTTTTCTGGCATTTGATCATAGTTGGCTGACTTTTCCTAATTGATAGCCTACTCAAAGGTTGGTTGCTCTTTTCCTCTAGTCATTCATCACTTGTAGGTCCTATAGGAGAGAGGGATCTAGTGCCATTGCCCACATAGCTAGTGACTCACTATTGTACAAACTCATGACTTGCGATATGGATTTCATTTTTTAACCATAGTTCTAAGTTCTCTCTTTGTAGCATTCTTATGTTCTTCTATTTCTTTCTTTTCTAATAGTCTTTCTTGTGTTGTTCTATGCTTCGATCGCTGCACCTTCTTTTGGCATGGTATTAGACATATGTGATAGGTGTTGGAGTTTTTTTCTATTATTGCAAGTTTGCCAACTACTATTCCTTGAAATTGGCAAAAGTGAACCATAAATCTAAAGCTAGAATTCATTCTATTGTGTGTATGATTCATGTAGATATAAAAATATAGCATTGCAAAGTTCTTAGCTCATGAGGGTTTTGTTGAAATTAAACATTATAGAGAGTTTGCTTAGCTCCATTTTGGTTACACCCATGTCTTGGACTAGGCACCTTTTATGGTCTAGTGCCTCCAAGTTTTGTCTTATTTATAGACAATAACCACTCTATTCACTCATATTTGTGGCTTAAATGTCCCTATTAGACTAGGCATCTTTTATGGTCTAGTGCCATCTCACTTTTCTCTTTATAGACGATTTCCACTCTCATTCACTCACATTTTGGGCTTAAATGTTTGTACTAGACGTAGGTGATGAATTCTTCCCATATTGCTCATATAGGTAGGGTAAAATGGCCAATCATGTGACACTCCCCAAAAGAAAAGCATAGCCCACCTAAATTCAATGAAAATTGGGTTGCAAAGTTGAATTATTTTTTCTATTTACAAGCATTACACAAGTTTTGAGAAATTGAAACTAGGTCTTGTATGTGTCTCCAATTGAGTCATACAATCCTTTTAATACTTTAGCCTTTTCAAAACCTTCAAACCATGCATCCCCAAGTGTCAGTATATTGGCTCCTACTATCAAACTCTATTATGAACCCTTCATCTCTAATTATGACTACTTAAAAAGATATGGTGCAAAGAGACATATGGCTTGGTTATCGGGATCCTTTTTGCAGGAAGCAACATATGTGGTTTCTAGGAATTGTTCTTGATAAAGAGATCAAAATGCTTCAAAATTCTTTATGAAAACAACATGATATGCCAGGTTTTTTGTGAAAGATAAAATTAGAAAACCATCAATTTAGTGGGCATCTCTTAAATGTCAATGTGTAGGCCCCTTTGGGCCAATGACACATGCAAATAGATTGTATTGGTGTTGGTCACCATGGTCTACATGGTTGATGCATGCACAAGTACCTTGGTTTGGACTTGTTGAGAATGAGAAAGGGTAGCTAGATATTACCACATTAATTTAAGGATAATAGAACATTGGTACAAAATCCTCGTTGAGTGCTAGGCCAATGACATAAACACAATGATGTAATTTCTAGAAGACGTTCAATGTGAACATGACTCTAATAGCCCACCACAAGATGGAGAGAATCAAGGGGTGTAGGGGGGACAAGCATGTGATTGTGGGCTAATTTTCCTTGGAGGTCTTCAAAGGATCCCTTACTATCATGTATCAAGCCTATGTGAAGGCAACTAGCATTAATGAGAAAATGGAACAATGAGTGCATTGCACTCTCTCTCTCTCTCTCTCTCTCTCTCTCTCTCTCTCTCTCTCTCTCTCTCTCTCTCTCTCTCTCTCTCTGTGTGTGTGTGTGTGTGTGTGTGTGTGTGTGTGTGTGTGTGTGTGTGTGTGTGTGTGTGTGTGTGTGTGTGTGTGTGTGTGTGTGTGTGTGTGTGTGTGTGTGTGTGTGTGTGTGTGTGTGTGTGTGTGTGTGTGTGTGTGTGTGTGTGTGTGTGTGTGTGTGTGTGTGTGGTTCCATCCTCTCATGGCATCTTAACACTATGATCCTATTTGCTCTTCCCAATATGGTATCAAAGTAGGTTGTGCTCTCTCCATCTCCGTATCTCATCTAGATCTCACTCTAGCCACATCTCCTTATCTAACACACTCTACATAGCTAAAACTATAGAACCCATTCCCCTCCCCTAGCTATAACTCTCAAGCCATACATCTATTTTCTAGCTACTTATATTAGCTTCAAGGGGACTTCAAGAGCCATATTTTGACTAGTATTGGTTGCCTAAAGCCTTATTAAATATGATCAATATCCCACCCTCATAAGGTACCACCAATGATCCATGGTACTCAAATCACTAAGGCCCTGATTATGAGGAGAAGCCATGTGTGATCCCAAACATCGGTTGGGTCTTAACTCGTATGTCAGATGAGATCTATGTGACTAGATGGCAAAAAGGTAACCCTTGTGGGTCTACCCTCTAGGTTAGATAGAGTACTTAAGCTAGTAGCAACTTAAGGCACATTGCTAGTGATCAAAACCCAATGGTAAAGGGAATTTTCCTTGGATAACTAGGGAAGGTTCATAATATGGTCAAATAGGCCGACCAGAGTACCTTCTTGGGCTATAAAAGGAAGATCCCTCCCAATCCATCATCAATCTATCTTTCATTCGGTTAGAGTTCTTCTACCTAGCCTTAAGCTCTTCGACTATCATCTATCTAGATTGCCATCTAAGCTTCATAGTGGAAGCACACGAGTGGACATAGCCATCTTTGTATTAGTTTTTTTGGAATTAAAGAAGTTTTTGTTCTTCTCATATTTGCTATGTATTCTTACTTCTTGCTCAATTTCTATTAGTTGCACCATGCAATTTTTACAAGCCTATCATGTTACTACTTTTGTCCTCTTTGTTTGTTTTTGGAAGCCATAGCCAACAAGGTAGAGGTATGATAAAATATTGTTTTTTCTCAACACACACTCAATCATTTTCTTTGATCTATAGCTTAGATTCAAGCTTTGTTGAAGGAATCCAAAAGCCCTAATGCAATACAAATTGCTAAAGCATGAGTCAAAGTTCAGACAAAATACAACAAACTCACAAAATTGTAGGCCGTACAATGATGAGAGCATAGGGGCAGCAAGTTGATAACCTATGTGATCTTTAGCTAAAAATGTAGTCATTAATTTGCCTTATTCTAGGAGTACTCAATCCTTCAAGTAGGCCCCTCCCCCTTTGAAAAACCACGCTCTCCCCCCCTCCAAAAAAAAAAAAAAAAACCCACTCCATCCAACTCTCTTATGAGATGGCACACAAACCTCCCGTCTTAAAAAACCCCACTCACCCATGACACTACGCGTCCCCCCACCCCCATGAAAAACCCCACTCCTCCTCGAGGCTAGTCTACGAGCAACAAAAAGAAGAAGCTATATCTCATCTAGTCATGTTAAAAGTTATGCTTATTTTTTGTTAGGTTTGTTAAGTTATTTTCCACTTCAAAAACTTATGAAAACAAAGTTCATTTCTTAAATCCAAAGCCATGGAGCTATCTCAAATTCCTTGTAGTTCCCAAATCAATCATGAAGCCAATGTTTGCATTCCATATCCAAATGAAAACTTGTCCAAATGAAGATGGAGAACATGAAGATCAAGAAATCTAAGGAGACTAAGAAGATAAAAATGAATCTCATCAAAGAAGGCTAAATGATAAAATATGGAGCCAAAGCCAAAGCCAAGGAAAAAGGTTAGAGTTATGAGCAAACCAAAGATCTAAGTTAAAAGGCTAGAGCTAGGAGATCAAGGCCAACAAAACAAGGAAATAAGAAGATCGCAAAGTAAAACACCAAACAAGAAAACCAAGGAGTCAAATACCAACAACCAAAATGAAGATTGCAAAGGTAGGAAGTAGAGAGAGCAAGAGTTCAAGTTCCAACCAAAAGGAAACAACACCTTAGCAAGTTAATCAAATAGAGAACAAAATATCCCTTTCATAAGCCCATGCACCAAAATATTGTAAGAAGCTAACCACCCAGAGGGGTGGGGGCTCTATTTGTCCACCATCCATTCAACTCTATAGAAGTTGGTTCACTCTAGCTCAAGGAGGGGGCTATTTCTTCAAACCATATAATTAATCAACCCAACCTACCCTTAAGATTGGGTGTTGAGAATGAGCAAAAGTAGGTAGGGATCACCATAATAATTCAAGGATAGTAGAATCTTAGTCCAAAAGCATGGTTAAATGCTAGACCAATGGCACAAATAGTGATGTAATTTCTAGAAGGAGTTCAATTAGAACAAGACTCCAAGGAAACACCAAGAGGTGGAGAGAATCAAGAGATGCATCCACCCATTTAGGGGGCGACCATGTGATTGTGGGATGACCCTTGGATGTCTTCAAAAGAGCCCTTACTATCATGTGTCATGCTTATTTATTAATGGAAGCTCACATTAATGAAGAAATGGAATAATGAGTTTGCATGTGTGTGTGTGTGTGTGTAATATGGCTTCATTCTCTCATGGCATTTTTAACATTATGAATATGAGTGTACACTTGCTCTTGTCAACAGAACTACAGTTTGATCAAGACTTTAGTGGAGTTGATAGAGTAACCCCTCTTGAAGGGGTATCCCATTTTCTATAATAAATCCATCATCCAAATTAGAGGAAGGTTTGTAGTATGTTTTTTTCCTCTCTTGTTTCCAACCTCTATTAGTGGTGGGGGGATTCATGCAAATTCAACTGGTACCCAATTAGTTGATGCTAACTACTACATAGGTCAATCAACTTGGGTATGATCGCACTGTTTTTTTTTTTTCAAATGTGAAGTAATAACTGATTATATTATCAAACTATATACACCATCTACATATGGGAGATGAATCAACTAGTGTTTAGTTACATATTTCCAAAAACCTATGATAGACATGATATCTAGAATCTTTCTTACCTAACTACTTAAACAATAATGTTTCTATCCTACATTTTGCCAAGTTAAAAGAGGATCACACCCTAGCCCTTCCAAAATCCTTTCATTCTTGTGTTTCCATATAAGATCAATGGTAATAGCCCTATGACACCTCTCACAATTTAGTCAATCAATTCATTCAAAGTGTCATAGTCCCCAAACTTTTATACTAGAAAGAGCAAATATACAATGTATTAGTCTAGAAAAAGCAAGTAAAGTTGATTAAATGTAGTGGGATTAAGCTTGAAGACATGGATACATATGTATGGAAGAAATTTGATGAGCTAGCATGCTCCACTATTATGTTGACATCGAGTGCTAGATACTAAGACATGAGAGCAACAACATCCACATGAAGATTTGTAGCGATTGTGCCCTATCAGGACTTAGTACCCAAAGACCATGGAAACCAATGAGAACCACTAGAGATGGTCTACTACTCTTCATCATTGTTTGACAAAGGTTCATTTTCCCAACTCTAAGCATAGATGGTGGGCAACCGATGCATTATGTGATGCCTATATTAGCTACAACAAACATAAAAAATGGTAGCAAGACCAGATTTGGAGCCAGCATAAATCTACATCTTTTTTTTGTTGCCTAAAGAGTTCACTACGTTTAGCAATTGTGTGCTTCATGTGACATACTCAAACAACATGAAATATTTAGCAATATTGTGGAAAAATTCTTGTATATCTAGGCAACATTTGGATGAACTATGATGATGTATTCCCTACATGTATCAAACTATATGTAGTCATAGAAGTTGAAACCCTTATAACTCTTGAACTACTTAATACTTTCCTTGAAGCTCAAGGTGTTGGTTATTGATACTAGTATGGTGCTATATGATCAATGGTAGGCCTATGGATGTTCATAGCATTGAATGCTCATTCTTGGTTCATACAAGGCCAGTTTAAAGGTTATTGGCTAGCTCTATAGCGTGATTGAAGGTTGAAGAATGTATGAGCATGGACACTCACATGTATATGTACTCAGTCTGTGTGGTTGTGGCACATGCCTAAGATGTAATTGAGCTACTTTTGAGTTGAGAATGCCTCAATTATGACAAAGAATTAACTGTTATTATGCCACATATTGCTTATCTATTTATTGCTGGACAGGTTGTCTACATAATGACCATGCAATAAATGATGTCTATAAGGGTATGATATTACTCCTAGATGTCATGTCGAATGTCTAGAGATGTAGAGCAAGCTACTAAGCTGAAATACTAATGGTTATTGCAAAGATACTAGTGCAATCACTTTGACTTAGAACTGTCATAGTTGGGAAAAGGTATATCTATGTTATGCAATTGAGAACTTTGGATACTTTCTAATGTATTGATGGTTGCTCGATGATTGAAACGAGCTAGACTGAACTGAGTACAGAATGTATGAGTATTGCTTGGGTGTTATGCATGCATTGACTCATTGAAAAGACTATCGTTGGTTTGCAGGGAGTCATCATTGACAGTTAGAAAACTGCAGTGAATACATAGAGGATGACCATGGCAAATGCTGATAGGAATGACAATATCACTCAGATAGTGGGTGAAAAACTAGATCATAACAACTATACTATATGGAAATTTTGTATGGAGAATTTCCCGATCGGAAAAGGCTATTGGGATCTGAAGGTGAAGAAGCGAGGCACCAAAAGATGCATAGGATATTTTGATGCAGTATTTTGGTACTACCACTAGTGCATGCAAAATTTAGTTGAAGCAAAAGTTTAATATCGTGGATAGGAAAGGATGATCCATATAGAATTATGTAACAAAGATAAAGACCATTGTTGAGCAGCTAGCATTTGTTGGGGTTGAGGTTGATGACAAGGATCTGGTTGCAGTTACAATGAATGGCCTTGGATAAGAGTATAAGTCATTTAATGCATCCATATTGATACAATAAGAAATGCTTGAGTTCAATGAGCTGGTTGCCTTGCTTTTTCATGAAGAAGTTTTACTTGGTTTAGCTACAAGTTTAAGTAGCTCCAAAGATAGACATGTGGTTTTTTATTTGAATCAAAGAGGCCATGGAAACTGTGGCAGATGGTTCTTCCGTGGATGAGGAACTCAATAGAATGCATTTCAAAATGTAAATAATCAACATGGATAGAATGCGAAAGGTGGTGGATACTTCTAAGTGAGGGGGAGATCCAGCTCTAGAGGTAGAGGATCATGGCAATCACAGACTATACACGAAAATGCAAACAAGGATAAGGAATGACACTATTGTGAAAAGTATGGCCACATTTCCAAGGAATGTTGGAAGAAGCAAGCCAATGGGAAAGGCAAGTAGTAGGGTCATTATGCTTCATCTAGTCTTGCTGAGGATGCTTCTACTGGTAGGTTGTTTGTTATGACGTATGTTCAGAATTGTACTGCTAAAGAGAATAAGCTAGATGATGTATGGTACATTGGCTCTAGGGCATCCAATCATATGACACCACATGGAAAATGGTTTACTAACATGGTTCTAGATAAGCATGGGTATGTTTGTAGAAGGGATGACACTCAGAATAGTATTGCGCATAAGGGTGTAGTGCCCTTGGTAATTCATGATGGCCAGAACAAAAGTCTACATGATGTATTACATGTGCCCTCTATTATAAAGAATCTATTGTCAATTAGCCAAATTATAGAGCAGAACTTGCAGGTTTGCTTTAATAAGCATGGTTGTTTTATAGAGAAATTTGGCAGTGGCTGCTGCAAACTGATTGCTCAAGGAAAAAGACATGGTTGGATGTTTACACTAGATGCTACATTCCCTCAACTAAAATCAGCCATGTTTGCACATGGATAGGGAATAGTTAAAGACCTTAACATCTAGCACAAGATTATTGGTCACATGAATATTCAAAGGCTAGAGACTATGCAAAGAAAGTAGCTAGGCTTGCCAAAGTTTGCATACAGTGAGTTAGGTCATGTCTGTGATGCATGTTAATTTGGTAAGAAAGCATGATTTCCCTTTATGAATCATATAGAAATAGCTCTAGGCTACTGCAATTGATACACTTTGATGTATAGGGACCAACCCATAATGCATCTCTTGGAGGATCCAAGTATTATGTGACATTTGTAGATGATTTTAGCAAGTATACATGGGTGTATATCTTAAAGCATAAAGATGAGGTTTTTTCTATCTTTAAGGCCTTTAGTTAGCAAAGAATGACATTCGTAGGTAGCTCACAGGCAATTATACTCCATAGCAGAATGGAGTGGCTGAAAGAAAGGACTGGGTTCTTATGGAGACTGATCGTGTTAATGCTAAATGAGAAGAACATGCCACTGTACTACTAGGCTAAAGTTGTTATGATAGCAATGTATGTGTTGAATTGAACTTTGATTGAAAGCATTCATGACATGACATTGTACTAGAAGTCATATGGGTACAAACTAGACATCAATCACTTGAAAGTTTTTGGCTATTTTGCATATGTACATATTCCAGATGAGAAAAGGTGGAAGTTGGATCCTAAAGCACAAAAGTCTGTGTTCATTGGTTATGATGAAGGAGGAGTGCAAGGCCTGGAAATTCCTTGATCCATCGACCCATGAAACTGTCTTCAGCTTAGATGTTATCTTTGATGAACTAGCTTCGTGGTATACATCACCTACTACTGTTCCTACTAATATGCCTTCAAATCATGTGTCCACTGTTACTCCCCAAGAGAGTACTACTATGTCCGAGCCTACCGGTGATGTCTCTCCCAATGTATCTCCTTGACTTGGCAGGTTACGAAGTTATGCATCATCGTCCACTTACATCACTATGTCAATAAGGGGGAGAAATGATATAGAAAGCAAGGGCAAAGAAAAAGCTTTTGATGATGCTCCCAATTTTTTAATATCTAGATATGACTCAGTTGATAGCCTGGACAGTAAGCTTGGAATTCCGTTTGTGTATACTCCCGATGTTAGGCAGAGTAGATATGTACCACCTCATGAAAGAGGGGAATCTAGCAATGCACCACAGTTGAGATTGGTGTGCAGATCGGATGCTGTATGCTCGCGTAGTGAATGCCGGAAGGTCCCCAAGAACAATGGAACTCTACTTTTTGCACAAATTACAAGGTAAAAAGCATGAACGACAAGAGCAAGAGACCAATTGGGTGCAATCTCCCCCCATGCCTTGTGTGAGCGCTCCACAAAGCATGTATTTTTATGTATATTTCATCTTCATGCTCAAATAATAGCCCAAATTACAAAATAGCAAGCTTTTAGCTTTTGAGTTTGCTTTTACACAAAAATAGGAATAAAGCTAATGGACGGTGCCCAAAGAGTCTGGCACGCCCAATACAATGTCCAAATAGAAAACCGTGCGCCCATGCGCATACAAAATAATAATAAATAATCGATGCCTCAATAAATAGGCATGACAAAATATAGGTGTGGCGCTTATCAAAATATAATCCATAAATCGAATACTCACTATCCTCCAAT
Organism: Lygodium microphyllum; assembly: GCF_053477565.2. Lineage (NCBI taxonomy): Eukaryota > Viridiplantae > Streptophyta > Polypodiopsida > Schizaeales > Lygodiaceae > Lygodium > Lygodium microphyllum. The sequence continues at coordinate 42,702,526 of NC_141138.1, forward strand.
GCTTTCCTCCACCACTGCTGCTATCTCTACACATCAACTGAAGCATTCACAATCGTTAGTAAAATAATACAATTAAATCGACAAAAGTGAATACCTAGCAGTCTTTAGCTACATAAATAAATCAACTGGTTAGAAATAAATCCTAACCTTAATTTATTACGAGTGCGCACTCTAAACTCATAAACATTTATTAATTTAATATGCATTTTGCGGAATCACCCGTTATGGAATCACCCACGTACACACTAAATTAATGAAACGCCCGAAAAGGACAGGCGTCCCCATCAACTTCTCGCACAAAGAATCCACTTTGTGTATGAGTCCCGGTCATCAAAGTTTACCTCACGGAATCCACCGTGAAATATGCCTCCTGGCATCATACCCCCGGGGTGGGATAGCAATTGACCTCAATTGCTATTAGCTCAATGTGGAGCTAACAGAGTGGGGAAAGCATTTAAGTCTCTAGCGTGCATCCATTGTGCTTCCTCTACAGGATGGTTCTTAAATTTAACTAAACATCTAGAATATCTTCGGCCAGTTCTAGTGGTCATAAAGTCAGTGTTTATGATAGCTTCTGGTTCAAGTATTTCAGTCTCTTCCTCTAACAAAGGTGGGTTTTCATAAACAGGGTGTACAGGTAATTGGCCTCTAAATGGTCTCAATAAACTAATGTGAAATGTGTTGTGAATTTTCCAATGAGGTGGTAATTCTAACTTGAATGCATTATCATTAATTTTATGAATGATCCTAAATGGTCCATAGAATCTAGGGGCTAATTTGACAACTGGATGTCTATCTACACTTTGTAGTCTACCTTTTTCTATTCTCAACCAAACATAATCATCAACTTTGAAATTCATTGCTTGTCTTTTCTTGTTGGCTTGTTTGGTATATGATTGCTGGGCTTTGGCAATCATATCTTTAACCTCATCAAAAATAGTATTATGCATACTAGCAATATCATCAGCACTTTGAATTCTATTTGACAAAGATGCAACAGGGGTAGATAGTCTATATCCATAAATCACTTCAAACGGTGCTTTCTTTGTAGATGTGTGTGGTGTATTGTTATATGCAAACTGTAATAAATGCAAATGTGTGTCCCATGTCTGAGGTTTAGAAATAGTATATGCACGTAAGAGATCTAGAATAGTACTATTAGTGGCTTCTGTTTGTCCATTAGTTTCTGGATGAAATGCAGATGAGAAATCAATCTTTGTGCCTAGGTTAGCAAACAGAGTAATCCAAAAGTTGTTACAAAATCTAGAATCACGATCTGAAATAATAACTTTTGGCAATCCATGGTTAGTAAAAACAGTTTTCAAAAACAATTGTGCTGCTTGTGATGCTGTTAAAGTTTTCTTACATGGTATGAAATATGCTTGTTTATTAAATCTATCTACTACTGTCCAAATCATATCATGGTTAGATTTAGTATTAGGTAAACCAGTAATAAAATCCATAGAAATTTGTTCCCAAGGTCTAGATGGAATAGACAAAGGCATAAGTAATCCATACTATTTACCATGATGTCTCTTAACTCTTTGACAAATCAAACATTCAGAAACAAAGTTAGATACATCAATATCCATATGCGGCCAATAAAAATCTTCAGTTAATGTACGTAAAGTAGATATGATACCTCTATGACCTTGGTATGGGGGACAATGAATTTCATTCAAAATAAAAGATCAAAATGGAATTGTAACACACAATCTCTTTTCATAAAACATAAATCCATCATTATATGACAATGAATCAATAGGAATGAAGTTATTTTGAACTTATTTATTCCAATCAGCATGAAAAGTAATATCCTGATGATAAGTATCTTTCATAGCAATCAAAGAATCAAAAGATATAACATAAATGTTATGAATGGCAGGTCTTCTACTCAATGCATCAGCCACTACATTTTCTTTTCCAGGTTGGTATTGAATGATAGGATGAAAACTTTGAATAAAGGATGCCCATTTGATATGTCGGTCAGAGATTTGGGGTTGGCTAAGTAAATGTCTAATACTTTGCTGATCGGTCTTAATCATAAATTCTGAACCCATTAAGTAGTGTTTCCACTGTCTTAATGCTTGTACAACTGCTAATAGTTCTTTGTCATATGTGGAATATTTCAATTCAGAAGGTTTCAGCTTACAACTAGAATAGGCAATGGGATGGTTGTCTTGCATAAGTACAGCTCCTATTCCTGATCCACTAGCATCGGTCACTACTAGAAAGAATGGTCTATTAAAATCAGGCAACTGTAGAACAGGGGCATGGGTTAATGCATGTTTCAGTAAGTCAAAGGATTTCTATTGATTTTCGGACCAATGATAGACAATACCTTTCTTCAAAAGTTTAGTCAGTGGTAAAGCAAGTAAGGAAAAATTACGTACAAACTTCCTATAGAAACTAGCAAGACCAAGGAATGAGCGCAACTCATGCACGTTTTTAGGTACAGGCCAATTCAATATTGCATCTATTTTCTTAGGGTCAACTTTAATTCCATCAGATGATACAATATGACCTAAATACTCAATTTCTGTTTTAAAGAATTCACTCTTTTCAGGATTTGCATACAGTTGATTTTCTTTTAATAACTGGAAAACCAATGACAAATGCTCATAATGTTCTTTCTTATTTTGACTAAACACCAAAATATCATCAAAGAAGACAATTACACAATATTGATATTTCAAAAATATACGGTTCATCATTCTACTAAACGTAGCAGGTGCATTAGTCAATCCAAATGGCATCACTAAAAATTCATAATGACCAAACTGTGTCCTAAATGCAGTCTTGAATATGTCAGACTTATCTAGTCTCACCTGATGATAACCAGACTTAAGGTCTATTTTACTAAATATAGCAGATCCTTGCAGTTTGTCCATAAGGTCATCAACTCTAGGAATGGGATACCTATTCTTTACAGTGATCTTATTTAAAGCTCGATAGTCAATGCACATACGATAGGTATTATTCTTTTTCTTGACTAACAGGACAGGTGCACCAAATGGAGAACTACTAGGTCCTCTATTTAGTAATTCCTCTACTTGACTCTGAATTTCTTTTTGCTCTATCTGGTTATGTCTATATGGTGCTTTGCAAGGTGGTTGTGTGCCAGGGATCAAATCTATCTTATGGTCTTCTGGACGTGAAGGAGGTAAACCAGGTGGTAGGTCTTCTGCAAAACAGTCCTTAAAATGTGCAAGAAATTCTTTATGCCTAGGGTGCATATGACTTTCTTTTACTTGCAATTCATTCACCCAAATGAGATAGGATTTACTACTCTTGCGTAATGCACATTTAGCTTGAGTATGCGAAAGCAGTGGAAAAACATTAGATGCATGCATACCATATAATGTAATAGATTTTCCTTGAAAATTAATATTCATTGAGTGTGTGGAATAATCTATATCTGGGTTATGATGATGATGCCAAGGCATACCTAAAATAATGTCACTCGACTGTAATGGAACAACTAGGAAATTTCTTCTTTCAATGTATTGACCAATTTGAATCTCTAAGTCATGCACTTCCTGTGTACCATTATACCTAGTGCCTAAGAATGCAGCTTTGATGCGATAATGCGTAGGTACAGTCTGTAACTTCAATTCTTTTACTAGTTTTGCTGAAATAAAATCATGAGTGCTACTGTCATCATGCAAAATAATCTTTTCCTTTCCATGCACAAAACATTTCATAGTCAATAAAGAATGTGGAGTAGGCATACCTGGCAAAGTATCCGAAGTAGTAGTAGTGTCGTCCTCATCTTCTGTGAAATCGGGCATATCTTCATGTTCGTTTTCGTCCATTGCTCCATGGTAGTTGATATGGGCAGGTGGCTTCTTCGAATGACAATTTGCTGCTAGATGTCCAGGCTGGTGGCATTTCTAGCATACTATTGGCTTGGCTTTGGTTACATTGTTTACAATGGCGGGAAGTCTAGGTACATTAGGATTTGGCTGTGGAATAGGCTTAGGGTTTTGATTGACATTAGATGGTAGTGCAGGTGGTTTTGCCCAATTTTTACGGAAAGATGATGAAGAGAAACGACCTGGATTAAATCTTCTAAAATTGGAATTGAATTGCTTAGATCCATAGTTACCATTGGCTTGGAATTGCTGTGGACGTTTGTCTCTACCTCGTAGCTTATCTTCAGTGTCGTGAGCTAGTGAAATGGCGGCGTCTTCAAGAGTAGCAGGCTTGAACATGTTAACTTCAGCGTAGTAATGCCCAAGGAGTCCAGACATATACTTGCGCTTGTGTGTCGCTTTAGGTACGTCTTCAAGCATGCGTAACTGGAGTAGTGCATTCCAAAAACGCTCTGTATACTGAGGAATAGGCTCACGATCCTGTTGCTGAAGAAGATCCCATTGCTTAATAGCTTTCTCATGAAATTGTGGTGGAAGGAAATTCTGCATGAACTTCTTCTTGAAATCCTCCCAAGTAGCAGGACAATCTATACTCTTGCGTACTACAGTCCACCAAAGAGATAATCTGTCTACTAAATGATTAGTGACACACTTGATTTTATCTTTTTCTGCATAGGTTTCCTCATGGAAATAGTCATCAAACTGACTAATGAATGCTAGAACAGTTTTTCCTTCTCGTATGCCATTGAAAGTACGGAATTTGAAATTTCTTTTACTTATCTTTGATTCCTTGTGGATGGTTTGAGCTTCGAGAGTTGCGTCGATGGTACGTCGAATAAGATCTTCAGCTTGAGGTTCTTCTTTGTCAGTAGACGCTCTTTGTAAATTTGCCAGTTGAGCTTGCAATGCTTGCCTAGCCCTTCGTTCTTCTTCCAATTGCATCATGATTAAGTCCAGCTTTTGCTCCATCGTAGGCTCAGGTAGGTCGCCTTCAGCCATAAGATCATCCATATGTGGTTCCGTCATCCTACAAAACTCAAAAGACCTTTCTCACTCAAAATCAAGTTAGCGGGATGAGCGTAGCTCAAGTTCGGGAATACAAGGCTTATATGTTTTTGGGTATGGCTTTCTCAATCTTCGGAAAATCTGTGTTTTATCCTTCTTCATATGTTGAAAATGCTTCAGCAAACCTGCGTATGGGTAGAGTACCTTCCAATGAACAACTTTGCAGTTCGGAGTTTCTGCGCAGGAATAGTCCTTCTATGAGTTTTGAGCACAAGTCAGTTCTGACTCCAGTTGACTTGTCTGACTTGTCTGACTTGCAGACTTGCAGAACTTAGTCGATTTATGGAACTTGCAATACTTGACCTGCTTTACGGGACTTGCAGAACTTCAGCTTAATGGATCTGCTGAACTTGATTGGTTGAATAGCTTTAGGTGACTTAGGGGATTAAGAAGCTTTATGCTTCTTGATCCGTCATCAATTTTGAGGACATGAATATGTCCTCGGCGGAAAAATCGGCGCCCAGAACGTCCTCACATCCTTCATCACGATTCGATTTTCTTTGAAGCTTAAGTTCAATTAACTAAGCTTTAAAACTTTGAAGGTTTAAGCTTTTAAGCTTTTGGAAATATGGAGCTTATCTCTGTTTATCCACGACTTGATGAAGGAGAGTTGGAAGTGGTCCTCCGTCTCTGTAGCCCGGTCCTTCGCGATCCAATGATGGAAACAGGGGTTCTTGATCGCCAGAAGTCTGCCTGTATCGACGGTTCGCGACGAGATTGACCGTAGAGCCCGATCGTTCCAGGAGCTCCGCCTTTGTACAAGATGGGTAGCGATTGGAAGCTCTTGATCTCAGCTTCGCTCTGATACCACTGGTGCGCAGATCGGACGCTGTATGCTCGTGTAGTGAATGCCGGAAGGTCCCCAAGAACAATGGAACTCTACTTTTTGCACAAATTACAAGGTAAAAAGCATGAACGACAAGAGCAAGAGACCAATTGGGTGCAATCTCCCCCCATGCCTTGTGTGAGCACTCCACAAAGCATGTATTTTTATGTATATTTCATCTTCATGCTCAAATAATAGCCCAAATTACAAAATAGCAAGCTTTTAGCTTTTGAGTTTGCTTTTACACAAAAATAGGAATAAAGCTAATGGACGGTGCCCAAACAGTCTGGCACGCCCAATACAATGTCCAAATAGAAATAGTATAACCGTGCGCCCATGCGCATACAAAATAATAATAAATAATCGATGCCTCAATAAATAGGCATGACAAAATATAGGCGTGGCGCTTATCAAAATATAATCCATAAATCGAATACTCGCTATCCTCCAATGCTTTCCTCCGCCACTGCTGCTATCTCTACACATCAACTGAAGCATTCACAATCGTTAGTAAAATAATACAATTAAATCGACAAAAGTGAATACCTAGCAGTCTTCAGCTACATAAATAAATCAACTGGTTAGAAATAAATTCTAACCTTAATTTATTACGAGTGCGCACTCTAAACTCATAAACGTTTATTAATTTAATATGCATTTTGCGGAATCACCCGCTATGGAATCACCCATGTACACACTAAATTAATGAAACGCCCGAAAAGGATAAGCGTCCCCATCAACTTCTCGCACGGAATCCACCGTGAAATATGCCTTCTGGCATCAGAGATGCTCACAGAGAGTGAGATACCCAAATACTCTGAGAAGCATTATGCATATATGACTAAAGTCATGGAACACAAAGACCCTACAACATTTAGTGAAGTCGTCTTGAATAAGATCTAGTGCAAAGCAATGGATGAGGAAATGAATCCATTGGCTAAAAACTAGACTTGGAAATTGGTTGCATTGCCTAATGGCAAGAAGTATATTGGTTGTAAATGGTTGTATAAGGTAAAGTGCAAGTTTGATGGCAACATTAAAGGGTATAAGACTAGGCTAGTGGCAAAAGGGTATGCACAACAATATAGCTTTGAGTATGAAGAGACTTTTAGCTATGTTGCTAAGATGGCAACTATAAGAATTGTGATTGCTATGGCTACAAAAAAGGGCTAAAAATTACAACAAATGGATGTGAAGAATGCATTCCTTAATGGTGACTTGAAAGAAGAAGTGTTTATGGATCAGCCTCAAGGATATGTACACCCTCAGTATTCGAATTATGTTTGCAAGTTGAAAAAAGCTCTTTATGGAATGAAACAAGCTCCAAGAGCCTGGCATGCATGCATTAGCAATTACTTGCAAGCAGAGTCTTAGATTCACATTTGGTAAGGCTGATCACAACCTCTTTACAAAAAAGACAGAAGTAGGCCTTGTGGTGCTAGTCATCTATGTAGATGACTTCATTATTACAGGTGATGATGACATTGGAATACAGGATGCAATGTCAATGCTGAAAACCGAGTTTGACATGAAAGATTTAAGTGAGCTAAAATTCTTCTAAGGTATTGAAGTGGTAAATTCAACCAATGGACTTTGGCTAATGCAGAGACCATATACATTGGAAATGCTAAAGAAGTATGGCACGATAGATTGCAAACCATTGGATACTCTATTGGATGAGAATACCAAGTTGGATGTGGATACTGGAACTAAAATTGCTGACGTTATCATGTGTAGGCAGATGGTGGAAAGCCTTATCTATTTGACCACCATCACTAGGCATGATCTTAGCTACTCAGTTAGGCTTATGAATTAGTTTATGCATAATCCTAGGAAACCCCATTTGGACGTAGTGAGAAGAATTATGCTTTATATCAACTCAATGGTGGACTATGGACTCTTTTATGAGAAAGATAAGGACTTGAAGCTCATGGGATACACTGATGCAGAATGGGTAGGTTTTCCTTATGGTAGATGGTCTACTAGTGGTTAGGCATTCAACCTTGGCAATGGCATGATTTGTTGGAGTAGCAAGAAGTGATTGACAGTTGCACTTTCTAGTACTTCGGAGGCAAAGTATAGAGGTGCCGCATTGGTAGCTTGTAATATTGCTTGGTTGCTAAAGTTGATGACGGATTTGAGTATGCAAGTAGATGCTCCAATGGCATTGTATTGTGATAATATGAGTAGTGTACTTCTGGCTACAAACCCTATTTATCATGCTAGAACAAAACATATAGAGGTACACTATCACTTCATATGAGAGATGGTACTTGTAGGAAAGGTGGACCTCTTGCATGTCAAGACAAAAGACCAAGTAGCTAATATCTTTACCAAGTCACTAGGTAAAGATAAGTTCAATTACGTTAGAGAGATGCTCAGAGTATAATATATGTCTTGAGCTTGAGGGGGAGTGTTGTTCCTTATGCATAAATAATCTCTAAATTTTCAAAAAAATTAGTCAAACACCAAGATTGCATTCAATATGATGAAGAGGAAATGCATAATAAGCTACAAATAACTACACTTCATGAGGCATGTACTTCATGGGGCATCTAAAGAAGATTGATTTACACATAGAACTACTATGACTAAGGTTCTAATCATGCTAAGGGGGAAAACATAGTGTATCAAGCCATAGCTAACACCTGGCATAGCCCGTGGATGGTTGGTACAGCCATGACTCGAACTCTTGTATGTCATAGTATCACATGTATTATCAAAAACCGACCTACCTAATGAGAAAAATTATGCCTTACTCATAGCCTTGCAACATGAAGTAAGCTACAAAGAGTAACGATAAGTAAAGCCTCTCTAGTAGGATACTTACAGCCCTCTATTGTGGTTGCATAATCCCCTCAGAAAATAGTCACAAAATAGAGGCATACATAGCATAAGTATAATGCAAAAAAGAAAGTCTGACAATAGTACAAGAGACCCTCATGAGATGTGAGGCTCATGAGCATCATGAGAATCAGTTATAGACTGCTCTTGTGCATGTTGCTCATGTGATACAAAAGCTAAAACATCAACTTCATGAATCCTATCATATGTAAGCTCCCTTATCTTAACATGTTTATTGATATCATGCAAAACTTCAGTGATATCAGCCTTCACAACATCATAATTTGAGGAATGAATTTCAACATTATCATGTTGCTTGACACTTTACAACTTAGTAATTATGCCCAAAAGTCTATCATACTCAACTTGCATTCCTTCAAGCTTCTCCTTGAGAACATCCTTCTCATGAATCAATGCTTCCAAGTTTTCAAAAACAAATGACTGTTGCACAACTGCATATGGCCAAGAGATAACCTGAGACATTCTCCCAGCAAACAATGACAACCCATTGATCATACATAACTCTAACCAATGCATTCTTTAGAGTAGCCAAATCTGTCTACATAAAAGTGGAACCTTCTAACTCCACCTCTAAATAATTTAAAAGCTACTTCTCAACCTTAAGCAAAGGTTCCAAATATGCATCTAAGAGAATCCTCTCGACCTTAAGTTTAGCATTCTCTTGTGCCACTAAATCAATATCATTCTAAAACTTATCCTACATAGTGGCTATCCACTCCTTAAATGCAGTCGAGGATATCTTACACTTTGACAACATGTCACCATAATCATCAATCTATCTTCTCAAAACATCCACTTCACTAGCATGCAACCGCTTCCTTTTGTCCATCTCAATGAGTAGACTATCGTTCTTGATCTTCATACAAGACAACTAATATTGTAATGACAGAACCATATCCATTTTGATAGCACCACATGCATTCATATCAACCATAAACCTATGCAAACTATACATAAGAGAACATGCTTCCTCAAGGCTATGAGGAACATACCCTACAACCAATGGTTTCCTGTCGTAAGACATAGCATCTCCCTGCTACATACAATCTAATTTTTGAGACATGATCTCCATCTTCACTTTAGAAAATCGGACTTTATTTTGCATACCTATTATGACAACATCCTCATGAACCACATAATGTTTAGCATCATCATTTAACCATTCAACAAAAACCAAAGGCATAGTACAACCAACAACATCACCATGTGGTACATCATGTAAGATAAATCCCATATTCAATGGAGCAACTAGTTTGTTTTCATGATCATTTTCACTATCTAGTAAAGCACTAGAGTGACCTAAATCTCTGTCATATATATCCCCAAGGATACCATCCACTAATTTTTGTTTCTTGAATGCATTAAGATTCTTGCGTTTTTGTGAATCCCATAGAGATGCATGAATGGTTGAACATACAACCTACAAGTCTGCATACAAAACCGCCAACATCAAACCAATCTGACTCTTCTACTGTTGTTTCCTGATACTAGGCACATGCACTTCCTGCATAAGCTTGTCATGAAGAGTTCTTGGCCAATTAGGAATAGCTACATTTTTGGCATACCACAAGATTCCAAATGTATCCTTAGTGATTGTGTCAGTCTTGATAAAGAGAAAAAACCATTCCATGAACCATTTGATGAAATATCTTCTTTTGGGATCGTCATGCCTAAGTACATAATGTTTCCTTGCACTCATGGCATTTTAAAATTCTTGTTGCATTGCTTCATCTGTACAATGCTAATGTTTAGGCCGATCATTGAGTCCAAGGGAAAAGACTTGAGACAAAAGAGAAGGTATAATTTCTAGCTTTCCCCCAATTTTACCACTTTTCTTAAGAGTAGCTAGCTATTGTTTTGCATGAACATTGTTACTCCATGATTCCCATGGAAATTTGGCAATAGGCAATAACCCAATTTGCAATATCCAACCTCTAGTGTTAGCCTCTAATATATCCATGTAGATAGTGCAATCTATCAAGGGAGTTGCCAATTCCCCATCCTCATTGCTTGAATGGCCAATAATAGTTTCGGGGTTGTCTCCTTTTCCCTTGAAGGTGTGATTTCAAGAGGGCAATCACCCGGTCTTCCTCTTTATCATGCGCTTCTTTTTACTGACGTTGCCTCCTCTTCACAGGTAGCTTCTGAGCTTTCTTTCCCCTAGTCTTCACTATGAGTCCACCAGCAATGCCTTGCTGAAAATATACTTGTGAGAGAGGCTAAGAATAAAAAATGAAAGATGAAGCTAATGAATTGAGATATGGCATTGGTCATTTGATGCTCCAAATGCATGAGCAAGGCAACATTGCCTCTTTTCCATAGTCCCCCTTTTTCCCTCTTTTCCAAACTTACACTGAGTGAAAGTCCACAAAAAGAGGAAGTGTTCTACATAATACTGATTACATAAAGTACTAAAAATGAGTTTGACACTTGCCTTTTGGTCCTTTAGTTGGCCTTCACACAACTAAAATGTCAAGAATTCATACATTTCCAATGGTAAAATACCTTCAATTGATCCAATGTCCCATCATCCATGATTTCAAGGCTAGAAAATAGAAATCTTGTCAAAGAATACTTCACCCATGTCATGATAATATTCTCCCATGTCATCATAGTTTGTGAAAAGTCTTTAAATGTATATTCACCATGGCCTAAGTTCCCATAAACAAGCCTTAATTGTGCAAAATACCACCACTTCATAAAGTCCATATTGCTTGCAATAGGACTGCAAACAAGTCTAAAACATATTACGCCTCACGTAGCAAAATCAAGACATGTATGGCTTCTAGGCGAGAAACAAAAATGATTTGAGATAAAGATATCAGTAACAATCTCACATTGATGTAGTGGTACTCCATGTAGAAAATCATTTTGTGAAAACCTACAAACAACCATAAGAGTCAAAAAATTATAGACTGTCGTATCAAGCAGAAAATCATAGCATGCAGTATCAAGTAACACTACTAAAGACTGAACCAAAGTGATTGCAACTATCTACTTTCCTTGTGCCTCTTTAGTTGAGTCATCATAGTTTGGCTGTAGTAATCTCTACAATTTGAATCCATTAATTGTTGGCTTAATTATCTCACCTTGTAGTGTGGCCAAAACAAAAGTTCCTTGGCCCACATATTTGACTGCGTCATATGGACATGTATACCACAACTTCAACTTCCCTGGGTGTTACCAAGCTTAGAATTATATACCACCACAAGATCTCCCTCCTTAAAAAATCTTCTTTTTGATGTGTCAGTTAACCCATGATTGCCATCTTGATTGGACCATTGCTAACATGTAGTAAGCTATAATCCGATTCTCTTTAAGTTGCATCAACTCTGTAACCTGTCATGTATTGAATCCTCACGATATAATCTATGAGTTACTACCACTCTCAAGCTAGGAACTAAGAACTCCATTGGGACCACTACTTCAAGTCCATAGACTAACTTGAACGAGGTTAAACCTATTGACACGTTATATGCTGTGTAGAAATACCATAGTGTTGAATCTAATTTAGTGTTCCAATCCTTACAGTTATAAGTGACTATCTTCTTAAGAATCCACAACAAGATCTTGTTAGAACTCTTAGCCTACCCATTTTCTTGAGGGTGGTAAGGTGTTTACTTTTTATGCAAAATCATATGGTTAGAAGTTAGCTCCTTAATCACTTCATTCAAAAAATGTTTACCATGATCACTCACCAACTCTATAGGGTATCCAAACTTAGTCATTATATTGGAATACAGAAATTGTGCCACACTTACTACTTTATTATCCCATAAAGCTTTGGCTTCAATAGTGTAGTAATCTGTACATACCAAAATATACTGACTTTTACCTTGATTTTATGCTACTTCAATAAGGTCTACAAAATCAATGCCCCACTTTTGGAAGGGCTCTATAGGTAGGACTAGATGGTCGTGCATCATATCTCTAGGTTGCAGTTGACCTTCTCGCATATAGGTAATGCACTCCTTCACATATTGATGAGCATCTTTGAGTACCATTGGCCACCATAAACCAGCTTGAAGAATCTTTTTACCTACAATCTCACTCAAGAAATGGCCTCCTATCAATCCCAACATGTGCCTCATGTAGTACAGTGGGCTGTTCTTCAACAATCACACATCTTCTCAATACATTATCAACGCCTCAACCTTCTACAGTGATCTCTAGACAATTATGCAAGCATTACTCCATCAAGTAGAAAATTCAACATTTGGTCATAAAAAGAATTAAATCGATGTGCTTGAACACTGAAGAGCTCTCCATTAGGCAATTGATCATTTACCCCTTATATACAAGGCCAATTGACTCAATCCTATTCAAGAAATCAACTACAACATGGTCTTTGCTCGATGTGTGCACTATTTTATAATCAAACTCTTGCAAAAGAAGCATCCACCATGCTAATATTCCTATAAGTTGTGGTTTATTAATAAGGTACAATAAAGCTTAATGATCCACATGAAAATTACTTGGCTCCCCAATAGGTAATACCTAAACTTCTATCATGTGAATATCATTCCAAGAGCTTCTCTCTTAGTCACTATATAATTCTTCTCAGGCACTGTAAGCCTTCTACTTGCATAGTGGAAGGTCTAAACCAACATGCAACCCTTTCCTACATCAGAACTGCACCTCCTCCGATGTCTAATGCATCAATAAATACATGAAATGGAATGTCCCATTGTGGAGGTTGCAAAATCGATGCAACTACAAGCATATTCTTTAGTACAGCAAAAGCTTTATGCTGATCATGCCTCCATACAAAGTGAACTCCCTTCTTAGTAAGCAAAGTGAGGGGGCACTAATATGAGCTAAATACCAAAGATACCAACTGTGCCATTTCACTCCTACACAAAGCGCTTCACTTCTTGAACTGTTGTAGGTAGAATAGCCTTCTAAACTACTGAATTTTCCTTGGATCTATAGCCATACCTTCCTGTGAGATAATATGGCCTAAAAGAACCCCTCTTTTAGCAGTAAAAAATGATTTAAATGGGTTTAAAGACATCCCAAATTGATGGCATCTTCCAAACCACAGCCTAAGATGCTGCAAGTGATTTGCTTTCTTGCCACACACAGAAATCATCTATCTAAACTCTCATAAAAGTAGTGAGATATGGATCAAGGGTTTTATGTGTTGCACCTTGAAACTCTAATGGTCCATTCTTCAACCCAAAATTCATAACAATACTTACAAATGCTCCCCATTTTGTTATAAAAGAGGTCTTATCCATATCATCTACATGCATTTGAATAAGATTATATCCTAAGAAACCATCCAAAAAATTGTAGATCTCATGACCTCCTACATCATCCAATAAAGAGTCTCTAAATGAAAGAGTGAATGGGTCAGTTATTGTTGCTGCATTCAATTTTCTATAATCCACACAAACATGTATCTTGCCATTCTTTTTGGGTACTACTACAATAGGTGACAACTAAGTCACTTCATTCACGAGCTTGATGAAGCCAACTCTAAGAAGTTTGTCAATATCTTCCTTCACCTGTTTAGCATAGTTTAGATTCATGCGGTACCTTTTATGCATAATAGGTTTAGCATCTGCCTTCAAATTAATCCTATGCTAACACACCCTTGGATCAAATCCCTTCATATCAGTATACTCCCAAGCAAAAATATCTTGGAATTTTTTGCCTAGATGAATCGATTGCTGCTTGAAGTCTTTCTTAGCAAAAATACTCACCTTTATCAGTTTAGAACTTGATTCAACATTCAAATACACTTCGTGAACATCATCTTCAAGCACTCTTGCTGACTTGCTCATAGTGTGTTCACATTTTAACTCGGCATCAATAATGGCTTGCTGACTAGCTCTATCAAGAGACTCCTCTGTCTTTGATGAAGCATTTTCCTGCTCTTTGATAGTGTCCACATCATTTTCTTTACTTCCCTTAGGACAATCACTGCTTTCTCCATCCAATTTAGTGTTATGATGTATCACGTCACTGTTTTCCTGTATCAAGTTTCTCTTTGCCTAGAGTAGTGAACCTGCGACTTGCAGTGGTGACCCTTCTACTTGCAATGGTAAACTTCCTGCCTACCGTGGTAAATTTAATTCATGTAGTGGTATTGCTATAAACACATTATATTTAGATAGAAATTTTTCAACATCCACTTTAAAGACCAATACAATGATAGAATTAGCGTATAATAAGAGTTTTTCTTCATCATCTTCAATCTCAGGTGCAATATTTATTATCTGAGCAACCAATGGATACTATTCAGGTTTCAATACTACTTGATTAATTGTAGATAACTTTACCTCCTTACCAGCATGAGGAACGATTATTGTATTTGCGCCCCAATCCTGCTTCGACTTGGATAATCTAAACCACAGCAGTCCCAACACCATGTGATATGAATCTCCCAGACCTTCCATGCGGAGGACAATAAAGCTTACCTTAAACTTCAGCCCTGCAACTTGAATGAGTTGATTCTTTAAGATCCCCAAAAACTGAATCCTCCATTAGTCAGCTATCTTGACTTAAAAGAGTGCTAATACTAGTCCATGTAAGTTGTGTGCAAGATACAGCTCTTAAAGGATATGATTACAGAGGATGAAAACTCAAAATCTATTGACAACTAGGATTTTGGCACATACTGGAGGATGTGTAGATTCATAGGGGGTGGATGTCGTGCCACTACGCGGACACGATGTGAAAAACTTTGGAGTGTATCATCATTCGATTTTCTTATTGATCAAGAGAGTCAACGACATCTTAGTCATTAGTGCTAGTGTGACTGGCATGGATGGTTCAAAAATACTAGTTTTTTGGACAATTTTAGCCTATTTTAGATATGTTGGATATTATTTATTGTAATATCCAAAAAAGCTAAAAAAACCTCGAGATTAGGATGGCATGCAAAAAGCAAGTGGCTTTTTCAGCCAGTTATGGGATTTTTCATTTAAAAAAAAGATTGGTAAAATCACACACGTCGCGATCACAGTTGACATGCTAAAAACTACACTTTGAACTGGAAGAAGAAGAAGGAGTGAACTGGGAGATCCTGGACGAGGTGTCCTGTCCTAGAGTTTTACCCCCTTTCAAAGCCAATCGAGCCATCAGATTTGGGTTCTGAGCAGCAAAGAAGAAGATGTTGTTTTGATACAAGTTTTTGGTCTACGAAGGAGCTCTAGGAGATCTAATGCTTGGAGATTGCTTCTGAGTAGTGCCAAACAAGGGATTTCAGGTTCTGTCAATACATATTGATTCAATTGATTGTGCTTTGTCTTTGTCGTGTTTACCTCTTGTCTATTCTTTTCTTCTCTTCCATCTCCTATCTCTACTTCCTTCTATCTCTGATCCCTAGTGGATACGACCTTTCGACAAAAACCCCTCCAACAATGTGGACGCAGCAAGTCTCATGGGCGTAAGTTTGATCTTACATGCCATTATTGTGGGAAAGCAAGACACATACAGCCGCAACACCATAAGATGTGTGATGACAAGCACAAAGAAAAGGGGAAATAAAAAGTGCAAGAGAAATCCAATTATCACAGCATTACACATGCAAAGTCAAGCGTCAAGATTGAGGAGATAAATGACATGTAGCCTGAGGAGTCTGATGGTGACTACATCTTAGCAGCCCCTTTATGTGATGCCTCTCAGTTGATCGAGGCTCAGTCTATGCGTGCATAGTGTTGGCTCTTGGGTTCGGGTGTGCCTTTTCATGTGACCCCCTACCATGAGTGGTTTCATACCTATCGCAGTGTATCTGGTACTATGGTTTAGGTGATGATCGATCTCTTGCTATTGTTGGCATTGGTGATGTCACTCTACAGTTTCCCTCTGGTAGCACTACATAATGTACGTCATGTACCCACCTTGACTAAAAGCCTTATGTCTGCTGGGCAACTTGATGATGCAGGTTATCATATATGCTTTGGTGATTCTGCATGGAAGATAACTAGTGGCAGGCTTGTTCTCATAAGAGGTGCCAAGTTTGGCAGTCTCTACCCCTTGGTTATATCTGGTACTATTGACCATGTTTTGTCACTGGGTTCTATCCCACATAATGGCATGCAGACTAGGAATTCATATAAAAAGTCTAGTATTCCACGCATGGGTGAGCCTTTGGCTCGTGCATTTAAATGTATGTGGACCCATGCCTTGTCAGACATTAGGGTGCTAAGTACTTTGTTACATTTATTAACAATTATTCACGTAAGATTTGGGCTTATCCCATAAAGTAGAAATCTGATGTCTTGGCCGTCTTTCAGCGTTGGCTTGCTCTCACAAAGTATCAATTTGGGCATAGGATGAAATGCATAAGGATCAACAATGGGGGTGAGTACGTCTCATGTGCCTTCAAGCAGTTTTGTAACGAGCAGGGTATTAAGCGTCAATTTGATCGCCCCTTATAACCCTCCCTAGAACGGTATAGCTGAGCGTATGAATAGGACTATCCAGGAGAGGATCCGCAATATGCTTAGCCAAGCAGGCTTACCACAATATTTTTGGACTGAGGCAGTCTCTATAGTCGTGCATCTCATTAACAGGTCACCTTGTAGTGGTATTGACTTCCAGGTATGAACAGGAAATCCTCCCTTATATGCTCATTTGCGTGTCTTTGGATGTGAGGCCTTCTACCATGTGCCCAAGGACAAATGCAATAAACTAGATCCTAAAAGTGTGAAATGTGTTTTCCTTGGCTATGGAGATGCAAGTGAGATGGGATATCGTCTTTGGGATCCACATGCACGAAAAGTGATCCCCAGCTGTGATGTTGTATTCCATGAGGACAAAATGCTTATGCAATCTGAGAAAGTTGTTGAGATACACATGGTTATC
The DNA here is from genome assembly GCF_053477565.2 of Lygodium microphyllum. Taxonomy (NCBI): domain Eukaryota; kingdom Viridiplantae; phylum Streptophyta; class Polypodiopsida; order Schizaeales; family Lygodiaceae; genus Lygodium; species Lygodium microphyllum. The sequence continues at coordinate 42,719,974 of NC_141138.1, forward strand.
TTTTAGGAGGAGTCCCCCTGCTCTCACACAGCTAGCTAGATAGCTTGCACCAGCAAAAGCTAATCCTCATGGCCAGGATGTTAGACAGGATGTTGGATAGGATATTGGACAAGTAGCACAACCTGCATTGAGACATTCTACTAGAGCTAGACGACCTCTTGACCGTTATGAGCCCTCCATAAATTATGTCTTGTTTACAGATGCAGGAGAGCCTCTCACCTATAATGAGGCTATGTGCAGGGGTGACAATCACTCTTGGGGGAGGGCTATGCAGTCTAAGATTGACTCGTTGCATAAGAATCGTATGTGGAATTTGGTTTCCTTGCCTAGTGGCAAGCAGGCTTTGCCTTGCAAGTGGGTGTACAAGTTGAAGAGAGAAGATGTGGGAACTCCAACAATCCTTATGTGTGACTGGCTTTCCCTTTATTCAAATGCCACTAAAAGAATAAAGAATGAAGCGATAGTGATGGGCACCCACCACCTATAGGGGTACATGTGTGTGGGTAACTAATACACAATGATGGGTGCTGTCAGTGTAACTAATACACGGGCAACTAGGCACATGTGCCTTTACCCCCAATACATTGGATACTTTAGGTATGTATAGCACACTCCCCATATCCTCTAACAAGGCGCCATCAAGCTAGTTTGGTAAGCCTGGATATGTGACCTAGATAGGACACTCTTGCTATAGCAAATCTTTTGGATTGAAATGCGGCATTCATGGGAGGGCATATACAAAGTTACCCCTAAATCTGACCTCATGCAAGGATCCAATCCCTCTCTTGCAATGTGTTAACTAGCACAAAGTAGAACCCCCTTCCAAGAAATTTATATTGGTTAAGCATAGCCCTACCATGATATGTTTGCATAAACCACCATGGAAGTTCCTCTTCTTCTGGTGGCACCTGGCCCATAAAATATAAATACAAGCCACAAATAGCAAAATCAATATATTTTTGCTTGATCCTCTATAGGGATAGAGTGACTCGGGCTTTGAGGACCTTTGCTCCTAATTTGACCACCGCTTTGTGTCTTCTGTCAGAGAACTCCTTAATATTTTGTTGCACTTGCTTCTCCACTTTTTTTCCCCATATCCACCTTTAATTGCATGGTAGCTACTGCTATGAAGTCTATCTCCATGGCTTTCTCATTTCTCTCATGAACTTCTTACTTAGGGACTCTGCATCATCACCACCCTCAGCAAGTCTCTTGCTCGGGAAGAGATGTTGCATGTACAGTTGCCAAGTGTCAAGGCAAGCCTCACCTTCTTTGTTACGTCTTTATGGCACTAAATGTCCTTGACACGATCCTCTCCAATAGTTTAGTTCTACCAAGGCATGACTTGTTTCTAGTTTATGTACGAACCAAGTAGAGGGTCAGGGACATAGAGAGAGCAATGTTATAGAAACCAGTAGGAGATTCTTTAGTGGAGAGAGAGAGAGAGAGAGAGAGAGAGAGAGAGAGAGAGAGAGAGAGAGAGCTAACTTTGAAGAAGGAAGATATTTTTTTCATTGTACAAGTAGTTTTCAAAGGCATTAATAATTCTACATTTTAAAGCTGTCTATTCCTAATTTGAGATAGAGAAAATCAGAAAGATTATTTACCTAGAAATATAATAATTGGTTTCAAAAACCGTGATGGGAGCTCATTTATGGAATGAAAACCAGGATACTGGGCAAAACAGGTTTCTGGTTTTCTGCCCCATGGGAACAGCTCCCTAGACTACTTTGGACGCAATTTTTTTTAACGCGGTTTATCTGAAGGACGGTCGGCTTCACACAAGCCGACGGGAGGGGGCGTATGGTAATGTATGGGTGTGGGGATACTTAAAAAAGTAATCAGTTGTGGGTTTGTGTCTACGCGAGCTCGTTGCCTTTCTTTCGCAGAGGAGAAGAGGCCGGACCGCGACGAGGAAGCGTCTCTTCTGTCTGGCTAGGTATGCCTCCTCCTTCTATCTCTTCTTCTTCTTCTTCTTCTTCTTCTGCCGCTGCTGTCGTCTACGAGCTCCATTTGTACTGTCTTGCGAATTTTCGCAACTAGAAAGCTTTTTTCCTTCACCCGATCCGTTTTGGCCTGCCACTTCCACACGCAATGTTAGTTTGTGCGAAAACTCTATGTGGAATTGATATCGTAGTCACAAGCTCCTGCAAGGCAGCCACCTCATGCCCACTCCGTTGCAGCGGGGGGACAGTGGACAGGAATCGCGACGTGGGGGGACGCTCTATGTGCATTTCTCCACGGTATGCGGTGGCTCCCTTACCAGAAGCTCACGATGTTGACACTAGTAGCAATCCCATGCCTGCGATTCCTTTTCCTTGCTGCAACAGGCTAGGTATCTGGTATCTCCATTACAGGAGTTCATGATGTTGCCGAAGCTCTCAAGCTCATAATACTGCCTGTTGGCTTTCGTGTATTAGATCCAAGATGCCTGTATATACCTCCCCGTATCACCTGGATCTGACTGCGATCTTTGTCCTCTACCAATGTCAAATATGCCATGGAGCAATTCGACTCGGCCAATTGTGTTCCTTTTGGCTTCATGATCTTGTGGTTTACAGATCTGGCTGGGTCTTATGCTGATCTGCAAAACAGTAAATTGATCTGCTTAGGTCTCCCAACCTGATGGATAGGGTAGATCCATTATGCTGGAACAACCTGTTGGGTTTGCGTGTGAGGACTGATAATTTATTGCTATTCAGTATCTGTCAACTTATGGTGTTCACCTTGTAGACAGCCAGCCAGGGTCCTGTCGTAGCTTCACAGTCTACTTGTCTTTCAATCTGTCACATGGTGTCAGCCGTTGATTTTGCATTTAGGGCTTTACACGAGTGCACGAAAGTGTATGCTTAGGCAGGGCAGTGTGAAAACTATCCGCATTTTTGTTTACACATGGTCTGCAGAGAATCTCATCACCATAAGGTGGTTGCTTCACTAGAGCTTAGAATTTCTTTTTTTTTTTTGGGGGGGGGGGGGTCTTTCAAAACCTGTCAGATGAATGTACCACTTTCAGTTAATGACCCTTTGCCACTTTGTGACTTGGGTGCAGATTTGTGCCTTGGGTGGTGGAGCTCCCCCAGCGTCCCCACCCAAATGTGTCCACTGCCCAAAAACTCCTGTTATATTTTTGCGCTGCCCTGTCCATCCAGGTGTGTAACTAGCCTTAGGTTCGATGCTGCAAGAGTGCATTGATATTCTACTTGGTCTGGTTGGGCCCCAGAATCTTAACATTTGTGTTTTGATTTAAACCAAAGATCCCTTATGCTTTAGTTGACCATCCTATTGTGGCCAGCTTAGTTGATCTATCTGTGACACAGTTGACATGGAGGGGATTGATTATGTAATAGAACCTGTTGACATGGATCTCAACTAATTAGGAATGTATAGTTATAGTTTGGAAATATTATCTCAATGCATAGTCTCAGTTCGGAAATATTATCTTAACTAGTTATTGTGTCTGTAGAAGATCCACTATTGATTGAACGGAGTGCATAGTCTCAGTTTGGAAATATTTATGAAATGGGATTGTCAGGATGTTCTGTTACTGTGCCAAGTTTTTTTGGCTTCTCACCTTGTTTGCTTTGATTGCCAAACAGGGAATGGGATGTGATTGGCTCACATTTTGAAGCATTGTTACTCTCTTGGACTTTTTGAAGGATTGTTCCCATGGCATTGAAAATGGGTACTTTCAGTACCTTTCAAGGAGCTTTCTGGGGTTGTATCTGCATTCTGTCTATGCTGGTACTTGGTGCACCAAGCATTGAGGCTTTTTATTTACCTGGCAGCTACATGAGAACTTTTACCCATAATCAGGATCTTATGGTGATGGTAAATTCACTCACATCAATTGAGACAGAGCTACCATTCAGCTACTACAGCCTTCCTTACTGTAAGCCACTAGAAGGTGAACAGCATGTTTCTGAGAATTTGGGAGAACTTTTAATGGGGGACAGAATTGAGAATTCTCCTTATAAATTTCACATGAATGTGAATGAATCAAGTGTGTATCTTTGCACTACCGCTAAACTCAGTGCAGACATGGTCAAGGTCCTGAAGCAGCGTATCAATGATCTATATCAAGTGAACATAATGCTGGATAATCTACCTGCTATTAGATACACAAAGGCAGGAGATCTAGTGTTCCGCTGGACAGGATTTCCTGTGGGCTATTTTGATGATGCCCGTTCAAAACAACATTGCATAATCAATCATCTTAAGTTCACAGTATACATTCATGAATATGAGGAGTCTGGGGTTAGTGCTGTTATGGGCACAGGTGATGGTTTGGATGTTATTGCCACTGGTGGAGGTAGTAAAAACTCTTCAGGCTTCCAAGTAGTTGGCTTCGAGGTTACTCCTTGCAGTGTCCGCCATCCTGACAAAGATGCTCTTTTGAAACTCAATATGTATGACAAAATCTCTCCTCCTATTGATTGTGAAGAAGGTACACAGCAGTGTGTTCTGGAGGGTGAGCGAATTGCCTTCTCTTATGATGTAAGCTTCGTAAAAAGTGACATTCGATGGCCTTCTCGTTGGGATGCATACCTGAAGATGGAAGGAGCACGAGTACATTGGTTTTCTATCCTGAACTCTCTGATGGTGATCACATTTTTGGCTGGCATTGTATTTGTGATCTTCCTTCGCACTGTACGCCGAGATTTAACCAAGTATGAAGAACTAGACAAGGAAGCTCAAGCTCAAATGACAGAGGAACTCTCTGGATGGAAACTGGTTGTGGGAGATGTTTTCCGAGCTCCTCCACATGTAGACTTGCTCAGCATTATGGTTGGTGATGGTGTGCAGATTCTTGGAATGGCGGCAGTGACAATTCTCTTTGCTGCATTGGGGTTTATGTCTCCTGCTTCACGAGGAATGCTTCTTTCTGGGATGATTATTCTTTATTTGATTCTTGGAATAGCTGCAGGATATGTGGCAGTGCGCTTGTGGAGGACTATGAAGGGAGATTCAACTGGCTGGAGATCAATTGCATGGCGTGTAGCCTGTTTCTTTCCTGGCATTGCATTTGGTATACTGATGATTCTGAATTTCCTTGTTTGGGGCAGCAAAAGCTCGGGTGCTCTTCCCATTTCTCTTTTCTTCACTTTGCTTGCCCTTTGGTTCTGCATCTCTGTGCCTTTGACCTTGTTGGGAGGCTTCTTTGGAGCAAGGGCTGAACACATCCAGTATCCAGTGCGCACTAATCAAATACCAAGGGAGATTCCGAAACAAAAGTACCCTTCATGGCTGCTGGTGCTTGGTGCTGGGACACTTCCATTTGGAACACTCTTCATCGAGCTTTTCTTTATTATGTCTAGCATCTGGCTCGGCAGGGCTTATTATGTTTTTGGATTCCTCTTCGTAGTGCTTGTTCTTCTCGTGATCGTCTGTGCAGAGGTGTCTGTGGTTCTTACTTACATGCATCTCTGTGTAGAGGATTGGCGCTGGTGGTGGAAATCCTTTTTTGCCTCTGGCTCTGTGGCATTATATGTCTTCCTGTATGCAATCAACTATCTGGTGTTTGATCTACGGAGTCTCAGTGGGCCTGTTTCAACTGCACTATACCTGGGATACTCCATCTTAATGGTGTTTGCAATCTTGCTAGCGACTGGCACAGTTGGTTTCTTGACGTCCTTCTGTTTTGTGCATTATCTTTTCTCATCTGTGAAAATTGATTGACGTGGTGGTGTGAGAAAGTTGTCACAACCGCAAAGAATTCAGATGGTTAAATCTGCCTACTGGAGGAAAGATGGATTCAATGGCATGCCTCCCAGATATATTTTTCTCAGCAGATCTAGCCACGGGCATCATGTTGGTGCTAATTGCCTTGCCTCTGAGGAAGGTATGAGTTATGCTAAATTCAAGCAAGGACCAGTAGCAGAGGCCCTTGTGGGTTCGACACTCTTTATTTGTTACTTTCAACTTAATGCGCAGGATGTACAAGCTCTGATGTAGCAGCTATCTCAAACATACTCCTTTTTATCTAGAGAACACTAGACTAAACTTTGCAAGCTCAAGTGTGGTTTCAATTGTGAGTTTTGTGAAGATGTCTTCTCACCTTGTGGCTTATTGGTTCTTGGGTATGTGAGCTATGATTTTTGGAAATGGAAAATCTATTAAAACCATCATATGATACTGATGCATGGATGCTTTTATGTTAGCCTTAACATGAGTCAATGAAGGTGTCTTTTTAGTTTCTTGATTTTCTCACTGATATATGGTATGTTAAGTATTGTGAATCTGAATTCTCATATGTAGTGGATTTTTATATGTTAGCATTCATTACCTTTACTTAAAAGCATACATGAGCAATTTACCAGGCTTTTGGTTCCTCTGACTGCTAGTGTTGCTGGCAACGTTTTCTGGAGGCACTTTCTCTTTGTGCAAAGAGTCTGATTGTCTTATTGTCTGCTTTCTGTTTCTGGTTCCTAAGAAAAGGATAGTAGTGGTATTAAAGATGTATAATCAGTGTCAAAATGGCTCTGCATACATTTCAGTCTGCCTTAACATTTGGTTACTACAGTCAGCATAAACAATTTCCCCTTGGAGTTTTGGAATTGGCCTGCTTGGGCCTTCAGCCTGCATAGTTTTTAAGACCTTCAGATGACAGCAAATATAGCTTGTGGCAAGATCCAGTAGTAGTTGCAGGGGCTATTGCCCTTGTTTTAGCTGGATGCTGCTTATAGGTTGACTGAGTTAGTGTATGCACTTCTTGTACCTAATCAAAGAGGTTGTGGTTGCTTGCTTACAGGTGAGCAGAGGTAAGGTGTGCTCTGGTTTGAAGGGGAAGGGGGCATTTTTTATCACACGTTTCTCACATATATGTTTAAATAAGGTGGACATGTCTTACACACATTCGGGTGGGTGCATTGTGGTGTGATTCTGCACATGCATGGGGCAGTCCGTTAACTTTTCAGGACATACATCATAATGTGGTATATTGCAGTGTATAGAAATTTATATTTCCTGTGATTTTATTCTAGCATAATGCTTTTTGTAGGCCTAGAAATTTTGTTACCATGTTATATTCATCACCAGGTTTCTTCAGCATTTATAACTTGCTATCAATTGTGACTGTGAGTGGGTGGACGTGATGTATAAGAGATATTATCTATGTAGTTATCAGTGCAAATAATTGTGATGGAGCATATTTGGAAGTATGTTGGTCAACTTGACTTAACCTTGGGACTGATCACTTGTGATGCAATGCACAGTATTTCCAAATGTGGTAGATTCCTGTGAGACTATTGGTAGGGAGGTGTGTTGTTAGCAGAGCAGAGGCTTTCCAAATGTGGTTGATACCTGTGAGATTATTGGTAGGGAGTGGTATGGGTAGTAGAGCATCCTGAAGGATCAGATGTTGCAGAATTGCCCTGTTTCAAAACCCAGATACCTGAAGCAACTCATGTCTCCTGCCACATGTGCTAATGCAGTGTGCAGCTACTCGTGGCTTGTAAATTATGCGAGACTTAAATTAAATCATGTATCCTCCCAACTGGACAACACAATGTGGACACGTCTTACACACTGCATTATTGTGAAAATCATACTTATTGTGAGAGTGATGTATTGTGTACCGTCTGTTTGTCAGTTACATTTACCTTGTGGAACATAGCTATTTTTGTGCAAGTAATACCATTGTTTTTTCTTGATGAGCTTTGATCTACAAGGAAAAGTAAGGGCTTCGAAGTAAATTTGAATTGCATGATTTTCTGTAATACTAGTTGTTTCGATCAGTGTTCACTGCTTACAAATTTTGCATGCTAAATGCTATGGCCTTAACATAGGTAGGTTTCATGATCATGAGATGCAAAATTTTTCTTGACACCTTGCAAAACATTGAGCAGATGCTTGGTTTCACTGGGCTAGTTGTAGAGTTGCAATAACTCCGTTATTCTCGAATCTATAATAAGACTATTACATAACAACTCCACTTATCTCATTCTACCAATTTGTAATGTAGTAGTTGGCCTTCTGCTCGAGCATCTGACAATATTGCAGCCCAATCATAGTACAACACAAGTTGGAGAACTTGTCTAAACTACTTGCACAGGATTTTTTATACATACCTTATTTGGATGGAGTTATCATGGAGCTTGACATCATGTCCTTTACTTTGCTGCATAATGATTGGACATGCCCTCATAATTGGGCATGTGTTGAGTTTTGCATTTGGATGGAGTATCAAGAGTCATTGTATGAGCCGTAGTATTGAATATAGAGAGAGAATCTGTTGCAACATTTGATGTTTGGTATATCTTGGGGCAGTGTTGAAATTATGGAAACCCATTTGTTGCGTGTGTTTTTGGGATACACTACATGATCTAGGACTAAAAACCTTGAGGTCATGTTGGAAATCCATATATTGGATGTGCATTTTTGAACACATGAGGAAATATTGAGATAGGTTTAGGTTAATCCATGTCCTTTGGGTTGAGGATAGTTGCACGCTTTGGGCTTTGTTGCATCATTTGCTTTCTTTGAGATGAGGGCTTCCTCTATATCATGGAGAGTACAATTAAAACCATATTAATTGTTGATACAAGTAAGACGTGGAGTTCCGTTATTTATGGTGCTCTTATGATATCAGTAGTTGACTAAGTAAATTTGTGTGAAAGAAATTTCCCTATTGAAGCGAATGGTACATGAAGGATGAGGATTTAAAGTATGTGCAAAATTTGGGTTTGTACGCGCTTGTTTGTAGAAGCAAGGTGAGTGTTGTAATCTTGATTATTTTGAGTCCCCAATGTTTTGTAAGTATTCTCGAGTTGAGAGGTGGGAGTTGAGGCAAATTTATAGTTAGATACTCTAAGCACTTGAGTGTGGTGGTGATTTTCATAGATGCACACGTGTTTAGTTATGTTTGTTCAAGGGTAGGAAGTATGCGGCAGTGTCTAATACATCATAATATTGCATTTTCCATGGCCATATACTTGGTTACTTGAACATCTTATCACAAGGAAAAAACACAACTTCACCTTCATGTGATGCATGCATGCACAGATTCTCTGTGTGTGTGTGTGTGTGTGTGTGTGTGTGTGTGTGATATCTATATCAAAGGTTTTTGAACTAAAATGTCATTCAATAAAAGAACAAAAGTAATAAAAACAACAACTAGGATGAAATAGATGTGCACAATTTAAAAATTTGGTGCATGAAATCTCATGCATGCAACACAGTGTTTAAACAAGACAAGGTGATCACAATGGTTTGCCTTTTAAGAAAACAAATTTTTAGATAGTTGTTAAAAATAATAATAGATGTGACTGTGATTAAAGGATGAGACCCAATAGTTGCTAAAGTCCAAAATGATAAAGAAGATGCCAAAGGCACCATGAGTTACCAAAAGTACCCTTACACAAGCTCCTAAAATAGCAACTTCTAAAGTAGTAAGTCAAGCCCAACATATGGGAATAAGAAGAAATGGAAAAATCTCACTAACTATATTTAAGCCTCTTCATATCAAATCTCTATTCACGTCCCAATCCCGTACTTGTTACACGATATTTTAGAGTTAGTTTTGACAATTCCGTAGAGTGAAAAAGAGGGGTGAGGTAGGTCATAGATTTGGAAGACGAGCTAGGCCACATAGAGAAGAATGCTTGAAACAACAAGCATTCTAACATAGTGTTAGGATTGAGGTTGTAAAACTGACAATAGGAATTGATAAAGGAAGGAAAATAAAAATTACCAAAACAGGAACATGTAAGCTAATGAGAACTACCTAGCAATTGCCCAAAATGAAAACACATAGCAAAGATGCATCCATAGCAATCCAATAGCCCATAGAAGAGCATGATTGAGTGAAAAGACTTACCTATTCCTAATAAATGGCGTAGGAACTAGAAAGGCATTCACACTCATGGCTATAATTTAAGGTCTAATTTGCCATGAAGAAGACAAGTTCATAGTTCTACAAGTTGAATGTTTGTTATCACATCATATATTGACAACGAAGCTCATGATATTGGTGGCACAATATTACACTTAGCTATGCATGTACCTCTCATAGTACAATTGGGATCTGCATTATCAACAAAAGACTTGAACACCATACACCACTACTTTGCACTCTTTGTCAAAGATAGTGTATTATAACATGCACAATAGACATTGGATGTTGGGATTGTAAAGGTCGATGGAGGAGCAATGGTTATTAGTGGTGGTCACATAGCTCATATTGTGGAAGATGAGAAATGTGATTTGCATTTCTTGCTAGATGATAGTTCATGCAATCCATTGAATCACAAGGCGTTGTTGAAAGATATGAAAAATGATGTATGCTACAGGAAGAAATGTCACGAATCCCATATGCACAGTGAGGAGAGTGGAACAACCCCACTACTATAAAGCATTGTACTTGACTATCACTTTCAAGATGAGTAATGCAATATCATGATGCTTTGTACTTTCAGTTACTGTCATTGTCATTATCAATCTCTTACACAAGATTGTGTTTTTATGAGTTCAAGCTTCCATCTTGGAACCTAATTCACTTGTGTAACAATTGGTCTAGTCATTGTCCATGTCACTATGAATCTAGACTTCACCTTCCAACCTCCATAGCTGCCATGCTCTAGATCCATGTTTTCAACATGGTATCAGAGCTTAGTTGAGCATGGCTCAACTCTCCTCTCACTCCTCTCAGCTCTGCTCAACCTTAGGTCAACTTAGTTTGAATGCATGACTTCAGTTTCTCACTTGAATCTCACACTCATTGTTTGGCAGCCATAGCTAAGCTCTTAGATCTCTTCAACTAGGCAAGATCTTGACAAGCTTCCTTTAGGAGACTTCTCTTCCTGCTCTTGAAGCTTCTCTGTGTCACCTCAGAGCTTGACATTGCTTACCACATAGCCTAGCATTACGCAAATTCAAAGGCATTGCCTGAACTGCGTCGAATTTCGATTGTACTATCGATTTTTCTCCTGTGCTGTGCGAGTTACCCTGTGAGTATAGGGCTTTAAAAGCTCACTATGTAAGCCTACTCCCCATGCAATATCTCTCCCAATGATCAACTCTTTGAGTTGCACGAGCTAAAAGAATAGTCACCTGTCAAAACCCTAAAGAAGAAGCTATAGCCATCTCACTTGAAGCTCACTTTTTTCTTCATTTTCTCTCTCTTGCAACTTAAACCAATCCTACTGCCACACTCAGATTCACTGATTTGATCAATCTCCAACAACATTATCCCATCAAAACTAGCAAGGAGGAGAGACTTTGGAAGATTTGAAGACCTGAAGACCAAGCATCCATAGCCACCAAACTCAAACTCTTCTTCCACTTCAATTTCTCATCCTTCTCAGTCAGCTGGAGTTTTTGTCATTTAGATCTGATCAGTACCAGCAAGTGCAAACTTCAAGAATAATATTTGAAGTGACCCGCCTGAAGATCAAGCAACCTATCTGAAGATCAGGCATCATCAAGCCTGACATCAAGATAGTATCTCTTGATACTTATCTAGTGCTTCTTGGCACTTGTGTTTCTTGACACATCCAAGAACAATTCATTTGCTGGTTGTACTTCAGTTCTTGCAATGACAAACATGAAGAATTTTAATGTGGAATACCCAACTGATTAAATCCCTTGTAAGCTTCAATCTCATTGTAAAAGGATAGACACTGTCCGAGTATACTCGCGATAAGACCTTCTTCAAAATGTCTGAACTTGAGCAAATAACCAAATTCAATGGTGAAGGCTTTCATGCTTGGAAAGAAAAGACAATGTACCATCTCATGAGGAAGGACCATTAGGATCTATTTGAGGATGATGCAGGAGATGCAGATATCAAGAAGGAAGATGATGAAGATAGGTTCATTGAAGAAGTCCATCTCAAGACAAAAGAGTGGAAAAAGATGAACGACAAGGCTCTAGGCATCATTGCCTGGGGACTATCTGATGATGTATTGCACCATATCTCCGACATCAAAGATGCAAAAAGGGCATCTGATGAGCTTGATAGGATCTTTGGAACTCAAGCTAAAAACTCCAAGGTAAAACTACTCATGCAATTCTACAAACTGGATGTAAAAGATAATTCTTCTATGACCATGCACGTTAATAAGTTTAAGAGTCTAAAAACTCAACTTGCTACTCTAAAGAAGAACATTGATGAAGATGAAGCCATAGCAGTATTACTAGCAAGTGTAAATTAAGAGCCATATGAGAACCTTGTATCAACCCTAAGTAATGTTCCAAATCTCTCACTTAAGGACATTGAGCACTCTCTACTTGATGAAGAAACTAAACATAGAAACAAAGATGCAAAGGGAGCTGTCTCAACACAAAAAGACAGTTTGTTGTACACCAAAGGAAATTATGGGGTTCAGACATTCCTGGGCTCCAGGGTTCCTGCCAAGGCCATGGCGGCTGCTTCCTCTCTCTCATCTAATTCCAAGAGCCGAGGCCGAGGATTCAACTCCGACAACAAAGATCGGATGACATGTCATTATTGTGGTAAGACTAGCCATATAGCCAGCGAATGTTTCCACCATAAAAGAGCACAATGCATAATGTTAACCATCATCAAAATCAGTTCATAAATGAAGAAGATGCTTACGTTGTCAACAACGACTCTGACAGATTCCCATAGTGGATCTTATATTTTCCCATAGTGGAATTTTTTCCCCTTAGTGGATTTTCTTTGTAAAACAAAACCCTTGCCAAAGATGTAAAGTTTCAAGCTTTAACTTGACTAGGCTGCCTATGAGCTAGTCTCTCAGGCCATGTCATCATGTAGGGGGCGCAAAAGCCAACAAGTGGGAACTCATCATTTGAAGGGGGGTGTTGAAAGATATGAAAAATGATGAATGCTCTAGGAAGAAATGTCCTGAATCCCATATGCACAGTGAGGCGAGTGGAACAACCCAACTACTATAAAGCATTGTACTTGACTATCACTTTCAAGATGTGTAATGCAATATCATGATGCTTTGTACTTTCAGCTAGTGTCATTTCCATTATCAGTCTCTTACACAATAATGTGTTTATGAGTCCAAGCTTCCATTTTGGAACCTAATTCACTTGTGTAACAATTGGTCTAGTCATTGTCCATGTCACTATGAATCTAGACTTCACCTTCCAACCTCCATAGTTGCCACGCTCTAGATCCATGTTTTCAACAGCTTTGTTGAAGATAGTACCATTGTTGATGTCAATACATGTGATTGGTGAGGGTTTTCATAATATAAAAGTGATGAAGTGGTGGAAAGGAGGAACTAAAAGGCATAAAAGTATTAAGAAGTTGTTTTGGAAGTAGAAATGAAGACTTGGGGTTCTCCATAAGCTTGAATACTTGGGGTTCTCCATAAGGAGTAGTCTTCTTGTGGAAAGGGCATGCATTGTTGGATTGAGAGATAGATCTAATGTTATATGAGCTAAAAATTGCTAGGTATGTCCCATACTTGAGGACCCAATCCATATATACATTGTAGTCAAAATAATATGTGAGCATATGTTTATGTATACTAAAATATAAGTGCCAAACATACCCACCTCTGGTTGCTTCTTATTGAAGGCTATTGTTTTCACAAGGGTAATCTCCATTGCCTAGGGATAGAAAATATTATAATTAAAAGGGAATCTTCAACAAAAGAGTTTAGATAGAGTTTTGTCTACTAGTCTTTGAATTATACGCCTCCATGGTGATTGAACCATCGATTGAAATGGTGGTCATTGCATAAGAAATCTTCTCATTGTGAAGTACCTTTTCCATGTTTCTATTCATAGGATTTTTTCTTTGGCACTATAGTAGGTGAATGGAATTAGAGTGAAAAAAGTGCAAGTGACTTAGGGAGTTGGATTTAACACTAGGCAAGCATAAGCTTCCTAGATGTGTTCTACCTTGATGCACCCTGAGCCTATGTAGATTAGAGATAGGGGCTAGGGGGTTAAATATGGATTTATCCAATTGAGGCCATTGAACATCTCAACTCAATGACCCCTAGGTGTGGTTTAGTGAACATTGTCATAGGGGAGGTTCGTGAAAAGCCACTAACCAAAGGGGTTTTTTGAACAAACAAGATGGGAGACAAGAGACAAGAGACAATAATGATTGATACCAAAGATCTCTGTGTTGCTGAATAATAAGGCATTATACAATAGGAGAAACCCTTAATTGGATTCTTGACAATAAACTTATGATTATTCCCTGCTGAATCTTCAATTCCTTGCGTCAAAGACAAGCATTATTTTTGCTTTTTTCCTTCTTTAGGTGGCCTTCTAGGCTAAGGTTCTCATTCAACACTCAAATTCGTACCCTACTTTCAAAGACACATGATAGTTCAATTCTCTATTTTCCCAAGGTTTGCATCTTCATCAATCAATTTATTTATAGAGAGAGATCCTTCAGTTCAGTCCATCTTTTACGCCTTTTTCCTTTGACTTGTACTCTCATTGAGTTTGTGTTGAACTTTCTTAGTTTCTAAAATTCCAGCTTTATCTTTGATAAATCCATGTTTTAATAGGGATTTTAGATCTATCTACTTTTTGAAAGATAGTGCTTTTTACCACATCAAAAGCATATAATCAAGTGCTTTGCCTTCCAAGTTTAGAAGCTTGATTTGGTCTCCAAAAGGGGACAATGCAACTCAAATTTGCCTACAATTGACCAACCCCTCAACAATGTGATGACGCTCGCATAAATCTCAGAAGCTCATCTTGATGACAAGCATGATCGTTTCGTCATCTTTTCCTCCATCTTGTTTTCACTCCAAGGCTTTTTTTCCCAAAAGCTTAAGCTTTTGAGTTCCCAATCATTAGGTTAATCATTGGTTTCACCACTTCAATCAGGTTCACACTACTCTTCACTTGATCTAGTTTTTCTTGAACTAGTTGCAATTTAATAGCTTTCGCACTCAAGTGTTAGGAACTGGTTTGGGTTAGAGGTTATTCACACTCTTGAAGCTTTTCATCTTGGGTTTTTGGCCTTCTTTTGCATATATTCTCTCAATTTTTGACCATTGAGCATTCCCATTAGCATCCTAAGGGTTCTCAAGCTTTGGTAGCATAGAGGAACTATGAATAGAAACATAAAATGGCTAGACACACTATGCATAAAGAAAGCTCCTAAGCTATGGGTTCACATGCTAATGCATGGGAATTAATGCACGCAGGCGATGATGATCACACACTAAAACTACTTTGTATGGTGTTCCTTTGGGGTTCTTCATAGGTGGATGCACAACACCATGACATCCACCCCCTTTGAACCTACACATCCTTCGGATGGGCCACAATTACCCATCCTCTTCTATTTCAAGGTTTATAAATAGTTCAAATTCCTCCTCTTTTGTATTTAGTCCATCAACTGCATCTTCATTGTCTTCTTCTTCTTCTTCTTCTTCTTCTACATCATTTTCATCATGCTACTCATCCTCTAGTAGTTCTTCAACATCATAGGGCTCCTCATCTCTTCTCTTGAAAATCTTTATCCTCTTGCCTACAATAGGAACCTACAAGGCTATCCTATTGAGCTTTGCTAATGCATAGGTATCATTGTCATGGACATGCTTAACCACATAAGGTTTGAACCACCATATTTTTACCATCTTGCGGATGGTACTATGTTGATTCTTCAGGCTACTATTATACACCAACACCAAGTCACCTTCTTATATAGCTCTAGGCCTAGTTGATGTCAATTATCAAACCTATCTTTATTTCTTAGTCTAGTTGCCTTTAGTCTCACATCCTTTGGTCTTTTCTCAAGCTATCGGATATGTGAAGCCAAGAGCTCCTCTGTAGAAAAATCCTTTTGCCAAGGAAAAACGCTCCAAGTCAAGGCACATGTGTTTGTATGCATGACTAATTTTTGGCCATACATCAACTTTGCAGGCATGTATGTTGTAGTGGCACTACGAGTCATATGATCAGCTTGTGATGCAACAGGTAACATTCTTGGCCATTCTCTGACCTTTCCACCACAAGCGTTGGCTAAAGCCTTCACTATAGGCAGATGTCCTCTCACTCTTCCCATTACCTTTAGGATTATGTGTGAAAGCCAAAGATAGCTTGATACCATGCCTAGAGAAGAATTTCTTTGCCTCATTTTTGTCTAGCTCACCTTGATTCGGCACAATCTTTCCAATGCATCCATACATGCAGAAAATTTCCTCAAGCAAAAACTTGCATATGACATTGGTAGCTTTAGTCCTTAATGCTCTACCCTCAACCTAGTTTGTAAGGTCTTCTCTAGGTAAGATAATATATTGCATCTGCCACCAAAGACCCATTGGCATAATGACCAAATCAACTATCCACTTGTAGTGCGTACATAACGAGTATGTAGGATGTAGCTCCTCTTTGCTACACATTGAAGAATACATCTCTGACAGTCTTTACATGTCCCACAAAATTGAGAAATATCCTTGTACATACCTTTTCACTGATACCATTCCTTGATCTTCTCATATGTTTCCCATACACCCCTATGTATCCAACAACTCTCAAGGGTATTTCCACCAATATCCCTGGTCATTTAGTCTCTCATCCTTCTTTGTCTCTGCACAACCTTTGATAGGAACATCATCTAGGAAGGGCCTAGTGATCTAAGGAATATAATCTCATAAAACCTTGTTCATGGCATTCATTATGTGTGGTATTGAGTTCAATAGTACTGACATTTCTAGTAGTCACCTTGTTCACTTGTTGTATTTACAACCCTTCCTATGATGTTCTATATCTGTGGATTTAAAGACTAATTAAAAATTCCTCTATTTGATGCCAAAAATTTGATTTTTTTGTTAAAACTTGAAGCAATGGTATACCGCCTAAAGCAACATGATGTAGTCTAAAGGTCTAATTTTGCATTTCTACATATATGTCAGAAAATTATCCGCATCCATCAAATGTTATCCTAACCTGAAGTAGGTGTAGTGGTCTTAGTTGAAATACCTGCAGAGGTCACGAAGGGCCATGCAGTAGGCCAACAGCTAGAGCATAAAAGTAAATTAATTAAAGAAAGATGTGCCAAGAAAGGGTGTTTTCAATGTAAGTCGACATGGTTTAAAGCTGCAGGTAAGCTGTGATCGTTCAAACTGTATAATGGCGGAAGATTGTCCAAAGAGACAATAGTTTTAGCCATCACTAGGGCTAAAACCAAGCATAAGATAAATTGGGATGATCACGAGAAGGCTAGAAAAATAGCCTCTAAAGAACTTCAGAAGTTACAAAAGAAAAAGGAGTCAAAGCAAATTAATTCTGTAAATTTGGTTTATGAAGTGTAGGGAAGTCAACTGCAACATGCAAAAAAACAACAGGATTTGCCACTTACAGGGGTAAAATTTAGTGGCTAGTAACAAAGTCTAGATCTTTATGCACAATCTAAAGGTTCCCATGAGTTATTTGTTGCATTAGCTAGATCTTCATTACAAATAACTTTAGAATAGATCCTTCAATTGATTCCATGATTCAAGGGGAAACTCTTAGCAATGATTATGCTGAATCAAGGAAAAATGTGGAAACACTATGCTGGGGACAACAAGGAGATATCAAAATGTCAAGTTGTCATCCCCATGTAGTCTGAAGTAGTGGACTATAAAGTGCCAACCATACAAGTGGAATACTTGGGCATTAAATTTGATGATGCATTATTAGACGGAGGCTCGCGAGAGTAAACATCATACCTGAAGAGCAGTATCTTGCAAACTTATAGGGACTAGTACTAGCACTCTTTAAAGTCAAGATAGCTTACTAATGGAGGCTTTAGTCTTTGGGGATCTTAAAGAATCAACACATTCAAGTTGCAAGGCTGAAGTTTAAGGTAAGCTGTGTTGTCCTCTGCATGGAAGGTCTAGGAGATTCATATCACATGGTGTTGGGAAGGCTATGGTTTAGATTATCCAAGCTGTTGGGTACAAATACGATAATCGTTCCTCATGGTGGTAAGGAGGTAAAGTTATCTACAATTGATGAAGTAGTATTGAAACTCGAATACTATCCATTGGTTGCTTGGATAATAAATATTGCACCCAAGATTGAAGATGATGAATAAAAACTCTTTTTATATGCTAATTCTACCATTGTACTAGTCTTTAAAGTGCATGTTGAAAATTTTCTATCTAAATATAATGCGTTTATAGCAATACCACTGCAAGAAGTAACTTTACCACGGTAGGTAGAGAGTTTACTGTTGCAAGTAGAAGGGTCACCATTGCAAGTAGCAGGTTCACTACTGCAAGCAAAGATGGACTTAATACAGAAAAATAGTGACCTGATACATCATCACACTAAATTGGATGGAGAAAGCAGTGATTGTCCTAAGGGAAGTAAAGAAACTGATGTGGACACTCTCAAAGAGCAGGAAAATGCTTCATCAAAGACAGAGGAGTCTCTTGATAGAGCTAGTCAGCAAGCCATTATTGATGTCGAGTTAAAATATGAACATACTATGAGCAAGTCAGCAAGAGTGCTTGAAGATGATGTTCATGAAGTATATTTGAATGCTGAATCAAGTTCTAAACTGATAAAGGTGAGTATTTTTGTTAAGAAAGACTTCAAGAAGTAGTTGATTCATCTATGCAAAAAATTCTAGGATATTTTTGCTTAGGAGTATACTGATATGAAGGGATTTGATCCAGGGGTGTGTTAGCATAGGATTAATTTGAAGGCAGATGCTAAACCTATTATGCATAAAGGGTACCACATGAATCTGAACTATGCTAAATAGGTGAAGGAAGATATTGACAAACTTCTTAGAGTTGGCTTCATCAAGCCCGTGAATGAAGTGACTTAGTTGTCACCTTTTGTAGTAGTACCCAAAAAGAATGGCAAGATACACGTTTGTGTGGATTATAGAAAATTGAATGCAGCAACAATAACTGACCCATTCACTCTTTCGTTTATAGTCTCTTTATTGGATGATGTAGCAGGTCACGAGATCTATAATTTTTTTGATGGTTTCTTAGGATATAATATGGTTCAAATGCATGTAGATGATATGGATAAGAGCTCTTTTATAACAAAATGGGGAGCATTTGTAAAATTGTTATGAATTTTGGGTTGAAGAATGAACCACTAGAGTTTCAAGGTGCAACACATAAAACCTTTGATCCATATCTCACTACTTTTATGAGAGTTTACATAGATGATTTTTGTGTGTGGCAAGAAAGCAAATCACCTGCAGCATCTTAGGCTGTGCTTTGGAAGATGCCATCAATTTGGGATGTCTCTAAACCCATTTAAATTCGTTTTTGCTACTAAAAGAGGGGTTCTTTAGGCCATATTATCTCACAGGAAGGTATAGCTGTAGATCCAAGGAAAATTCAGGTAGTTTAGAAGGCTATTCTACCTACAATAGTTCAAGAAGTGAAGCGCTTTGTGCGGCAGGTGAATTGACTAGTTGGTATCTTTGGTATTTAGCTCATATCTGTGCCCCCTCACTTTGCTTCATAAGAAGGGAGTTCACTTTGTATGGAGGCATGATCAGCATAAAGCTTTTGGTGTACCAAAGAAGATGCTTGTAGTCGCACAGATTTTGCAACCTCCACAATGGGAAATTCCATTTCATGTATTTATTGATGCATTTGACATAGGAGGGGGTGCAATCCTGATGTAGGAAAAGATTGCATGCTGGTTTAGACCTTCCACTATCCAAGCAGAAGGCTTACAGTAGCTGAGAAGAATTATACAATGACTAAGAGAGAAGCTCTTGGAATGATATTCACATTACAGAAGTTCAGGGGTTACCTATTGGGGAGCCAAGTAATTTTCATGTGGATCATCAAGCTTTATTGTACCTTATTAATAAACCACAACTTATAGGAATATTAGTATGGTGGATACTCCTTTTGCAAGAGTTTGATTATAAAATAGTGCATACATCGGGCAAAGACCATGTTGTAGTTGATTTCTTGAATAGGATTGAGTCAATCGGCCTTGTATATAAGGGGTAAATGATCAATTGCCTAATGGAGAGCTATTCAGTGTTCAAGCACATTGATTTAATTCTTTTTATGAACAAATGTTGAATTTTCTACTTGATGGAGTAATGCCTGCAGAATTGTCTAGAGATCACTGTAGAAGGTTGAGGCATTGATAATCTATTGAGAAGATGTGTGACTGTTGAAGAACAACCCACTATACTGCATGAGGCACATGTTGGGATTGATATGAGGTCATTTCTTGAGTGCGATTGTAGGTAAAAAGATTCTTCAAGCTGGTTTATGGTGGCCAATGGTACTCAAAGATGCTCATCAATATGTGAAGGAGTGCATTACATGTATGTGAGAAGCAACTCACTGAGACCGAAATAAATTACTCAACAATGGAGAGAGAGGGCTTGACCATAGTATTTGTTGTAAAGAAATTTTGACATTACCTTTTGGCTATGCCTTTTACTTTCTTTGTTGACCATCAAGCCTTGTTGTATCTTGTTAACAAACCATGCGCTACAGGACACATTGCTAGATGGCTTCTTCTACTTTTGGAGTTTGACTTCTCCATGGTGGTGCGTAAAGGGAAGCAGCATTACATGACTGACTATCTGTCTCGTATCCCCACGGGGGAGAAGCGACGGGACAAGGCATTGTGGATGAACTGCCCGACACGCATCTATTCCACTTATCCAACAAAAAAGATTTGTTTAGACTTGACATGATGCCATATTGGGCAGATGACATAGTTCAAGTGCTTGAGCATGGAGTGCCAAAATGATTGATAGAAAAAGCCCAACTTAGGCGGCTCATCCTAAAGATCGGACCCTATGAAATGCATGACGTACTGGACAGAGGCACACAATAGAATCGCAAGTGGACATTTCAGTAGAGACCCGATAGCTTGCAAAGTGTTGCAATCCCAGCTGTGGTGGCCTACCCTCTTCCGAGATGTGACACGATTCATGAAGCATTGCGATGAGTGCCAATGGACTAAAGTTCTGATTTGTAAGGATCACATGGAGCTAATCCCAATTATTGCACGACAACCCTTTGAGAAATGGGGGATTGACTTCATCGGACCCATTAGCCCTACGGCACAATATTCACAAGCTAAATACATCATTGTGGCCATCGACTATCTAACAAAATGGGAAAAAGCACAAGCTACAAGAAAGAATGACACTGGGACCACTGCTAAGTTCCTATGGGAGTAGGTGATCTCATAGCTCGGTTGCCCCATCGAACTGATCAATGCAAACAAGACACACACTTCATCAACAAAGTAATAGCTCACCTCTTGTCCTCCTTAATCATCCATTCGAAATCTTCGCCTTATTACCCTCAGGAAAATGGTCAAGCTGAGTCCACGAATAAAATCTTAGTAAACGTCCTGACCAAAGTCATCATTGCCTTGTGCAATGATTGGGATAACAAGTTGATGGCGGCCTTGCGGGCCTATTGCATGGTTTATAAGACAACTATAGGACCAACTATAGGACAGACCCCCTTTAGGTTGACTTATGGTATGGAGGCAATCCTACCCTTGGGGTTCTTCGTACCTAGCCTCAGGATAGCCTTGCAAGAAAGATGGGATGGGAAGGAAGCATGGACAAAATGCCTAATTGAGCTCAAATGCTTATCAAAAACCCGGCTTCTAGCCACTCATACACTAATATGCAAGAAGGCAAGACACAAAAGCTGGTTTGACAAGCATGTCAAGTAGCCCACCCAACTTCGAACATGATGACTTAGTACTGATGTACTTAGTCAAAGGACATAAGTAAAAATTGAAGTTTCGGGGGCTATGACCTTCTAAGATTCGAGCCATTAGCTGAATTGGCAATGTAGAACTCGAAACCCTAGAGGGCGAGGGCCTAGGCTTCTTCAATGGCAGTTGCATAAAGAAGTACTTCCCTCCCATGCACTCGTCGCATGAGCCCCCAATGCCAACACCCCCTATCCATGTACGAGTAGCCACTATCATTGAGAAGGACAGTGAGGATGAGAAAGCAATAGAACACTTACCTAAGCATGACGGTTACTACTAAGCACACATGCACCATCAATGCATTGATCAATGAGGGAGATGATTTTAATGTCTTGACCCATGACCATTGGACCCAAATGGGCAAACTGCAACTGCAGTAGCCCACTAATGCAAGCTCAACCCTTATGGAGGCCAACCCTATGCATTTTTGGGAAAGTGTAAGGTTGCAATTTCTATTGAGTCTAAAAGCATGCTGATAATCTTCTATGTGTTGCCCAACACTAAAGATTGAGGCACAAAGTCGCTGTTAGGATGAACCTTTAAAAAGCAATCTCATTGCAATGTCGACTATGTAGTTGTGAGTAACGTCCACATAGTTACAACTTTCAGCAAGGGCGGTGTGACTCCTTCCAAGTTTGGAAAGCCGCTGTTAGAGAAACCCACCGTCAAGACTAAGGAGGGGGGTCGTGACTTGTCACAACCTGCCAAGCTTCAATGCCAGCAACCCACGCCCGTGAACTCCAATTCAAATGGGTACCTAAGTAGCAAGGACTGCCACCTAGGACGAACATAAACATACGGCCTTGCAAGGCTAATGGCCCACACTCAAAACCTAGGAGGCCAAGAAGAACCTATAAAAAAGGACACACAGTCAAGTCGCGATGGGTCCCCAGGACCTTATTGCAAGCGCAAGGATACTACATGGGTAAGCCTTGGATTTGGCTACCTAAAGCCAAATCAACCCAGAATCATGCTCAAACGCAACCCTTGAGCTTGGCAATGCGAAGCAGTGAGTTAGAGATACTCGACCAACAAAAGAATCGGGCCGCCAAATCCATAGAACAGCCAAAACCAAGCTCAACAATGCCTAAAATAATCTATCACCCACAATCATAGTCTGCTACAAACCAAATGCCCAAATCTAGCACTGATGATACCCCTCAAATCTCAGACGCATCTAGTAGCACGACAATCGCAACTACAACCAAACCTGTTGAACATGAAGCCCATCTACAACATAAGGAGCAAACCAAGCTGTGACTAGTAGCTGTGCTGAACTCTCTAGTTCTGTCAAGCCTCACTAACAAGGGAGCTAGCTGGTCACCCAACTGCCAATCTTAAGCCACTCCAAGACCTCATGGACGAACCGAAATGGCGATGGACTAAAGTGCATGACCTAAACGTGATGTACAACTGGGCATTAATCATGGATGTGGATAAAGGCCTAGACAATGATGGGTAGTCACAATGTAGTGATTCAAGTGACGAGTACAAAGATTGCTACTCCAGGAATGAGGAAAGTGAAGAAGAGGCTGAGATGATAGAGTATGACATAGATGACTGAGTGATCGAACAAGAGTGGACTCCAAGCCACAGAAAGTCAATGCCTTTAGAATCGAGAAGAGATTCTTCAGAACAAAATGCAATTGCACTTGGTTGGATCATTTAGGCATGATGGAATGTGAGCAAGCATGATTGCCTAACCAAGTGCCATACCCTCCTTAAAACAGAATCAGCCTCAGAGCTGGGACCACCAAGGGAAAATCTTTCCTCTAGCGAGGGTTGTGAGTTTAACTCAGATTTGGAAGTGAGCTCTAAGAGCGACACAGAGATATCTCGACTATCACTAAGACCAGAAGCACCAAAGGGGACTTGCCGATCCATCTATAGTGTAGATAGTTGAATGAGGAAAAGGGAGGAAAATCAAAGGGGTCAGAAGCCGAACAATAAAAGAAATCCCAAGACCTACCAAAGCACTTCACTAAATTCAAAAAAGGAGACAAGGTAGTGATCTTATTAGGAGCGAATATACAAGGATAGGCAAGTGAACCAATTGAAGGGCTTGCCAAGGTCAAGGAGGTTAACTTAGTAAGGAAAGGGGAAAAGCCTTGACTCGTGTTTATAGCTAACGACTTGATTGAGCAAGAGGAGGCTGATCTTGTCACTCTCTTGTGAGAGTACATAGACGTATTTACTTTGTCCTTAGACAAAGCAGCAAACTCAAGGGAGTCGATCCGAGAGTCGTAACACATAACATCCCAATGACTCCTAATGCAACCCCAGTGAAATAATGATCTTACCTGATGAATTTGA
Source organism: Lygodium microphyllum (assembly GCF_053477565.2). NCBI lineage: Eukaryota > Viridiplantae > Streptophyta > Polypodiopsida > Schizaeales > Lygodiaceae > Lygodium > Lygodium microphyllum. The sequence continues at coordinate 42,743,923 of NC_141138.1, forward strand.
AGCATGCTCACACCGTAAAGGAAGAGATTGATAAACTATTAAAGGTGCAATTCATTTACGAGATTGAGCACATGGACTAGGTGTCACCCATTATGATAGTTTTAAAAAAGAAAGGTAAAATTTGAGTGTGCGTGAACTACAAGAAAGTCAATGCAACGACTAAGAGAGACAATTACCCTTTGCCCTACAGAGAGCACATGATGGAGAGAGTAGTAGAAAAAGAAGCCTACAATTTCTTGGTTGGCTTCTCGGGTTATAACCAAGTTTAGGTGCATCCTGATGATAGGCATAAGAAACATTCACCACAAAATGGGGTGTATTTGCTTACATAGTCATGCCATTTGGACTGACAAATGTGCATGTTACCTTTCAATGGCTAATGTGCGCCATCTTCAAGGACATGCTCATGTGAGAGCTAGAGGTATTTGTGGACGATCTATGCACACACTCCAGTTGGAAGGAACACCTAGACAAGCTTGGCGTTGTCTTTGAATGGTATAGATTGTATAGTCTCTCCTTGAATCCCTTAAAGTGCCAGTTCAGGGTGAAACATGGATATATCTTAGAGCATGTGGTGTCCAAGAACGGCATTGCCATTGACTTCTCCAAGATCAGGGTCGTTGTCGACTTGCCACCCCCAATAAATTATAAGGGAGTTTAGTGCTTCCTAGGACACATAGGGGTACTATCGGCACTTTGTCCTTAACTATGCATTGGTTTCCATACCACTTTACAAGTTGTTGATTGTATTCGAGTGGACTGAGGAGTGCCAATGCACTTATGAGGAATTGAAGAAGGCTCTTACCACAACACCAATCTTACGAGCCCTAGAATGGAGCATAACTTTCCATGTGCATAATGATGCATTAAAGTTTGCCATGGGAGCTGTTCTGTGCCAACTTGGCAAACATAACCTTGACTATCCAGTGAGCTTTGCTAGCAGACAACTCATGGATACTGAGATGAAATACTCCATGACATAGAGAGAAGGCCTAGCCATGGTGTTGGCTATGAAGAAAATTCGGCATTATCTTTTGGCTACGTCCTTCACCTTCTTTGTTGACCATCAAGCCTTGCTTTATTTGGTGAACAAACCTTGCACTACAGGGCGCATAGCTCGATGATTGCTTTTTCTTTTAGAGTTTGACTTCTCTTCATTATACATAAGGGCAAGTAGCATTACATGGCAGATCACGTGTCTTGCATAACCACAAGAGAAGTTGCTAGATAGGGCATTGTAGATGACCTACCTGATGCACACCTTTTTAGCATGTCTAGTGAAAATGACTTATTTAGAGCCGATTTAATATCTTATTGGGCAGATGATGTAGTCCAAATCCTAGAGCACGGATTTCTTGAAAGACCTATTAAGAAGGCTAGGCTAAGGCACTTAATCCTTAATATTCAACCCTATCAATTGATAATTGGACCTGGCTCTATAGGTTAGGAAAGAATGACCTATTGCGAAGATGTGTATGTGAGCACGAAATGCATAATGTGCTAATTGAAGCGCATGGTGGAATTGTGGGAGAACACTTCAGTGGAGACACTACAGCCCGCAAGGTGCTTCAATCTCAAATGTGGTGGCCTACCCTATTATGTGATGTTGGTAAGTTTGTCAAGCACTGTGACAAGTGCCAAAGGATCAAGGTTTCTATTCATAAAGATAAGATGGTGACCCCAGTCATAGTACGACAACCCTTCAAAAAAATGGGGCATTGACTTCATTTGGCCAACAATCAGCCTTGTGGTAAGTACTCCCAAGCCAAGTACATCATTGTAGCAATAGATTGCCTCACAAAATGGGCCAAAGCTCAAGCCACCAAAAAGAACGATGGTAGGACTATGGGTAAGTTCCTTTGGGAGTAGTTGATCTCACAAATTGGCTACCGCATTGAACTGGTTAGTGACCAAGGCACTCACTTCATTAATGTAGTAATTGTCCACTTGCTTTCCACCTTCTTGATCATCCATAGAAAATCATCACCATACTACCCTCAGGCTAACAGTTAGGAAGAATCCATGAACAAGATCCTAGTGAATGTGCTAACTAAAGTACTCTTTGCCTCATGCAGTGACTAGGACAATAAGCTCATGGCAATGCTATGGGCCTATAGGATGTCCTATGAGAGACGGTAGTTGGGGCAAACACCCTTCAAGCAGACCTATGGGACCAAAGCGATCCTGCCAATAGAGTTTTTTGTTTCTAGCTTGAGGGTAGTAGTTCAAGAGAGATGGGATGGAAAGTAGGCATGGACGGAACAACTAGTAGAGCTAGAACGTCTATCTAAGACATGAATTTTAGCTACTCATGTGCTAATCTGCGAGAAGGCAAGATGCAAGAGTTGGTTTGACAAGCATGTCAAACAATGTGACTTTTGGTGAGGCAACCTAGAGTTGCTATACTCAATGAAGGCTCATAAGTAGAAGATGAAATTCAGAGGATTAGGGCCTTACAAAGTCTGCAACATTAGTCAAACTGGCAATGTAGAGCTCGAAACTCTAGAGGGAGAGGGCAGGGGCTTCTTTAATGGTAGTCACCTCAAGAATTACTACTCTCCAACCCATCCATTGCATGAGTTGCAACCACCTGTCAATGTAAGAGTAGCCACCATCACAGAAATAGAGGATACAAACGAGAAATCAATGGAACTTGCTTACTTGTGAATCACAGTCACTGCTCAAAAAATGCACATCTTTGCTACACTTATCGATGAGCATTTGGATTCTCATCCTTACCCATGAGCATTGGACTCTCATTGGTCAGTCCCCTAATTGCAGCCTACTAGTTCGAGGCTCAACCCATTTGGGGGACGGTCCTACCCATTGCTAGGAAAGTGCAAAATAGTGGTCTCTATTGAGACTAAAACCCTACCCATGATTTTCTATGTATTGCCTAACTCTAAGGCCATTGGTAAAGAATTGTTGCTAGGATGCGCATTCAAAAAGCAAACACATTGCAATGTTGACTACAACTCATAGCGCATTCACCTTGCCATCAACAATGTGCGGATAGTGATAGCTTTCAGCAAGGGTAGCGTGGCCCCATCTAAGCCCGCAATGCCATCGATAGAAGTACCTAGCGCAAAGGCTAAGGGAGGGGTCATGACTTGTCCCACCCTGCTAAGACCGCCGACCAACCGTAACCTAAAGAAAACACAAACAAGCCCACATTGCCATAGCTCCAATGGGTGCCTAAAGGACACCCGTTGCCACCCAAAAGCCAACCCTCACAAGTCTATTATTCCAGAACATCACGTCCTAAAACTAGGAGATAAAATTGGTGCTAGGGTGCACACTAATGATGGAATCAGTTTAGCAGACATTCTCGATGCTACCGTTCAACTGCAAGCAAAAACAGTGCATGCATCTTCTCTAGTCATAGGTACAACGAGCTTATGATGAGAATCCAAGTTCCTATGCTTGAAAGCATTGTGACAGGAGCCCTAGACAAAGTCAATTTTAATGCTTATGTCCGGAGAATAATTGAAACTTTAGTCAAGGTGCTAGCATGTAGCCAAAAAGCGGTAGGGGGTGAGTCACTAGCTGCCACCTCTGAATCTGATTACAGAAAATGCATGCATCCAAAGCATCGACCATAGGTTTGACAGGGTGCTAATTTCCATTATCCAAGAGGCGATGGGAGAGGTGGAAGGTGAATGAACAGTGAGTGAGGGGGTGGAGAACAAGGGATGCCACCTAGCCAAGGAGGGCCAAGGAAGTTGTAGATTAAGATTCCTTTGAAGAAGAAAGAGGAAACCAAGGAGAGGATGATGAGAAAATAAAAGGCTGAGTTGTAAAAGGCACAAGAAGAGTCAAAAAAGGCCGAAGAAGAGAGGGTGAGGAAATTGGAAGAAGAAGCATAAAGACTATGCAGCACGGAAGAGGAAGAAGACATTGTGAAAGCTATTCACATGTCAATAAAGGAACACGCCAGGGAGGAGAAGTTATCCACCATGAGCCCGCTAATAGAAGAAGGTCCAAGAACCACTGCCATGTAGTGAAAGTGACGGTGAGAGAAAGAGAGAGATAATGAGACAATGAAATGGAGAATGAACCACACACTTGTAATGCACGCTTGCTTACACTCTTACATTGGAATAGGTATGAGTACACATATATATACAATGAAGGTGTGGATATGGTAGGTTCTCTTAGTGAAGTATCATCCACATGTTTTGGATCCATCTTATTTAGTTCTCCTAAATATCTAGATATTGTATTCCTAGATATTCTCTAAGTACATATTCATATGCATACATCCTAGTATTCTAACATTCCCCCTCTCTAGAAAAGGTTAACAATATCTTTTAACATTCTTCCTCCCTTCTCAAAAGAAAATAGGATTTTCTTTTGCACTACAAAGATTTTCTACCAATCATTTTGGCTACAAGAGAAGTAAGATTACAATTATGACTATAGCATGAGGCCTTGTCCTTGTTGTTGTAGAAGATATATATTTTTTGGCTTTACACCATACTACCCTTGTCTATTTTCACATGAAGGAACACTTGACTATGAGTTTTCTCTCTTGATAGGTTGAGGAGTAGCTTCTACATTGTTCCTTTGTAATAGAAGGATGCATTTGTTGATGAGCTTCTTGCCATCTCCTTTAAGGTGTCCAAGTAAGCTTCTACCCCTATGTGTAAGGTACTTTTTCAGAGCTACGAGAATCAATTCTCTATAGTAGGTAAAAACCAAAGAGTCTTTGATGAAATTATGTACATCATTAATCCATTTGAAGAAACAGATCATGGATTTCCGAAGTGATCTCCCCACAAAGATTTTTTCCACATTGTGTATAATGAATCATAATGCATGGTCAAACAATAACACAGAGTTGTTCTTACATTAGGCTTTATGACTAGTGGCATCACATTCATGGATTATGTATGGTCTAAAGTAGTTCATGAAACTATATAAGAACTTGGCATTTTTTTGCCATATGGTTCTTTATGTGTCTTGCTGGCAACACATATCCCATGTGGGGATATGCATCTTCATCCTTTAAATGTTTGGATAGAAAATGGGACTGCAAAGCAACTTGTACCTGAGAGAGATGAGACACCCTCCTATGCAAGTCTTGAGTACTTAAGGGCCATAGCTTGTTGGTCTTTTTCTCCCAAGAGATAAAGCCACATTAAAGAAATAGGTGCCAACAAAGTGTAGGTAGCAAAGTTCCATGCTCTATTATCTTTTGTTGGGAGGAGGATTTCAAGTTAACTTGGAGGGACGAAAGCATCCACATAGAGATTTGTTCTTTTTTGTAACCCATTTTGGTGTTTCCCAAGAAGTAATTAAGATGTTAGCTTGCTCCATTGTAAATGATGAGGGAACCAATGAAGTACATTCTATTGTTCTTGGGCTAGGGGAAGGAGAAAGGATTTGAAATGCTTAGCAAGGCCTTGGGATTTTTAACGTCAAGCCCAAAGCTATATGATCTGATTTAGGATTTTTTCCACCTAATCAGAACTCTTTGATCATGCATAAATCATTCATGTGTACCATTGCATAGTCTACCACACTAGAACCTCCACTAGCTGAGTAGCTCATGTATCCTTTAGTATCAGGGAAATAATTCATACCATTCAATATCGGCATGTGCAAACCATTAACCATATCCATCAAAGCACGTCCATGAGTGTTAATGTCTGTATCCTCAGATTGTCTACACCAACATGTATCTACATCCACAACCTCTTCCTTATCTAGCCCATCATGCACTATGGGCTGAAATTGCATACGTCCAATACACGCATTTAAGTCACCTAAGACCATCACATGTCCTTGTTGCATATATGTGCATGCATCCATACTCAAATCTTCAAAAGGTTCTTGCGAATCCACTTCATGTCGTGCATAGAAGGGGGAGTCCTCATGTGGAATGTAACATCCCGCAATGGACATTGGTGTAGTGTGCTTGAGCATAATCCATATGTATTGCTTATGTTGGTCTAGTTTACATACATCAATCATGCCTTCCAAATGACATTGGTATATGCATGCAACTCCTCCTTGCCCTCTTTTTCCTACATGTGGTTGATATGCACTATGAATTATGTACCTTGGGATATTCGAAATTCTATATGTCTCCTGCTCCCATGTCTCAGCGAGGAACACAATGTCAGTATCACCAACCATAGCATTAATGCTTTCACCTTTATGCCATGGAAACCCTCTGCAATTCCAAAATAACACCTTCACAAGCATGCAGCTCCCATGGGTCGCGCATCTTTATGCATCCTTTGAAGTGTTATCACTAGATTTCTTTTGCTTATTGTATTTCTTCTGACGTTCCTCCTGTTGCATGGGGGTGCGATCCTCATTTACATAAAAATATGTTCCCTTGAGGTATACTTGACTACTGTCTAAAAGTATAGTTCTCTTACATGCATCCAATAGAGTGCATACACTAGCTATTTCCTTCCCATCGTCTTTCTTATTGCCCATACATTGAGCACCAAAGACAGGTACATCTGCCATGGCAAAATGCTTACAAAAAAACTCCATGACTTCCATAGTAAGAGACAGTGCAGTCTCATCATCTGTTTCGGGAAATCCCCAAATAACCAGGTTTTGGGCCCGCTTTTCTCTTTCTTTACGTTCATGTGCATCCACATCATCTACTAGTGCATCACCACCCTTTGCATGAAGTACATGCATGTCTCCATTTGGGAGGGTATGTGCTACTACTCCGGCCCATTTTTTTGGTGTAGAAAGAGAGAGAGAGAGGTTTACTCAAGAAGATTAATGAGAGAAGGTCCCATACGTATACAGCTAGAAATTTTAAAGTGTAATAAAGAAAACCATGAAAAAATTGGTCCATTAACACCTTTAAAAACGTAAAAGCAAATGGTCAAGACTTTTCATATATCTGAGTTGCTCTATTTTGTGTTGTGAAGGAGAATGGTATACTTTACTAACCAATATTTTGAAGGCCTTATATGAAAGTGGTTGGGGCAATATTATTATCAAGGTGTGCTACTTGCTAAAGCGTGCGCGCATGCGCACGCGCACGCGCGCGCGCGCGCACACACACACACACACACACACACACACACACACACACACACACACACACACACACACACACACACACACACACACACACACACACACACACACACACACACACACACACACACACACACACACACACACACACACACACACACACACACACACACACACACACACACACACACACACACACACACACACACACACACACACACACACACACACACACACAAAACATATTTATCACAAACATGTCTTCAAAAGGACACATGGAGCAACACATTTGAGTAGAAAAATGATGGCCCCACAAACATGTCTTCAAAAGGAGACATGGAGCAACACATTTGAGTAGAAAAATGATGGCCCTATCCACTTCATTGAGAAACTAGTGGAGGATGAGTAATATACAAATCCTTTTGTTTGTTATGATAATGAAGGGGATCTAATACTCATGGATTACCACCCTGTATCCATTATGATATTGGAACAAGGCCACAGGTGAGGCATGCCTTCAAATAGAAACCCCATTTATTGTTGGAACTATGGGTAGCCAAGATACATTTCCTTGAGATGTCCACAAATTCAAGAGCAACCTAAGGGAAATGATGTTGACCAACATTTCTTGAATGTTGGTCAACATCATTTCCACAAATTCAAGAGCAACCTAAGGGAAATGATGTTGACCAACATTTCTTGAATGTGAAATCACACGCATGTATTTAGACTATCCACAATGTAAGACAAGTAGTAGCAATGCAATAGTGTTGTTAGTTTCCTTGAACCTATTCACAATGGAGATGATCAACAACAAAGATATCATTCCCATTCTGTGCATGCTCTCTCACTATAAATGTAACGTGCCCACTCCTCAAATCGCGGGACACGTCTTAGTAGTCCATCGAGAGATATATCTAGAAGACGCCGCCCGACACTCCCAAGGAATGACACAGGGTTTGCCAACTAAAGTCTCTCAAGTCTGCCCCACAATGGAACTTATCCGACTGTTCCCACTAGGATCGACCTGAAGTCCGGGTTCCTAGCCAACATTGTCTAAGGTCATAGACCGACTTTTTCGTAACATTTCTCGTTAACATTTCCTTTGAGGAAAGCTCTAGGCTAACCGAGATCACCCCTGCCATAGGATGGACCCGGTGGTCACATCCACCATGCTTCCCTCGGGGGTTATTTTAGTTATCTAATTACCTATCGCATTATGTTTGACACATAAAAGTAGCTTCCTTAATTGACCCGTTAGTCACAGGTTCCTTTACGTAATTTAGGGTACAGTCATGAAGACAAGATAAAACAAGATCAAACACTTCCTTAACTTATCTTCAGATTAATGTTTGTCTCCCGCCCATACAGGAGAATTAAGTGTTCCTTTCTGCCTCCGTAGAAAAATCCTTCCATCACCCGGCAACAAACCCCGAAGGTTTATCCTACCAAGATTCCGCCTTCTAACTAATATCAAGGCCTCGAGATCCCATCTCGAGTCACGTAGAACACTTGTGTAAGTAGGGCCCGGAGGCATTGGGATTTATGATCAGAGCCCCCACTGGCACCCAAGCATCCTCCTACGCCAAGTAATTTCAACAGAGAGACCTCTCGAGGCAGGTTCGGTCCACATTCCCGGTGCAGATTCGCAACCTCCTTGGTTAGGGTTTTGGCGGTTCGCGAGGGGTAGCTAGCGCCATCCTTCCTTAATTATCCCTTTAGGAAATCAACCACAGCTGAAGCACCTAGCTTAAAAACAATCACTAGGGAAAACATCCCTTTTGTTTCCATGGCAATCAGTCATCTCAGATCCGCCCATGCAATCATCAAACACACCCCACTTGGGTTAACATCCAAAACCACATTAACAAATAGTTGAATGCACAACCTCTTGCTTCAAGGCATCGCAATCCCATTGTATGCACAATCAGAATTTAACTTGGTTGTATCAAAAAACTTGCTCAAGGGATTTACAACCTTTTCAAACAACCAAGCATAACTTGGGTCAACAATCCATTTAGGGTTAGGTCATCAGCTTCAATTAAGCTAGGAGTGTATCCATTTGTGATAGTCCACAGCAAGATCGATAAAACAATTCGCAGGCAATTATACTTATTCCTAATGCACCGAATCTCATGAAGGTCTAGGTTTCTATCCATTGGAAACTATCATTTCATGTGTTTCTTTTAGTCATGATCGCGAAACATGAATTCTAAATGACTATTCATGCAATGAACTGGTTTGAAAGCTATAATTTTATGTGAAATAATGAGAAAACCTTATCATTTTATGTGTGTAAAGGCTATCATTTCATGCATATAAACTTATGCGAACTCCATACTCTATCATTTCGTGCATGCCACCTAGCGCATAAGACTTGTCCGTGTTCCATGCACGTAGCTAACCCCTTCATTTCTTTCACGAGAAATAAAACGTAATTAATTACAAAGCTTAAAGAACCTGGGTTCAATTTGTGATCGTAGGGGCATTCGTCACATTGGTCGCTCCGCTTGCCTCTCCCGCATTACCAGTACCAACGATAGGTTTGGCACCTACGCTTCCCGCAACTTTCTTCTTGGGAGCCATTTGCCCCACGGAGATCGGACAATCCGGACCTCGACAGATAGGCTCAGGTAGGAAGGGTCGTTAGATGGGGGTCCTTCGCCAAAAGACTAGCTTCACAAACGTGAGTCCTCGAGGCTACACACCAACTCTCACTCCCTCTCTTTCTTTCTCTCTCTCTCTCTCCCTCTCTTCTCCTTCTTTTCCTCTTCTTTTCTCTCTCTCCTCTTCCTCTTCTACTTCTTTCTCTCTTCTCCTTCTTCTCTCCTTCTTCTCCTTCTCTCTCACTACTTCTCTTCTTCTTCTTTTTTCTTCTTCTCTTCCTCTACTCCCTCTCTCTTATTTCTCTCCTTCTCTTCTTCTCTCCCTCTCCTCTTCTTGTTCTACTTCTTCTCTTCTTCTTCTCCTTCTCTCTCACTACTTCTCTTCTTCTCTTCCTCTACTCCCTTCTCTTCTTCCTCTCCTTCTCTTCTTCTCTCCCTCTCCTCTTCTTCTTCTACTTCTTCTCTTCTTCTTCTCTTTCCCCCTTCTTCTTCTCCTTCTCTTCTTCTTCTTCTTCTTCTTCTTCTTCTTCTCTTCTTCTTCTCCTCCTCTCTCACTACTTCTCTTCTTATTATTTTCTCTTCTTCTCTTCCTCTACTCCCTCTCTCTTCTTCCTCTCCTTCTCCTCTTCTCTCCCTCTCCTCTCCTTCTTCTACTTCTTCTCTTCTTCTTCTCCTTCCCCCTTCTTCTTCTCCTTCTTCTCTTCTTCTTCTCCTTCCCCCTTCTTCTTCTCCTTCTTCTCTTCTCTCTCACACACACACACACACACACTCTCTTATCATCATGACGGCCTGATCATCCCCTTCCTTCTTGCATAAAGGCTAAGCCTTTATATAGTGTTTTAACTAGAGGGGGGGGGGGTCACTGTGGCAGCCACTTGTTCATGATGGAAGGGGGAGGGGGGGTGCGCTGTCAGAAGACGGAGGGGGGCCGTGCTGCAGTAGGGGGGAGAGCTCCTCGCCATCTGGGGGGGCTGCATGCCCCCCATCTCCCACACTTCACTCCCTCTCTCTCTCTCTCTCTCTCCCCGCCATGCACATGGCAGGGGGAGAGAGAGGGAGGGATAAAAAATTTGAAAAAAATTAAAGGGGGGAGTTCCTATGGGGGGGATAGTATGGGGGTCACGGGGGTGGGGGGGGAGGAGACATTACATCCTCTCCCCCTTAGAGGAATCGAGATGTCCTCATCTTGAGAGAAACTGAGGAAGACAAGCACAATTGGGGCTTATAGCCTGTGGGTTAGGGCCCATCACGCTTCTGCTGTGCTACTTTGATTACTCAAATTCTCAACTTAAAATAACAACTTGTCACAACTCATGGGATTCAATAGGATTGATTCCAAGTACAAGACTTATTACCTCAAGAAGATCTTCCTAGGATATCTAATAATCCTCAAAGGTTACAACAGGCTCCAGGCCTTCATCATCATATGGTTCATAATATGAGCCAAAAGTAGAGTTTAGAAGGCTTCGTTTGACCGCACGTTCTTGATTCTTAGGGTCCAACTCAGGACAATCTGTTTGGATGTGTCCTAGTTCATTTCAGTGAAAACATTGGTGGTTGGGACATCTCTTACGGATGTGTCCTATCTCTCTGCACTTGTGGCACCTCTTATCTTGATCGCGTGAGTCATTTTCATCATAGTTGCCTGATTTAAGTTCTTGGACGATTGGATTCGCTTGGAGTAATGCGCCTTGCAAGTCCATTGGGTGCAACGATTCCAATCAAGTGTTTATGGGTGGATTCAATCCAACACAGAATTTTGACACCTGTTGTGTCATATCCATTGGGGGTGCATACTTTAGGAGTGAAATGAACTTTGAATAATATGCTTCAAGGGATAATCCTAGCTGCTTCAAGTCATAGAATTCATTCATCTTTTGTGTGCGGTAGGCAGGTGGCAGATACCTCCCTCGCACAGCTTCCTTAAGCTTATTCCAAGTGACTGTCCCCTCTGAGATCGCTTGGTCCCTGCACCACTGTTTCCACAAAAGTCTTGCTTTGCCTATAAGCTTAAGTTTGTTGGCGAGCATGGCTTGGTTAGCAGGTGCAGTTCCTACTGCCTCAAAATAGTCCTCCATGGACTCAATCCAGATCTCGGCGTCAGCTTGAACAATCCTTCACTTGCCATCAAACTTGGGTGGCTTAATTTGCTTGAGAAGGAACTTCTTCTCTTGCATGTTAGCATTCGTGGGTGCAGAAGGTGGCTGACAATCAAGACATACCACTTAGGTTATTTCTGTTTAGGATATGTCCATGAACCGAACATTTATCAATCGTGTATCATTGAGAAGTTTTGCTCTGATACCAGCTGTAACATGCCTGCTCCTCAAATCGCAGGACACATCTTAGCAGTCCATCGAGAGATATATCCAGAAGACGCCGCCCAGCACTCCGAAGGAATGACACGTGGTTTGCCAACTAGGGTCTCTCGAGTCTGCCCCGCAACAGAACTTATTCGGCCGTTTCACTACGATCGACCTAAAGTCCGGGTTCCTAAACAACATTATCTAAGGTCATAGACCGACATTTTCCTAACATTTCCTTTGAGGAAAGCTCTCGGCTAACCGAGACCACCCTGCCATAGGATGGACCCGGCGATCACATCCACCACGCTTCCCTCGGGGGTTGTTTTAGTTATCTAATAACCTTCCACATTATGTTTGACACATAAAAGCAGCTTCCTTAATTGACTCGTTAGTCACAGGTTCCTTTACGTAATTTAGGGCACAGACACGAAGATAAGATAAAACAAGATCAAACACTTCCTTAACTTATCTTCAGATTAATGTTTGTCTCCCGCCCATACAGGAGAATTAGGTGTTCCTTTCTACCTCCACAGAAAAATCCTTCTATCGCCCATCAAAAAACCCCAAAGGTTTATCCTACCAAGATTCCGCCTTGTAACTAGTATCAAGGCCTCGAGATCCCATCTCAAGTCACGTAGAACACTTGTGTAGGGCCAGGAGGCATTGGGATTTATGGCCAAAGCCCCCACTGGCACCCAAGCGTCCTCTTACACCAAGTAATTTCAACGGAGAGACCTCTCATGGCGGGTTCGGTCTACATTTCCGGTGCAGACTCACAACCTCCTTGGTTAGGGTTTGGCGGTTCGCAGGGGGTAGCTAACGCCATCCTTCCTTAATTATCCCTTTAGGAAATCAACCATAGCTGAAGCACCCAGCTTAAAAACAATCACTAGGGAAAACATCCCTTTTGTTTCCATGGCAATCAGTCATCTCAGACCCACCCTTGCAATCATCAAACACACCCCACTTGGGTTAACATCCAAAACCACATTAACAAACAATTGAATGCACAACCTCTTGCTTCAAGGCATTGCAATTCCATTGCATGCATAATCATAATTTAACTTGGATGTATCAAAACACTTGCTTAAGGGATTTACAACCTTTTCAAACAACCAAGCATAACTTGGGTCAACAATCCATTTAGGGTTAGGTCACCAGCTTCAATTAAGCTAGGAGCGTATCCATTTGCAATAGTCCACAGCAAGATCGATAAAACAATTCGCATGCAATTATACTTATTCCTAATGCACCAGATCTCATGAAGGTCTAGGTTTCTATCCATTGGAAACTATCATTTCATGTGTTTCTTTTAGTCATGATCGCGAAACATGAATTCTAAATGACTATTCATGCACTGAACTGGTTTGAAAGCTATTATTTTATGTGAAATAATGCGAAAACCTTATCATTTTATGTGTGTAAAGGCTATCATTTCATGCATATAAACTTATGCGAACTCCATACTCTATCATTTCGCGCATGCAACCTAGCCCCTAAGACTCATACGTGTTCCATGCACGTAGCTAACCCCTTCATTTCTTCCACGAGAAATAAAACGTAATTAATTACAAAGCTTAAAGAACCTAGGTTTGATTTGTGATCGTAGGGGCATTCGTCACGTTGGTCGCTCCGCTTGCCTCTCCCGCATTACTAGTACCAATGGTAGCTTTGGCACCTACGCTTCCCGCGACTTTCTTCTTGGGAGCCATTTGCCCTGCGGAGATCGAATAGTCCGGACCTCGACGGATTTCAGGACAATAGGCTCGGGTAGGAAGGGTCATTAGATGGGGGTCCTTTTTGCCAAAAGGCTGGCTTCACGAACGCGACTCCTCGAGGCTACACACCAACTCTCACTCCCTCTCTTTCTCTCTCTCTCTCTCTCTCTTCTCCTTCTTTCCTCTTCTTTTCTCTCTCTCTCCTCTTCCTCTTCTACTTCTTTCTCTCTTCTTCTCCTTCTTTTCTTCTTCTCCTTCTCTCTCACTACTTCTCTTCTTCTTCTTTTCTCTTCTTCTCTTCCTCTACTCCCTCTCTCTTCTTCCTCTCCTTCTCTTCTTCTCTCCCTCTCCTCTTCTTCTTCTACTTCTTCTCTTCTTCTTCTTCTTCTCTTATTCTTCTTCTTCTCTTCTTCTTCTCCTTCTCTCTCACTTCTCTTCTTCTTCTTTTCTCTTCTTCTCTTCCTCTACTCCCTCTCTCTTCTTCCTCTTCTTCTCTTCTTCTCTCCCTCTCCTCTTCTTCTTCTACTTCTTCTCTTCTTCTTCTCCTCCCCTCTTCTTCTCCTCCTTCTCTTCTTCTTCTTCTACTTCTTCTCTTCTTCTTCTTCTCTTCTTCTTCTCCTCCTCTCTCACTACTTCTCTTCTTCTTCTTTTCTCTTCTTCTCTTCCTCTACTCCCTCTCTCTTCTTCCTCTCCTTCTCTTCTTCTCTCCTTCCCCTCTTCTTCGTTTACTTCTTCTCTTCTTCTTCTTCTTCTTCTCTTCTCCCTCCTCTTCTTCTTCTCCTTCTTCTCTTCTCACTCTCACTCGCTCTCTCTCTCTCTCTCTCTCTCTCTCTCTCTCTCTCTCTCTCTCTCTCTCTCACATCATCATGACGGCCGGATCATCCCCTTCCTTCCTGCATAAAGGCTAAGCCTTTATATAGTGTTTTAACTAGAGGGGGGGTCACTGTGGCGGCCACTTGTTCACAACGGAAGGGGGGGTGCTATCAGAAGACGGAGGGGGGCTGTGTTGCAGTAGGGGGGGAGAGCTCCTCACCATGGGGGGGATGCATGCCCCCCATCTCCCACACTTCACTCCCTCCCTCTCTCTCTCTCTCTCTCTCCTCGCCATGCACATGGCAAGGGGAGAGGGAGGGAGAGATAAAAAAAATTGAAAAAAATTAAAGGGGGGGAGTTTCTATGGGGGGATAGTACGGGGGTCATGGGGGGGAGAAGACATTACATCAACTCTCTCTCTCTTATCATCATGATGGCCTGATCATCCCCTTCTGTCCTAAAGGCTAAGCCTTTATATAGTGTTTTAACCAGAGGGGGGGTCACTGTGGCGGCCACTTGTTCACGATGGAAGGGGGGGCGCTGTCAGAAGACGGAGGGGGGCCGTGCTGCAGTAGGGGGGGAGAGCTCCTCGCCATTTGGGGGGGCTGCATGCCCCCCCATCTCCCACACTTCACTCCCTCTCTCTCTCCCTGCCATGCACAAGGCAGGGGGAGAGATAAAAAAATTTGAAAAAAATTAAAGGGGGGGAGTTCCTATGGGGGGATAGTACGGGGGTCACGGGGGGGGGGAGACATTACAATAAAGTAAGATTTGTAGAGTGAGCATTGAAGTCCCCATGATGATGAATGGATCAGTCATGAGCAAAGAGAGCACTAAGAAAAGAAGGAAAAGAGATGAACTCAAACTCAAAAGTGAAGGACTCTCAATAGCACCACAAATTGATGCCACCTCTAGTGCAAAGAGTGTTATAAGAGCAATGCAGACTACTAAAGAAACCATTACCAAGGACAAAGTATATTCTAATCTAGTTTCGTTGTTAGTTACAATTGACAAGTCAAGGAATGGATAAAGGCTATTCAAGATGAGTTGTAGATAGTGCACACCGATGAGAGCCAAGGCATTCCAAGCTTGTCTCACACATCTCTTCAAGAGAAGCCATGACAACTTGACAAAATCATAACTAAACCCCCAAATGACCAATAACCCATAGAACAAGAGTTTTCTCTTATTTCTGATGCAGGTAGGCTAGATTATATCTACAAGACTATCGAACCTACCATCATTACAATCGTTGCATCCACAAAAGTTACCATCCACTTAGAACTCTACTCAAGGGTAACCCATTGATTTGGCATGGATTGAAATCTTGGGTAGAAGGTACAAACCTTGCCAAATCCCACCACATTCTGCAACCTTGCCAAATCTCACCACATTTTGTAACCTTGCAGATCTCACCACATTCCATAACCTAGCTTTAGTGTTGGGGGGTAAAGGTGCCTCTGCTTAGCTGCCCGTGTATTACTACATTGACAGTATCTGCCATTGCACACTACAGGTGGCGGGCACCCATCACTGTCACTTTATTCTTTATTCTTTATTCTTTTAGTGATAGTTTGAATAAAAGAAGGCCCGATCACACATTGTGACTGTTGGAGTTCCCATTTGGTCTCTCTCTCTCTCTCTTTCTTGCTCTTGCTCTCTCGCCATAGCTCTTCCAAGAAAGATTCGATCATTCTCACCTTTCAAGTGGTATCAGAGCATGGTGCTCAAGCATTCTGACTTGGTTTCTGACTCCTTTAGCTTCCTATCGATTACTTACACTCATTGGGTCTCCTTCTCGACAGCCATAGCCGACTCTCCCGAGCTTTCGTCACTCCTCAGCTTCCCGAGCACCTACCCGGCCCATTTGGGCACCCTTAGGGCATTCCTTCAGAGATATTGGAGCTCTCCTTTTTGTTATTTTACTTCAGTCCACAGGTTTTGTGAAGCAAGGCAGCCATGTCCTCTTGCTTCTTGTGATGCCTACTCTCTACCAGTGACTTTTCCCTTCAAGAGGGAGCTCTTGGTAGTCCTTGACTACTCCCCCAACCTTGCCTTAGCCTTGCCCAACCCTTCCACATGCCCTAGATTAGTTTGGGCCAGCTTGAAGACATGAAAAATAAAATCGTTTTTTACTTTAGCCCTCCCTTGGTACTCATTGGCAGCTTGAAAACACTTCATTTGGTAGGCTTGGGAACACCCCCTTGATGCTCAACATTGGTGGTTATCATTGGCATTAATTAGTGGACTGATTTATCTTAGTATATGACTATTTTCCATAGTCCACAGGCATCCACAAACAATGTTACATCATCACTTTATTTTTATGCTTGGTTGGCACCGACATTGGTTGCTCGGTTGGTCCGAATGCTAGGGGAACGTATACCTATGATATCAGATGCTTTTGGGGATGAATCTGCTTAGTCATTGACTATTTTACATAGTCCACAAGCAGCCCAAAACATGGCAGCCGCCTATCATTACACTTTATGCTCATGCTACATAGTCATCTGATGCCGGATTATGCCCGGTTGGTGCCTATACATATGGGAAAGTATGCCTATGGTTTGTCTATGGTTTTGAGCTTGGATCGAGCCACTATTTTCTCAATTTTGGACATTTATTTTCTGCTGGAATATTCAGGGCTGAATCTTATTTGTGTTGAGATTCAACAATCACACTCACTAACAGCCTCTTTGTATGGAGCTTCAGGGCCAAGGACATGCAGGCTTACCTATCCCATATACACAGTGGTGCCTACTACAGTTTCCTACTTTCTTATAAAGTATTGTACTTGCTTCCTTTTCTTAATGCAATGATAGTACTCTTTTCTTATCAATAAAGTGTCAGTGTCATTGTCCACATACACAAGATTGTGTTTATGAGTCCAAGTCTCAATCTTGGAACCTAGTTCACTTGTGTAACAAACAGTGTCTTGTCTCCTCCATCATGAGTTTACTCTTCTCCTTCCATCCACAATAACTCACTGCCATGTCCTAGATCCCACCATCTCTAACATGGTATCAGAGCGCAGTCGAGCATGGCCTAGCTCATTTCACTACTCTCTCAGCTCATCTCCACCTCAGTCTAGCTCAATGTCAGCTCATGACTCCATTTTCAACTACACATCAGAAGGCAGCATTGCAGAAATTCGTCTGTGTACTCCTTTAGCCATGAAGGTTCTTCACTAGACTCCTGATTCTGATCTAGCTTATTAAGCTTAATCAAGTAGACAGGTAGCCCCTTTCTAACTCCCTTTATTATCCGACATGCTTTGGCCAATTGAATTTTCGGCTTTCCAGCCTCCCCCTGAGTTGTGACCAATTCCCCTTTAGAATTTTGAAAGGAAACTTGCCCCTTTCCACAATGAATGTGGGCATCATTAGGTTTAAGCCAATCCATTCTGAGCAAACACTCATGGATACCTAGGTTCATGACTGTGAATCTGACTGAAGTCGACTTTCCTCCCAGCAAGAAATTCCACATTACATTACATTTCATGCCCATTTCAATTTTCAGCCAAGTGACCAAATCACTTCACTTCTTTATCAATAATCACAGTCAAGACAATCATTGATAAAAAGAAGTCTTATTTCACTCATATGGGCATAGCCCTTTTAGAGTACCATTTATTCTTGGGGGAATGAAATAAGATGATACATTAATTCGAGGAGAATAAGATGTTGTGTTACATTCAGCTACGGGAATTGGGTAATAGTATGGATTGGGGTCATGGATTTTTAGGAATCGAGAAGTCATTGGAAGATTAGGATATCTTTTCCTTTGATATCCGTTCTTCTCATGACGTCCCAACACCTTAATTCGGTCGGCAGGGATTACTCGAGTCACTTCCTCGTACACATACTTATTCTGGTTAACCCTTCGACCTCCGACCTGTAGGGTCACGTTTGCGTGAACCTCAACAAAGACAAACAGCTTCACGATCTTTAGGTCCTCCATCCACTTGATTCTCTTCAAACTAATTCGAAGGTACGCAAGTCGGTGGGCGGCTATGTAATAGATTTCTGAATCACCCGTCCATCTTCGTTCCATGTACAGAGGCGATGGATTGTAGATGCGGTCTAGGATGTTCATCATATCGATCCTTTGTCGATAATTCGAATCCCGCATTGTGGTCATAAACATGACCTGGAACACCATGAATTTGTTCCACGCTTCATGACTCTGCAAGACAGCATTGATAAGTAAGGAAATGTTCTTAACAGCAACATTTGCTTTACCTCTTCTTATTAAGTTTTCTTATAAAGACAGATCCTTCATTGGTTTGCTCTGATACCAATTGTAACGTGTCCACCTGTTCCCTTTCAGGACACGTCTTAGCAGCCCATTGGGAAGACAGTCTAGAAAGCTTCACCCGGCACTCCCATGGAATGGTACGGGGTTTGCGATCTAGGTCTTCCCGAGTCTGCCACGTAGTGGAAGTATTCCGGCCATTCCCACTTAGGTTCGACCTGAATCAGGGTTTTCCTAGTGGTCAAGCTCTTAGAATGACAGCTAGCATTGAACCCCAAGCAAACTACTTTACGCAGAAATGCCAAGGTCGAAGTGGATTCATGTTGCACTTGATTCAATGAGAATGGGAAACGAGAGGGATGCAAAGCCCGACCTCTCTGCCCATAAGGCATAGTCCCATTCCGTTTCCCTAAAACAGCATAAATCGGGATTCTAGTGACCTGAACTCTAGGTCAACATTCCTTGCTGCTTCATTTCCTTCGAGAAAAGTCCATTGCTGTCCATTTTGCTTGAGAAAAGTTCCCAGCCAACCAGGACCACCCATCCGTAGGACGGACCCATGGCCACATCCACCGCACTTTCCTTAGAGTTGTTTTAGTTGTCTAATTACCTACCACATTTAGTTGGACACGCATAAAATAGCTTCCTTAATTAGCCAGTTAGACACTGGTTCCTTCACGTAATCTTAGCACTAACATAGAAAAGCAGTGTCAAACAAGTTCCTTTTCAATAGTTGATCTTATTTATCTTTGGAAAACATCGTATAATCGAGCCCGTAGGCTAATCCATAATCCGCCCGAAGGCAATCCATAATCCGTTTGAAGGCTATCTGGCAATCCACAAGGATTACTATCCAAGATTCCGCCCGTAGACTAGTATCCGAGCCTCGAGATCCAATCCCAAGTCGCATTGGACTCTTGTGCAGGGCCCGGAAGGCAAGGGATTTACGGTCAGAGCCCCCCTGGCACCCAAGCGTCCTCCTACTCCAAGTAGCGCCCAATGAAGAGACCTCTCACGGCGGGTTCGGTCCACATTCCTGGTGTGGCTAACAACCCCCTTGGTTAGGGTCAGGAAGACAGTCGGGGGTAACTGATGCTGCCTCTCCCTTCAGGCCTTCAACCTGAAGCATTAGTTATCTTTCCATCTTTAGTTCCTTGAGCAAACAATGCAAACAATGCTCCTAAACTGTTACAAGCACAATCAATCCAGTGGTCGTTTATTTGGCCAACTACTAAGGAGTAAATCCTTCTCTCAAAATGCATCTAGCATTTGATCCGGGATCAATTGCGACTTGGCAAGATCCCCAAGGGTTTGTTTGTTTACCCTTATATCCTTGGGTTAGGGTCATAACCTGTCAACCCAAATTAACCATTACCTTAGGTTTCTTAAGTTAAGCTAGTGAATCTTGGCGACCATGTCACTCTAACTTGATTGATCCTTTGCTTACTAGGCAAAGCGTAACTTCCCTTAACTTGGCAAGTCAGCCCAAGAAAGGTGATGTAACAGGATGTCTACTCATCCTCTTGCAAGTTAGACTTGTGCTAGAACCTATCAACCTCATTCCAAGGAATGGAAAATCTATCTTGTAATTAAACCACAAGGCCATGCGACGTTGCAACTTGTTGCACAAGTGTCGCATCTATCTCATGGGATCATTTCACCCATTGAACGACGTTTCCTGGTCAAGGAATTTTGTTTAGACAAGATGTAGGGTTTAGGATGTCTTCTTACCCAACCCAACCCTAATTGTACTAAGTCGACAACGTTCGGTCCTAGGGTTTCCAAACTCAATCCGAGTTTTAGCATTAGGTCGAACGATCCTTAGGGTAGAAACCCTATATTGTTGTTTGCATGAGCATCCAATTGACCCAAACATTCTGTGAATGTGGGTAGGACCTTTGGGTTTGAGGGTTTCGACTTGGCGTCCAAGTATGATACTTGGCTGTATTTCTAACGTGCCAAGCCCTAGCTAGTACTTGAGGCGTTTATCGTATTGATTAGTTATGCCTATACAAATCCCTAACGGTTATAATATTACAAGTGATTCGGGTAAATTGTCCTACTTGTCTTGTGACAAGGACGATCCTTAGAGATGCTAAACTTGTTCTAAGGATGTAAATAGTTTTAAGATGTCACAATACATGTAAACATGCGATTCATTACTTCTACGCACCAAGAGGTTTGCAATAATCCTGACTTTTCTTGCTAAAGTCATTGCGCATGATAATTTAGAGAATAACTTGCATGAAACCTACGAGGATTTACATCAAGGAATTATGCCTACAACCCTTTTGTCTAAGCCATTGAATTTCATGCTTTGATATGATATGTGATCTTTTCTAAATGCAACTCAATGAAATGAAATTTACGCACGACGAATATGTAACATGCGACCCTTAGATACAACATCGTAAATGAGGTTCATGCAAGACTAAGGCTAGTGTTGACTTAATCCATTTCCAAGCATTTTTTTCATGCAACTTACAAGTCCGTGGTTCCATTCCCATACTATGCAATGGACCAGGGTTTCATTTTCATGCCGTGCAATGGACGTTAACAACTCTATCCATGCGAGACATAACAAGGAAGTTATTAACTAAATGCAAAATACACTTGTTCTTTCCACTCTATGCATTGAGAGATGACTTAAACTTAACACAATATATTCAAGATCTATTATTGATTATATCAAAATGAAAATGCATAAAGGCACTCATAAGATGCAAGGGAGGTTGGCATTGACCTAGAAGATTGTAAAGATGTTGTGTGTTAATATGTCTAATTGAAAAAATATTTTTTAATAGTTTTGATTTGAACATTAGGAAAATGCTTACAATCTTTGAAAGTTGCTAGTTCCTTAAGAAGTTGCATCAACCCAAAAAGCATATTTGAAAACAAAGGAGCTTTAAACCTTGAGGTAATATTTTTTAGTGCTTTCTTAGAAACACATTATCCAAGAACCTTACCCATTTATAAAGAATTTATAGTTCATCATCCATAGTGCCCAATACCAATCATGGTTTAAGGATTATATGATGTTTTCCAAAGATAAATAAGATCAATTGTTGAAAAGGAACTTGTTTGACACTGCTTTTCTATGTCAGTGCTAAGATTACGTGAAGGAACCGGTGCCTAACTGGCTAATTAAGGAAGCTGTTTTATGCGTGTCCAACTAAATGTGGTAGGTAATTAGACAACTAAAACAACCCTGAGGAAAGTGTGGTGGATGTGGCCATGGGTCTGTCCTACCGGATGGGTGGTCCCGGTTGGCCGGGAACTTTTCTCAAGCGAAATGGACAGCAAGGGAATTTTCTCGAAGGAAATGAAGCAGCAAGGAAAGTTGACCTAGAGTTTAGGTCACTAGAATCCCGATTCATGCTGTTTTAGGGGAATGGAATGGGACTATGCCTTATGGGCAGAGAGGTTGGGCTTTGCATCCCTCTCGTTTCCCATTCTCCTTGAACCAACTGCAGCATGAATCCGCTTCGACCCTGGCATTTCTGCGTAAAGTAGTTCGCCTAGGGTTACGCTAGCTGCCGTTCTAGGAGTTTGACCACTAGGAAAACCCTGATTCAGGTCGGTCCTAAGTGGGAACGGTCGGAATACTTCTGCTATGTGGCAAACTCGAGAAGACCTAGATCGCAAACCCCATAACATTCCATGGGAGTTCCAGGCGGAGCTTTCTAGACTCTCTTCCCGATGGGCTGCTAAGACGTGTCCTGAAAGGGAACAGGTGGACACGTTACAGTAAAAGTGACGATTGGTGATGTACAGGAAGAGCAACACTTCTTTGTGCAAGATAGTTCCTCATATGCAGTGATTTTGGGACAGCCCTATATTAGAGGAGTGTGTATGGAAACAAAGGTATTTGATGACGGTTCTGCTTATGCAAGAGTCAGAAGCAAAGATGGGAGGAAAGCAGTCCAATTTCTTACTGTTTGTGTTAATCATCCTAGAAATCGGGATACGCTTCGAGAGTCTCCTTTGGTTCCAAATGTAAGGGAATTCAAAGACCTGGATTTTCATTAAGCACTGCTATAATGCAGGGCTATAGTAGTGCTTTTCAGTAGGTGTACTCGCCTCTTGATGAAATGAAGCATGTATTTACTATTGATAATTCTCAGTTTATAGCAAATAGTTCATGTTGGTTTAAGCCTATGGAAGCTATGTGTAGGGCTGAACGCATATCTATGAAATGGGCTACTAAGAAACTGAGAGCATTGGGGTTGTTAGTTGAAAATGAAGGCATTTCAGGCATCTTTTATGCATTGAATATTACTGATACTATGGCCGAAATTTCAGCAACTATACATGCAGAAAATGAGGTTGAAAACAGAGTGTTGTCAATATGTTCTTTGGATATGTATGATGTTATAGCATTGTTTGCTGAGCAGGAAGGGTTGATCATAGTTTTGATCTATGATCTCTAGAATTCTTTGTTTGTTATCTCTATTATCATGAAACTGTAGATCCTTGCCAAACTCATGGTTATTGACCCAATTGTACACTTTTCTGTGATTGGCACAATATCTAACATTTTGCGTATCTCTATAGTACTTCAATGAAAATGGTTTTCCAAACTCATCTTTGTCTTCTCGACTAATCTTTTTAGGTGGTCTAAAAATTTTGTCATATGTAGGAGTCTTCATCAAAGACACATCTCTTAATTGTATATTATTGATTTGCTTCTGAGGTGATAATTGGACTCTTTTACTTTGCATTGAAATTGATTTACCCATGCTCACAATTTGCTCAAAACTATTATTCTTCAATTTCAATTCCTCAATTGTTTTTGCAAAGTGATAATGGTATGCATAATTGAATCTAGAGTTTATTGACTTAGGGAGGCCATGAGACAAGCTAAAATTAAATTGAAAAAAATTGTGTCAATATTCAACCAACAAAAAATCATTTCATTCTTTATAAAAGGATACAACAAAATCTCTCTCTTTCTCTCTCTCTCTCTCATAATTTCTTTTAATCAATGAGTTTTTAAGTTTTAAAGAAAAATAACATATAGTAATATAAAATACAATTATACAAACCATAACTCGGGAAGGGCATGAGACGATCTAAAATAAAATGTAAACATTTATACTTCAGTATTAATCAAACAAGAAATTATATCTATATGTTAGTATTCATCAAATAAGAAATCGCCTCATCTTTAATAAAAGGATACAACAACTCTCTCTCTCTCTCTCTCTCTCTCTCTCTCTCTCTCTCTCTCTCTCTCTCTCTCTCTCTCTCTCTCTCTCTCTCTCTCTCTCTCTCTCTCTCTCTCTCTCTCTCTCATGTCCACAACCTACACATGATGAGGCACAATATGAGCTATAAGTATGAAATACTATCCTAGTGTACAAACATCCATCGATAAAACATAATGATATGTACAATAGAGTGGTGATAAAAAAATTATGTCCACAATGACCAATGCTACCATCACCCATTTGGATGTCAAAGAATGCAACACACACAGACTCTCTAAAGCAGCCAAGATACTTCATGTGATCTCCACACTACTGGAACATCTTTAGAATCTCCAATCGATGATATTATTCTCCTTCTCTTTGTAACTTCAAAGTTTGACAGTACCATGCTACACAAGTTCCAATCCCTCCATATATCTTCATCAATATCAATCCTCCATATATATCTACTACGATCATACTTCAACCATGAAAATTTGCAACCTACCTCATATGCAACAAGTCTATTATCTAAAGGTAGAGGAATAATTTATGCAATAATGAACTCAATGGTCTTATGCAATCCCAAGTAAATGGGAGTCATTGAGTTTATAGCACACTCATTCCCATGATGAGACCTACAAGTAAGCACTCTTCATTTTCTTTTACAGTTATACATTGCTTGTAATACTCCCCACTAAAAAATGTATGATACTCTCCATCCCATTGAATGGAAAAAAAGGTTGTGAGCCTTGCTTTCCAATGACCTACACTTTCTAACGTGCTACAAAAAGTGTCTGTTTTTACCACTATGTCATCTCCAATCTTGTATATTTCTCCATTATAAAGATTTCTTTTATATATAGTAACTAGACATCCTGCTAGTGAGCTCTCTTCAATACAAAGAAATTGCGCAATATATTTTTGTTCTTTTGATGAAAGAGGCCTACGATCTCTTTTCTTTTTTGTGATTAAAATGCCATTTTCACGTATCATTGTGTGACAAGGATATTTGAAATCATCTCTTTCATATCTCCTTTGCCTTCTCGATTGAAGAAACCTCTACAATTCAATTCTCATGAAATAGATACCAGCAAGGTGTTTGGTAATCAGTGAAAGCATAACCATTAGGTAAGACAAGTGAAGAGTGTACCTGGATAAGCATTCTTTCATGTGGTAAAAGCCCATCTACTTCCATTTTTAATAACTTAAATATTGAAGGGAAAAATATCCTCTTATAATAATTTACATAAGAGATTTCATTAAAACTATCATTGGACTTCACTCCTATATATAACGCTACCATTCACTCAAAGTCACAACACCAGTATAGACATCATGTGAGCCATGTCTTAATATGTTATCTAATAGTTCTCCATTTCCTGCAACATGTCCTAAGGGAGAATAAGTAGCACCAAAGGCTTCTTCCTTTCGAACTCTCCAAACAGAAAAAAAACTATGTACAACACCCAAACTTTCTTTTGACCAACCAATACCATGACTATGATTATAGAAGGCATGTGCAATATCAATAAGCAACAAACCTCAATTAGCGATTGTATTTGGTATCTCATGAACTATACTTAAAACATATGGTAAGCACCATTGGATGAAATTTTGGTCCTCTTCAGCCTTAAAGCTTTCATAGTACTTACTTGGATTGTGAGGCCACCGTCCATGATGAATCGAGGGTGGAGAAAGCTTATAAGACTTCTCACAACAAAAATCTATCACCTTTTTCTTTTCATTGGACATAGCTCTCATGAGTGCTTGTATATATTTTTGAAATATATTTAGAGATAATACATGCATTGCATCATACACCAAGTCTATTGACAAGTTGAAACCATACAAATCATATAGTTTCCATAGAATAGACTCTCCAGATAACCCAACAACCTTTAGTTTTCCTTCCTTTTCAGCTTGTGTGAAAGCCCTCTTTGAACTTGTTAATGCATCAATCATTTCACCTATGGAAACGGTTGTGTGAAAGGGCAATGGAAAAAGAGCCTCGCTTATACAAAGGACTAGTTATTATGTATGGAATGCAATGATTGTGCATTATATAGGGTAGGGGCTTCGAGGGGTAGTGTTGAAATTCCCAAATTCCCTAATATAGTGTTGTTTCTCAATAGATGGATAAATAGAGGTAGTCATCCTATAAAAGGAGGCTACTATGGGTACTACAATGGCAAGCAGGGGAATGGGTATGGAGAAATCCCTTGGTAGACCTTAAGACATTTCCTTTTTGAATATATTATTAGCCTAGGGAGGAGGATCCATATGAGGAAGATTAGAGTAGTCCACCAGCTACCACCCAGCATTGTATTAGCAATCATGACATTTCCACTTTGAACTTTCCTTTGTTTTGGGAGGATCCATGACTAACATAGATGCCCCAAAATATGAGTGTCGATAAGAAGACCCTTGGTACAGCCAACAATGCTTAGCTTTATTGAGCACTGAATCTACAGTCCTCTCTATGGTATTTATTTGTCGATTTGTTACATCTTGGTTGCAAACCCTGTCGATTTGTGCTAGCTGCATTTATCTATATATCTACCACTCTATATCTACCAGCTGTATTTATGATACTAATCAAGACTAGTGATAGGGAGCATGATACTAATTAGGACTAGCAGATTAAATGTGCGACCACTTTGTGGTTCGACATGTTGTGGCTATTTTCTCAGTTTAATCTGAAAAACTCTACAAAAGAAAAGTATTCAATATAGAACGCTGGAAAGTTGATAACAACCAAAAGTGGATAAGATAAGAGAGGCTTGATAAGGTCTCGATCATTGAAAATGGCATGAGATTAAGCATCTTTGAAACAGATTGTTGTCAAGTTTCCTGCATCACCCACAACAAGACTATTCTCAGTAGGCATTTCTACTCAAGTCCAGAAAAAAAGCTGCTTTGATAGAAGCACTTACATAATTATTAAAGTGGAGATATTTGATAGCTCTGGTGGAGATATTACTCAGGATGCTAATGTTTATAGCAGTGTTCTATTACAACACGTCATTGGAGTCATAACAGGTCTGCAATCTATAATTCTATTACAGAGATAACATGGTTGAATCCTTTGCTCTAATGGATGCAAACATGGACTCTGAATTTATTAGTTTAGCCATGGATGATATACATATGCAATCTAGCCATGCTAGTGGCCTTGATGTAGCAAATCATTTGAAAGTTGATGACTGCAAGATTGTGCAGTCAATTGTTTCTCAATAGATGGATGAATAGAGGTAGTCATCCTATAAAAGGAGGCTATGATGGGTACTACAATGGCAAGTAGGGGAATGGGTTGTTCTTCTACTCTAGAGGTAGTACCAATTTGCTCTTCTCCTCCACATCACTCTTGATGAATTTAGGGGCCTTGATATGCACTATGCTAATAGCTGGGGATAGCTTAGTCTCCTGTTTGATGCGGGCAGGTTGTAAGCTAAAGTCACAGTAGTTGTTCATAGGCTGTGGATTGAAGAAAACAACATCAGATGAATTGGCAGTAGGCACTAATTGCCTATAATACGACTGATCAAGCTGTTGAGGTTTTAGATCAGGAAATTGCATGGGCATATCGATACTATTGAGCTGCTTGCATAATTGTTGACTTGGCCTTTCAAGAAATTACTCAAGTATTCTAACAAAGAGTCACAAAGGCTATGGCACCATAGAATCATGCTGCTTGGATTGTAACAGATGAGGGGAGCAACTTCCCCAATGCCAATGACAGTTTGGATAGGGAAAAAGACACCTTTGTAGCAAGTTCATATGCCACCTAGCCTTTCAAAGTCATGCAAAACATTCATCCCAAACATAAACAAATGATTGAGCTGCTTTCATAATTGTTGAGCTAGATGTGGGTTGCATTGGGAAGTTGCAACAGGCCGAGACAAGGGGTTGATGCTAGTAGCACTGGTACGTGCAGCAGCAGTAGATCTACTAGTACTAGTACTAGTACTGGCGGGTAACATTGGTACTGTTAGTAGCAGCTTGGAGCAATCATCACAATCAGGCTGCTGGGCGGTTGGAGGCTTCCACCACATGAGCACTGAGATGATGTGCACAGGGGAGAAGCTCTATTTTCATTAGCATTCGGGTAGGTTGTGGGCATAGGTACACCTTAGCACTATAAGGATTTTGGTTTTGCATCAGCAACAATATCCATTCTAGGTTGTTCTTCTCCTCTAGAGACAGTACCAATTTGGTCTTCTCCTCCACATCAGTCTTGATGACTTTACGGGCCTTGATATGCACTATCCTAACAACTGGGGACAACTTAGTCTCCTATTTGATGGGGGTTGGTTGTAAGTTGAAGTCATGGTAATTGTTCATAGGCTCTGGATTGAAGAAAACAACATCAAATGAATTGGCAGTAGGCAGTGATTGCCTATAATAGGGCTAATCAAGCTGTTGAGGTTTTAGATTAGGAAACTACGGGGGCATATCAATACTATTGATTTGCTTGCATAATTGTTGACCTGGCCTTTCAGGAAATTACTCAAGCATTCTAACAAAGAGTCACAAAGGCTATGGCACCATAGAATCATGCTGCTTGGAATGTAACTAATGAGGGCAACAACTTCCCCAATATCAATGACAGTTTGGATGGGAGAAAGACACCTATGCAACAAGTTCATATGCCACCTAGCCTTTCAAGAAATCTATTTATAGACAAACATCTACAGAGCATTCATCCCAAACATAAACAAATGCAATGATGTATTTGGGGTATCCTCTGTATCTGCAACGCTTGCCACTTTGCACTAAACACAGTTTATATAGGCTTAGTAGTGTGCACTTACAACGAAGGTACATATGTATGGATATTACTGAGGATGCTAATGTTTACAACAGTGTTCCATCAGGATGCTAAAGTTTGTAAAAGCTCAGCAATGCTCCATCCTAATGTTCAGAGTGAAGGTACACTATGTATGGATATTATTCAGGATGCTTGGTCTCCTTGTCATAATGTCTCCAACATTCTCACTTCTATTCAGTCTCTCCTGACAGATCCGAATCCTACAAGCCTGCAAATCCAGAAGTTATGGACTATGTTCTTGATAAGCATGTTCTGAAACAGGTTTATGGATTCTACTACTCAAGTATTCTAACAAAGAGTCACAAAGGCTATGGCACCAAAGAATCATGGTGCTTGGATTGTAACAAATGAGGGCAACAACTTCCCCAATGTCAATGACAGTTTGGACAGAAGAAAGACACCTATGCCACAAGTTCATATGCCACTTGGCCTTTCAAGAAATCTATTTACAGACAAACATCTACAGAGCATTTATCCCAAACATAAACAAATGCAATGATGTATTTGGGGTATCATCTGTATTTGCAATGCTTGCCACTTTGCAGTAAAGACATTTTGTATAGGCTCAGCAGTGTGCACTTGCAACAAAGGTACACTATGTATGGATATTACTGAGGATGCTAATGTTTACAACAGTGTTCCATCTAGATGCTAAAGTTTGTACAAGCTCAACAATGTTCCATCCTAATGTTCAGAGCGAAGGTACACTATGTATGATATTACTGAGGATGCTAATGTTTATAGCAGTGTTCCATCCTAATGTTCCGAGTGAAGGTACACTATGTATGGATATTATTCAAGATGCTTGGTCTCCTTGTCATAATTTCTCCAACATTCTCACTTCTATTCAGTCTCTCCTAATAGATCCGAATCGTGCAAGCCCTTCAAATGCAGAAGCCACCTCATTCTACTAGAATGACGTTGCCCTCCAACAACAGGAAAGTCAGACAGTGTGGTTGCAGGTCATTGGAGTCATAACATGTTTGCAACCTCTAATTATATTACAGAGATCATGAGGTGCTTGGGAATCATCTTGTGAGAAGCTTTGCCTTAAGCTTTGGAGACTCATGAGGTGCTTGGGAATCATCTTGTTCCTGTTTTTGTGGATTCGAGAGGCATGTATGATGCACACCAATTATTTTGCAGATCAGTTTATCGGAATGATAATTCATATACTACCTTAATTTTAGGTTACATCAAGTGCCACGATTTCTAGCATGCCATTGACCTATTCAAGCAAGCCAATATGCTTTTGGTCAGGGATGTGGATCTTGGAATACATTAGTTGTAGGGTATGCTAAACACAATCTTAATGAGGGATCTTTGATTTGTGTTGAGTAGATGCAGCTAGATGGTGTGTTTCCAAATGCTATTACATTTGTTTGCAACTTGAATGCTTGTAATAGCATGCAAGCCATAGATAGGGGATGAGAACTGCATGCCACCATTTTTGAAGAGGGATTAGAAAGCAATATTTTTGTAGGCAGCAGCTTGGTGGATATGTATGTCAAATGTGATTTACTTCTAGAGGCACAATAGGTGTTTGATGAACTTCCAGTTCGTGATGCTATCTTATGGAACAGCTTAATTGAAGGATATGCAGAAAATGACATGGGTGAAGATGTGCTCACTACTTTTAGGCAGATGAAATCAGCAGGTGTCTCTCCAGATGTTGTTACCTACCTATGCACCCTGAAAGTTTCCAGCAGGATGAACACTTTAGAAATAGGCTGGAATATGCATACTGAAATTATCAAATTTCAGTATGCATACTAAAATTATAAATTGTGGTTGTCTAGAGTAATTCTTCAGCTAGAAGAGTGGTTCCCATCAAACTATGCTGGTGATATTGATTATTCTTATAATGTCGATGTGGCCACAATTGATATGAGCACTTGTGGATCATTATTATCTGCTCAATGAGAAAGAAATCCTACATTGGGGCTCACCAAGTCTAGAACTGTCAAGAATGTGAAAAATAAACGATTTTCCAAAATATACACCTAGGCTGCATACTCTAAAAATCAATTGTCTCTCCTCCTACTACACCTCCTCTAAAAATAGTAGGCAAGTTTCTTACTCTGAGATTTTCTGCTCTAAACATCTACTCATCATCACACCCACGCTGCCTCCTCTAAAAGCAGTTGTATGTCCTCCTACTACACCTATTCTGAAAACAGTAGGGAGGTTGTCTGCTCTAAACTACTTTGAGGATTTCTTTTCTTTCTGTGCTCTACTCATTCAAATCTATTTTAAACATAAGTATTGGGCTACACCTCCTCCTATTGTTAGAATACTTGCTCTAGCACCAATTGGAGCTCTATTGTCTCCACTGTCACATGGTTCAAGTTGAAGTATCTTCTCCTAATTAAGTCACTATGAGGAAAAACATTGGTGTAGCAACCCATGAGAATGCCACATCTCAAGATTTCATACCTAACAACTAAGTTTTAGTAGATAATAGGTGTGTCCGCCTATAGGTGGTTTGGATCAACTCAAGCTGGCATTGACCATCCCTCTCTCATTGTTGGCCATTACCCTGGTTACGATGCAGGAAACGAGAGTCCTACTTCACTTCTAGTGTCTTATATGATAATCTAGGCTATGGATCTTCAGCCTTCATTAATCTCATTGGATTCATGATGCCAAAATTAGGGCTTTCTTGTGCATGCAATTAGTCTCACTATTGCATGTTACTTGATTCACAGCATACAAAATGTACAAGATAATCAAATAAATAAGGTATGATGCTAGAAATCTTGAAATCACCCAAATTCTTTAAAATCAAGCAACTACAAAGCTAGATAATAGGAAAAGGGGAAAGATATAGCTTTGACATAGAAGTCCAAAAGGCATGGAACCAAACATCACTTACAATCTCTAATTGAATACACTTGATCTTTTAGGGGTGCCACAAAAACTTGGAACGAATGTTCCAAAATTGCCCTCGTGTTGTAGATTTCAGAGAAACAAATGATACGAATAATTGATTACTTGTTGATAATCGGAGTATTGCCTCGAAAAGTATCCTTCAATGCTTGATAACAATACTTATACTGAGCAGCTAATGACTACAACACATGCATGCATCCCAAGCAATCGACAAACAAGGATGAGATTGTGTGCATGCGAGAAGATGGACCTGGTCATGCGAGGGAGAATGGACGATGAGATTGTTGAATATGAGAAGCTGTGGAACCTGGTTGTTTTTCTATTTTCTTGAATCTTGGAGGAACGTTGAGCTCCCATTTAAGAAACCAGCTAATTTTATTTGCATCTTTCCTTTTTTTCTCTTACATTGCCCAAGATTTAATGACCTTCTACATATCTTATTACCTATGCCCAGTGGGCATCCTAAGTACCTAATCCCTTGCTCCAATTCTGCTACTTGGAAGCTTGGCTCCCTTAGCAATTTTGCTGACTCATTCAATCCTAGGAAAATAAGCTTGCTCATCAATTTATAAAATTAATTGGTCGAAGCACCAGCCCCATAAGATACCATTTCCCTTAGATTAAATTTTGGCAACTTCACCTTTATGTTTTTGCAAATCTTCTATTCACTAAATATGAGACCAGTTGTATGCCTTGTAACATATGCAAATTCACTAAATCCAAATTAGTAATATAGGGAGAAATTTTCATTATTCCTCTATTCTCATTGTATTTCTTTTAGGCCTAAAAATATCATGCAATAACAAACATTATAGCATATCTACTAGTAGAATCTATTGCTACCTTCGCATAGTACACCCCCAATACAATTTTCCCAAAGGTGAACCTCAATTAGATGATTTTAGACTTGACTAATTAAAGTACTACTCACCCCTACCAATGCCCATTGACCTTTGAGTTCATGCTTCTATACTGCACATCAATAGCATTTTCTAACATTCCTATATTGCAAATCATAAAATGTAGGTTTGCTTGGTGAGAACTAATAGATACTCAGGTTGCACATATAGTCTGTCTTGCAATCATCAACAGTGCACTATCTTTCTTCTTACTTTCATTACACCTATAAGGCCAAGGGAGAAAGAGAGTCTTGCGATTAGGATGCACACTTGTAGGTGGATACATTTAAATTGGAAATTTTGAAAATTCATCTCAAGATTTTGAATTTGCAAACAAAGGACCAATATCAATGATTGCTATAGAGACATTGTTGATGTGCATGCAATATGAGAAATATGACATTGAATAAGATAGTTCTAGTCCCATTTCCTAGTCATCAAGCTCAAGTGGCTCTCACACTATCTCCATGGCTTGATATAAGGTAGTTGCAATAATGTTGGGTCCTATCTCCATGGCTTGATATAAGGTAGGTGCAAGAATTGTTGGCTCCTATCTCATAAGGTCATACAATTGTCATCTCAAGGCTTCTTTTCACATGCACATCATTGCTATGATTTAGCACTATATTAACAATGCATGTATTAATATATGTTGAGGTGATCCTTGCTTAATAGGATCATGCCTTCTTCCTCAAACAACTTGCTTCCTACTCAAAAGTCCACAACAATAGGCATAATTACTAAGAGACATTGTTTGTATCCATGATCATATTTGGCAAAGAGAAATAGTTTAAAGTTACTAATAGTGTACTTACCAATATGAATGATGTACCACATGTCCATGATAGTTGTGTGATCTCCCAGTGCTTTAACAATTTTGGAGCTTGGTCAAGCTAAATGAGTTTTCATCTCATCTTGTGAGCTCTGCTACCTCTAGGTATAAATAAATGAGTTCTTATCTCATCTTATGATATTTTCCTAAAGGAGAAGGTTCATCTATATTGTTAGAATATTAAGTAATCAAAAATATTTTCGACCTTTTGTGATAAACCTTGCAAGGATGTTATCCAAACCTGCTATCTTGTAAAGCTAAAATTGTTGGTCAATCTAAGTGCCATTGTAATAGTTTTGTGCCATTTCTCTAAATGATATAGTAGTTGAAGAAATATGCAAGACATGAACCTTTTATAGGAACCCAAAATAGGCAAAAAAAAGGGCAATGTTGCATGTGCACCCTTGTTCCTTTAGAAGCTTTTAGTTCTCACACACACACACACACACACACACACACACACACACACACACACACACACACACACACACACACACACACACACACACACACACACACACACACACACACACACACACACACACACACACACACACACACACACACACACACACACACACACACACACACACACACACACACACACACACACACACACACACACACACACACACACACACACACACACACACACACACACACACACACAAACAATTTTAAATGATATACCATTACATAAATTATGAAGTTTCCCTTTTCTATTTTCCTTAACAAAAATACAAATTATTAAAGGGTAGAACATTACATAAATTAGTGAGTTTTCCTTTGCTTTTGTCTTCACACTTCGATGGTTTACAAAGGAAAGTCATAATACCTTATCTACTAAGATTGTGGTATGAGAAGTTCTAACATGAACATCGTAAAGCAAGATGGATCAAGAATGGCTTCAAATTGTATGATAGCATGGAGAAATTAAAGACAAGACTTGATTTGCATAAGAAAATCATCCTTAATTGATATTGAGCTCCACTTAAACATGAGTATTATGACAATTATTGAAGTTTACTTGACAACAATTGACATTGATTAAAAAAAATGTGTGAACATTTCATTTCTAATGTATTTTGATTATGTTGTGTGAGAGAGAGAGAGAGAGAGAGAGAGAGAGAGAGAGAGAGAGAGAGAGAGAGAGAGAGAGAGAGTGAGTGAGTGATTGAGGGAGTTAATTTAGTAAATCTGTTACATTTGACATCATTGAATATGCTCACTTATGAGGTTATCTTAAGTTTTACACAAGCATGAAAATGTTCAAGTGTCATAAAAGAAGGATAGCATGCATGCACATGCATATTTAATCATCTACATGCAAAGAGATGAAGGACTGAGATGATGTGCATGTGTGTGTCTTGCATTTAAAAGTTTATGCCTTGCAATGATCAAGATTCTCACCTAAGTTTTACATTTTTCAATTCATATAAAATATATCTCTCTTGCAATACATACCATGTGCATGCACAATTTTTATAAATGAAAGTACATGCAAATGCATGATTATCAGGATATCAAACATAAACCATGCATGAGAATATGAATAGATGGATATGCAAGAATTGAATTCACAAGTTTGTATCCTAATAATTTTGCATGTTTCTTATGTTATTGTAATAAAATCTCCATATGTATTACATCACTCTATCTATACATCCTCCCCTTTGCATTGCAAAACTATGTTTGGTGCAAACAATGGCTACAAGGAAAGATTATTCCATCATTGCCTCTACATGAAATAGTATGTTTTAGATGAAAAACATGCAATAGGAGATTGAGAACATAAGCTACACTAATAACTCTCCTATACTTGGCAACATCATAGGTTGAGGTACAATACACTAGCATAACATGTTTGCAACAATTTCTTAGCTTGGTTATATAAACATTATTATTTACTATGACTAAAAACTTATTTGTTTACTTTGCTATATAGACATTTATTTTACTTTTTTAGCTTTATATGCATTTATCTAGTAAAATTAGAAACCTCGTTTAAATCCAAAATTTTCTACATGGTAACTAGAAATTTTTCATACATTTACTAGCTAAGAGTCATTTTACTAGTCATTGCTTCATTTCTATGTAGTAAAATTAAAAACCTAGTTTGATGATGAAAATTCATACTTGCTAACTAGGAAAATTAGTTCATTTACTAGATGTTCGTCTTTTTACTATCTAGTATTGTGCCTAAAGGTCCTTGTGCAGAGATCTCTCAATGTTCGCCATGTCAAGCTCATGACTCTTTAGAGCGCCACCTATGTAGTTTGCATGTGGTGCGTGTTGCTCAATCATCTGCTCTGTTCTCTAGTGCTTCGTCGTTGCCATCTGCATGTGGGACACCTCAGCATGAGTCAGCGGTATCAGCGTCGCAAATGTATCAGCGTCGTTATTGGCATCGGTATCAGCACACATTTGTGACGCTGATACCAACACCAATAACAACGCTGATACCGATGCTGATACTGACTATTCTATGGCAGCGCCAATAATGACGCTTTTTGCGATGATGGGGAAAAATTTTGTTATTTACATTTTTGTCACTTTTAATGTCGGTATAAGGCTTATATCTTGTAGTGTAAACCAGATGGAGTCCAGAGCAGCCCATGGAATACTAAAGTTTTTAATATTGGACAGAGTAGTCAACTCCTTGTAGGACATCCAGGCCCCCCAAATGCTCCTGGTTAAATCTAAACTCCCTTGGATCTTCAGCTTTAACTTAGCGAAGGCAACAATGATGACATTCAAACTCTTCCATCTTTTGCACTTAGGGGGATAGAAGTTTTTGCAGCTATTGTGCAACAGAATGGCCCAATCTTCATTCTCATGAAAAAAGGATTGAATTATCCATTTAGCTGCAAGTTTCTCTGCTAAGATTAATATGTCTGGGAGACCTAGTCCTCCTTCTTCCTTGGTTAAGGTACATGTTTCCCAAGAAACTTTGGGTATTCTGAGTTTTTCAGTATAACCAGCCCAAAGGAAGTTCCTCACCAGACTTTCTAGATTTTTAAGACCAGTTTTGGAGAGTTTCCAACATGATAAAAAAATAGATGGTTGTTGGGATAACAACATGATTTAGTACTAGCCTTTTACCTGCCAAATTTAGCTGCAAACCTTTTAGATATTCCAAATTTTTCCTAGCTTTACTTAGTACCCAATCCCATATTTGCTTTAGGGTGACCCCAAAGCCCATAGGTATCCCTAGTAATCTGAACACCTGTCCATCTTCTATCTCCTTGCACCCTTCATCCAATAGCGGAGGAGGCTTGATTAAGGACTTAATCCCAATTTTTGTAGGAGTAACTAATGATCCAGAGGCCATACAAAAGGTCTGGATACAACTGCAAAATGACTTAATTTATTGTGGATCATTATTTACTGATCCATTTGTATCATCAGCAAATTGGTTCAACACCAATTCAGATTTGTCTAGGAGTTTAATTCCTCTCATCCTACCTTCTTTCACTTGATGCTCCATCAACCACCCTAGTGCATCAACAACTATGGCAAAGAGTAAGGGTGCTAGAGGACACCCTTGCCTAATGGATCTGAATAAGGGGAAAGGTTATGATATTTCTATTTCTCCATTAATGGCTACCTTAGAAGTGGCATTACCAAAAAGGATGCTTACATATCTAATGAATTTTCTTCCCATTCCCATGTCCTACAATGACTATAGGATAAAACACTGGTCCAGATGATCGTACGCTTTATCAAAATCTATTTTAAAGAACATGAAATCCTGGTTAATTTTTTGGGAATATCCAAATCCTTCCCCCACAGCCCAATGATGGATTCCAGTATGTACCTACCCTTTATGAAACCCTTCTGTTCTTTTCTTAACCAGTGGTCTAGATGGGGGCTTATTCTTCTTGCCAGGGCTTTGGCAAAGATCTTGTATGCTAAGGTCAAGAAAGTTATTGGTCTCCAATTGGACAGATCATCTTTGGAATCCCTCTTATGGATTAATTTAATCACACCTTGATTGATTCCAATAGGTAGAGCCCCAAATCTTACAGATTCTTTCCAAACTTGGAGGAGTGGCTTGACCAGGATCTCTTGGAATTTCTGATAGAATTTGTTTGGCAGTCCATCCAGTCCTGGATTCTTGCCTTTAGAGAGATCCCTTTATTGTGTCCACAATCTTATGTTCTTGCAGTTCATGCTCCATTATTTGTGGTAGAGTAGCAAGGAAAACTTTAGGTCTTATCCTAGCTATTTTAGCTCTGGCCAACATCACCTCTTGAGGCTGGGAGGCGGGAGGGGAGAAGACGTTTGCAAAAAATTCTCTGGCTATTTCCAGATTTTCTTTATTGCTTCCAGCATTGGACCCATCGTTCTTTCTCAGAAGGGGAATGCAATCCTTCTCTTTTTTCTTTCTTAGATTAAACATCTCTTTGGATGGTCTATCCAATCTTCATGCCCACCACATCCTGGTATATAGTTTTATACTCTCGGCTTCCTCCTCCTCCTCCATATTTCTTAACTCTTTTTTTATTAACAACCACTCTTATTGCGCTTGTTGTTCCCTAAGTTAAATTTATGTTCTAAATCATCTAGGTTTTGGTAGAGAGATCTTCTTTTCTCTTTTATATTGGCCACTCTATCCTTTTTAGTTTATCTTAGTAGATCTTGAGATTCACTAATTGCCTTGGACCAAGCTTGAGTTGGGTGGGAGGTGAGTCTAAATGCCTCTTTCTAGATACATTGAATGCCTTGCCTAACTTGATTCAATTTAAATAGTCTCAGGTTTGTATGGAACTATCTTGCCCTAATTGCATTCAGATTATTAGATAGTGAGGTCACCACAGGGTAGTGATCTAGCAAAACAAGATCCTTTGCTGACCTACAGCTTACATTTACTAATGAAGAAAGCAGACCTACAGAAATGTAGACTTGGTCTAGTCTAGCTTGCCCTTTCTGATTATTGGACTAAGTAAAGCCAATGTTTGTGCTTATGTCTTCCAGTCTATGGAATGTTTTGCAATCTTCCCAAGCCTGGTTTTCTTGTCCAGCAACCACTAGGCCTTTCTGCATGTACCTATCAACTGCATCTTCCACCATGTTAAAATCACCTAGGACTATTAGAGGATGACGTGTCATCATTAGAGATGTCCATATTGCAGTCCTTTTGTCACAACTCTATAGAAACAGAATTTGTATCCTTTTTCATTAATTTGTCTATATAATGATTTATTAAATTTATTTCCTTTGCACTAATTAGATATAAAGAAAAGTGCATTGGAGCTGCCACTGATGAGTGGTCACAGGTTATGGTGGACCTACGCGGTGGGTTAGAGAAAAGATAGTTCACACTTCCACCTATATGGCCCGATTGGGTGCCTGTGACTAGAACTCACGCATATCAGGGTTAGACTCGCACACAGAAAGGATTGATGCCTTGAAGTGTGGGCTAGATCCACCAAAACAGACAGTTACAATCAACAAGATGGCATGATCATGAAATGCTTGTATAATGTGCATGTGTGGGCTGAAAGCTTGAAATGCACATTTCTTTGCATAGGAAAGTCACATGAAGATTCTGATACCGTTTTTGCGATGTACACGGAAAAAGCTTTCATATGACACCCATATTGGGGGAGGGGGGGGTCCCTAAATTTTAGGAGGTCCCTAAATTTTAGGAGGTTCCTAAATTTTAGGAGCCTCGAATTAGCCTAAAAATGCTAGTCCTAAAAAATAGGGATGTCATTCTAAAAATAGTAAGTTCTGTACTCTGACTGTGCTTACTAAATTTGGTTGTTTCTATTCTTGACAGTATTCAACCCAAAAAGGAAGGCCATAGAGAAGAGACAAGTGTCAAGACACTTGTCACACAAGTTTCCAAGTGTCCCACCACTTGTCACATCTCATGACATGTGGCTGGACACTTGTCTTGTGCTACTCCACTTTCCCCTTTTGTACTAGCTCTCCCCTCTCCTATAAATAAGAGCTCGTTTTTCTTCATTCAACATCATTTTTATTTGCTGTAAACTCATGTACAGCACCCCACAGATAGCCAAAAACTGGCCCCATCCATCCCCATCATCATCCCCCACTTCTCCATTATCAAATTCCTCCATATTCCCTCTTCTATCACTGCTGTTTTACAGGACAGCAAGCCTGTAAATTCATTACACCACCTCCTTCCCGAGCTCTTTCTTCCATTTTAGCAACAAGAAGCAAGCCCTATCCATGTACTGCTGATCAACGATGGAGAAAGGCTGATTTCCCCTCTTTCTTCTCTCATACTGTAAAGAAATTAGTTCTTATCATTGCATAATAGATAATGCATGTGTGTTTGTACATCTTTGCATGATCTTGTGAGAGTAAGAATTACTTCTCCTCACTCTCAGGTTGATTGTAACTGAGCTCTTCCCTAAGGGACTTGGGTTGAGCAGAAATACATTCCTTCGGGGGGGGGGGGGGGGGTTTGCCCATCTTCAACCCTCAATCTTGTCTCCATTACTTTTACATTTTCATGGCTGTAATTTTGTGAGTAATTTTCATTTTCAGCTTTAAGTGTTCATTCTCTTTTATATTAAATCTCGAAAACAAGCGAATATCATAATTGTTAAGCATACTACGTTGTTCGGGGCGTTTACAGTGGTATCAGAGCTTTGGCTCGGTCCTCACCCCAACACTGGTAGTGCTTACAATTATAAGTTTGTTTGTTTTCAGCCCTTGCATTGAGTGCTTGAGCATATTTTTTTTTTCTTAAGAGTCTCAATGGATCAGTCGAGTGCTATCCTTCAAGCCATTCAAAGTCTTAGAGAGGAGAATCAGCAAATTCGTGACCAACTTCTTAAACTAGAAAAAGTTGAGAATCCCAAAGAATTCAAGGAAAGAAGCCCATCTGCTTCAAGGAGACAAAGCAATACCAATGAAAGGAGCCGATCAAGAAGTCCAACTACTTCTAAGAGGCAGTCCCATTCTACTTCAAGACAAAGAAAGAGATCGCGTCGAAGCTCATCCTCTTCTTCAAAGTTATCTGGCGCCTATTCTGATGGATCCTCTTCTAGTAACGAAGAGTCACACCCTTCTCGTGGAAGACCTCATCATCGTCAAAGGCGTCAACATTCTTCACCCTCGTCTCCATCTTCATCCCCAACCGATCATCAAAGCTTGAAGTATTTCAAGACTCAAAAGCATTTGCAAGAGAAACATGCAAGATGGGAAAATTTCTTGTCTATGTTTCATTTTCAAATTATGTACACTCCAGGGAAACAAAATGTAGTTGCTGATGCACTTTCTAGAGTGCCTCGCATTGCAACTATTACAGTGGCTCATCATGAAGATTTTCAAACGATGAAGAATACTTATGATGAAGATACTGATTTTGCAGCAATTTGGTCAAATTTACAACAAGGTGGTTCTCATCCAGATTATTCCATCAAAGACGGTTACCTTCTCATGAACAATCGCCTTTGTGTCACTCTTCCTGTTCGACAAAAGGTGCTTAAAGAAAGTCATGAACCCCCTTATGCAGGGCATAGAGGGAGGGCAGCCACTCTAAGTGCAATTGAGCGCTACTTTTATTGGCCAACATTATGAAGAGATACACATAACTTCATTGAGGCTTGTCTGGTATGCCAAAAATCCAAATATGATAGGCAAAAGATTCCAGGATTGTTGCAACCTCTTCCAGTGCCCAAAGATCCATGGGAATCTATCACAATGGATTTCATCTCAGGTATTCCAAGAACACCTCAAGGTCATGATATGATTTGGGTCATAATTGATAGATTCAGCAAACAATCACATTTTATTCCATGTCATAAAACATTGAAATCTGCACAAGCTGCAAGACTTTTCATTCAATATATCTTCAGATTACATGGTATGCCTTCTGAGATCATTTCAGATAGAGACTCCAAATTCACAAGTAACTTTTGGCGTGCTTTATTTGAGAATTTGGGAACCACTTTAAAGTTCTCCTCAGCTTTTCATCCTCAAACCGACGGCCAAACAGAGGTGATGAATCTCACTCTTTTGGATATGTTGAAAGCTTATGTTAGTGAACATAAGTCACAATGGGAGAAATATCTTCCATTATTGGAGTTTGCTTACAACAATACAGTGCACTCATCCACAGGGAAAGCTCCAAATGAAATAGTACAGGGTAAAGTGATTCCTCCTCCAATTATTCGCACTAAAGATAAGATTTTTGCTGCTGATGAGTTTACTTCAGATTTAAAAACCGCAATGGATCGATTTCAAGCC
The DNA here is from genome assembly GCF_053477565.2 of Lygodium microphyllum. Taxonomy (NCBI): domain Eukaryota; kingdom Viridiplantae; phylum Streptophyta; class Polypodiopsida; order Schizaeales; family Lygodiaceae; genus Lygodium; species Lygodium microphyllum. The sequence goes on from NC_141138.1 coordinate 42,785,506, forward strand.
ACTATCAAAGTTGCCCAAGAGCGACAAAAGAAGCAAGCAGATAAATGAAGAAGACCTTTGGCTTTTGAAAAAGGTCAATATGTCTTGCTAAAGTTTGATAAAAGCAGGCTCAAACAAGGTTCTGGTCAAAATTCATCTTTTCCAAAGCTCTCCAGTAGATACTTTGGACCCTTCAAAGTGATTGAGAAAATAAATGAAGTTTCTTATTGACTTGAGCTTCCTGCTCATTGGAAAATACACAACACTTTTCATGTAAGTTTGCTAAAACCTTACATAGGACTAGAACCAAAGGAACCCATTACTGAAGATCCCCCAGAAGTTGAAGAAACAAAGCAACTCTTGGAACCTGAAAAGATTTTGTTTCTCAAGGATCGAACTACAAGAAGGCAGCATGAGGGAAGGGACGAGATGTGAAAGTTTCCCGTTACACTCCAGTTTCGGCCACGCCTTCAGCCCAAGTTCTTCTTGATTCAGACTTCAGACCTAAATCCCCATTTGGACACCAAACGAAAATCCACGAGGGAGATTAAAATATCGAATGTCGAGCGCGTGTGAGCGCCTGGAGCTCCCTAAATCTGCATTCGGACATGGAACCAAAATATGTGAGGGAGATTCAGACGCAGTGATTATTTTTGCAACTTGGCAGGCCTTTCCCATGGTAATTTTCCTTGCTAAAGAAATGAGGAAATAAATCAAGACTTCTTGTGAAAGGCAAATTGAGAAAAATGCCCTTCTCAAAGAAATGTAAAAATACAATAACCTTGCTTATGAAAGGCAGATATTTTTTTAAAAAATTAATTTATTATATTATTAAAAATAATATTATAATTAATAAATTATAATAATCCTCTTCTTGAGTCTCGACTCTCGACTCTTAACTCAAAATTAGGGATTCGACTCGTGAGTCATATTTCTCGTCGCTCGAGAGTCGAGACTTGATAGTGTAAGATGCTGCTGCCTGCTGCTGCCTGCTTGCTCAGTGCTCACTGCTCTAGCGACTCCAGACTCCAGAGTCTAGCCTCTATTTGACATTTGGACTCTGCATCACCTTCCGTCGAGTCGTCGACGTCTGCATCAACTCCAGGCTCGCCGCTCCATCCTCGACCTACGAGCCACGGCACACGGGCCACCGTCTGCTGCAGCTTGCTCTACATCAGTGGCGAATCACGATTGCCAATCACCCGCTCGTGACTCGTGACTCGTCGCTCGACTACGACGAGTCACAACCAGACTACCAGTGACTCACCACTTGGCACCCGCTCGGCACTCGCCCGACGTCGACGTCTACTGCCTGCATCACTGTCACTTGTGGCAGTGTGGCCCGCTCGGCGCTTGCCCCCCGCCCGATAGTGCGACTGTGCAGTGTGACCTCCCGATGACCAATCATCACTAGAGCTTGACTGTGCACCCGCCTGCTTGATTGTGGCTTGCCCAATCATCACCAGAGCCTAGGCCCTGCAGGCTGCCCGTCTTGCCCGACTCCCGCCCCAGTCACCAGTGTTGCCCACCCAGTCACCAGTGCTGCTTGCCCAACTCCCAGTGCCTACCCGTGACTCTCGCCCAGTCACACTAGTGCATTCACTCCCTGGCCTCTGCCCAATCACTAATGCCTGCCCAACGCATGCTCCAATGGCTCGTTCAAATCCCACAGCCCACCTTTCAAGTTTTAGGTAACCTTAAACCTTGTCTTTGCAATGTCGCATGCATTTAACCACTCATTTTTCACATTTTAAAATTTTCAATCGCTTAAATAAATCCTCTATAAAATTTCCAGAGTAATCTCAAGGCTCAAACTCGAAGTTCCGAGTCCCGACTCCCGACTCTCGAGTGATATTCATTTTGAGAATGCAAGAGGTTTGACAGTCTACAACAGTCCTCGTGAGTCGTTGCTCGAGAGAAGCGAACTCCAGAGCTTTAGCATCAAGATTTTACACTTCAAGTTACAACTCCACTGATCAAGGTAGGTGCACATATGACATCTCTCTTTGAGTTATTGATCTATGTTTATGCAATTTCTTTTTTGCAGAGAGAGAGAGAGAGAGAGAGAGAGAGAGAGAGAGAGAGAGAGAGAGAGAGAGAGAGAGAGAGAGAGAGAGAGAGAGAGAGAGAGAGAGAGAGAGAGTGTGTGTGTGTGCATGTATACGCTAAGCCTAGTACCATTGTTGTGTGGTTTTGTGTATTGATTAATGATAGCATATAAGCTATATGTCTTTCTCCAGATTATGGGTCCTGGTCAGCCAAAGAGAGATATTCTACAATTGAGTATTTCTAGTGCATTCTCTCGAAAGAGAATTGCACAAAGGGACATTGTGGGATCATCATCGAATTTGATTAGTTCTCATGCAGGTCAAAATGATGATGTAGATACGTCAGCCATGACATTGCATGCTAAAATATGCAACACAGATGTCAGAAATCCAAGGGATGGTATGCATGGTGAATGGGTTATAGATACAAATATGCACTTGGAAATGCTGCACAATGCTACATGTGAGGTTATTTTTAATGATGCAAGAAACGACATGTATGGAATGCAAGCTCTTTGCAAAATGCTAGCAGTGATGGTATGACATGTGATGATGCATTTAATGCTAATATATCAGCAAGTTTGGATTTGAATATGCCATTGCAAAGTGTGATTAATGATGGTGGAGATGGATTACCTTCAAGTCATGTGGATTTAACTTCTCCTCTTGAATATGCATTAAGGAATCTTCATGAGATTCAAGCCCAATATGCCACGCCTGGGCAAAGGACAAATGAAAAGCCTCCCAAAAAGGAGAAGGGTATTCGGACTTATAAGGAGCATTGGAAGGTGTATTATGAATGAAGTTATTCATCTTATGATGATGAGGGGCAACAAAGAGTACATTGTCTTTTGTGTACACACTTCAAAATGCAAAATCCTTTTGGCACAATAGGTAGCAAGAATGTTCAAAGACCTGGTCTAGAAGGCCATCAACAGTCAAAAGAGCATAAAAAGGCAAAGAAAATGTGGTTTGAAAAGCAAAAAAGGACCAGTTTGTCCATTGAAAAGCATGTGCAAGTTATGCATGATAGTGAAGAGGGAAAAAAGATACCTCGCATCAAATTACTTCTTCAAAAGATGCATGCAATTGCTTTGAGAGAAAAACCTATTTCTAACTTTGAGGCAGATGTTGAAGAACTAGTTTTCTATAATGTGCCAAATGCACCGACAGTGAACTCTTATGGTGCATACACATCTTCATATGCTGCAAAGCTTTTTCTCACAGCTTGTGATAATGTGTATTATGATAAGATCAGTATTGAGCTAAAGGAAAGTCCATACTTCTCAATAATGGTTGATGAAAGCATAGACATATCATGTAATCATAGAATGATTGTATGTATCACATATCTTAATAAAAAAGGGAATGGGTCAATTCGCAGTCGATTTATGAGACTATTAGAGACAATAGATGGTTCGGCAGATGCATTGTATACAAGTCTTACATCATACCTCTTGGAGCTTGAGTTGCCTAAGGAAAAACTTGTTGGTTTTGCAAGTGATGGATGCACTGTAATGACTGGTTGTCAAAATGGCCTTGTGACTCAGTTTGCAAGGGAAGTTTCCCATTTGGTGGGTGTGCATTGCATTGCACACAGAGAGGCACTAGCTGCCAAGGATGCATTGGAGCCATTTCCTATTTTTAAACTTTTGGAAAAGATTATTAAAAAATCATACAAGTGGGTTAGAAGCTCTTATAAACGCCATAAGGAGTTGAAAGATCTTGCCAATGCCTTTGAGTTACCTATGCAAGAGGTTTTGAGAATGCATGATATTCATTGGCTTTCACGAGGTGATGTTGCACTAAGGTTTGTAAAACTTATGCATGCCTTATGCATCTTTTGAAGTTAGAAAGTCACGAGTTGTATGACTTTCTTACATCTTTCAAGATACAATTCTTTCTACACATTGTTGCAGATGTATTTCATTATTTAAACATGCTTAATCTAAAATCCAAAGCAAGAATGTTGAAGTTAACTTCCATTGGCACTGAGCTTGTAGTGACAATGGAGACATTGGACACAAGGTTTCTTGGAGATGTATTTGGTATTAGAGCACAACAATTCACATCCTTTGTTGAAAAAGCCAATGATGGATATCTCTGCTATACATGTGATTCATATGGACAAGAAGTGCATGCTCTTCACACTCGTTCATTGGGAGATAAGGATGCAAGTGGAAATCTAAACTCTTGGGAGAGTTGCATATCTATGGGTAGACAATTTGTTGGAAAAATTATATCATCCTTGTGTCTACGATTCAAAGACATAAAACTCTTTGAAGCAGCAAAAGTATTTAGTCCAAAAGGCTATCCTATTGAGCACAAGGCAATGTTTGCAATGGGAAGGATTTGGATGCCTATTTTGTTAGAAAAATTTGGAGACTTAGTTGATGTGAATGCATGTAACTTGCAATATGAGGATTTCATGATCCGATTGAAAAGGATTTGTCCAGGCATGAGTATGCATGAGGCATGGGCAATATGTGGAGTTGATGAGTATTGGGAGCAACTGTATGGAGAAATGAAGAAACTTTGGCGAGCTTGTCTAGTGATTGTTGCAAGTACAGTGGACTGTGAGAGAGGGTTTTCTCAAATGAATAGAATTAAGTCTCTTGAGAGAAACCGCTTAACTTTGGAGACATTAAATATGTTGATGTTTTTATCCTACAATGGTGAGAAAAATCCTTGCATTGTGGATTGGGATGCCATGTACATTGCTTGGGATGGCTTGAAGGACCATAAAAATCCCAATGTGATGACAACATAAGAAAGTGGTTTTCTTCTTATTGCTTTTGACGGCATGTGTTAATCCATTAAGATTTTTTTCTCAATATAATAAAGAATGTCTAAGCTTGCATTTGTGATAATTGTTGAAGCCTTACAATGTGGTTTGTGCTTTTAGTTTAGTAGAGACTTGTAACTTTTAAGTTTACATAATAGATTTTTTTAATTTATATATTTAAAAACATTTTTTAAGAAATGCATTTTTTTCATGGCTATGCTCTCGAAAGGCACTAGAAAAAATTTGCCTTTCCTAAAGAAAGGTAACCTTGAAGAATGCCCTTCTTGTGATAATAGGGTCCTTCCTTGCAAAAATAAAGGTTGTTCTGACGTCGGACGTTGGGCGTGCGCGAGCACTTGGGCTCACCTCTTCCCCGGGCTTAGGAAGTATCTTCCGACATACATATTGTTTGCCAAAAGACATTTGTCACTATCGTGGATGATAATGCTTGTTGTGAGTGTTGTTTGTCGACATACATATCATTTGTCAGAAGACATTGGTAATGCCTCATTTGAGGGGGAAAAAGGCATTCTCCTGAGTCCTAAGACTGGGATCACGTGCAGACCTGCCAAACTTTTTATACATCATCTTAAGTTTGGTAGGTGTGACATGTTTTTCTTCTCTCTTACTACTAAATTTATAGTCACCTTTACTTTTAAATACAAGTAGAGATTATATTTAAAAATGTTGTCGCACATATATTTTCATAACTTCTAATGGAGATAGCAAGTAGTATTGACTATCTAAACAATGATAAGTTTTACAAGAATGTGTGGAACTAGTCAAATTATCTTAGTGTTACATCATAAAATCTATATATGTATTGAAATTAATGCCATGATTAGATCAACTATAAATATTAAAGTTGAAACATAACCCAAGATTGATCCTATCCCTTTCATATTGATGATTCATTTTTTAAGCATAAATTTTTTCCTCCAAGCCTTTTCTTTCCTATGAAAAAGAAACTCTCAATCTTTTTAAATAAATGTTTTGCGTAATAAGAAGCATACAACCTAACGGAGTAAAATGGCATCAAAATCCTAGTGTTATATAGGTAGATATCCTCACATGTAGTTGTATGAAAAGCATTTTATTAATAATTCGAATGCAAAACAACGATGGTGGGCATATGGTGTTCAGTTCTTACTCTCATGAATAAGATGTTTCTAAATTATATAATTTTTGCAAGTTTCTTGTTCAAAAAATTATTTAATATATAATAACTAGAATTGTGTAACTGTAGGTTTATGACAAGAGGTCAATGAAGTATATTTATACCTAATAGTTTTTTTAATAGCATTACATTTAAAAATAAATAAAATTTGTATCTTATTATTAGTGAAGCAATAAATTAGAGTTTCAAATTCTTAAGTAATATTTATTAGATTAGATTACCGATTTTCAAAATTTTAACATAATTTGTTCAATATTTGGAATTTCATTGAAAACTACTTCAATATTGAGCTTAAAATGTTTATCTCAAAAAGATCGACCCTCATTTTTAAAATTTAACGATTGATTAATATAAATTGGACATGCATTTTTGCTTGATTCTCTCTCTCTCTCTCTCTCTCTCTCTCTCTCTCTCTCTCTCTCTCTAGTCATAGAAAAGGCATAGATGTTACTTGAGGGCATATTTATATATGTGTGGTTCTGTGCATTGGTACATGCATGAATGTATGTGTGTGCTTGTGTTTTCATAAATTTTTTTTAATGGTGTATTTGGTAACATATAACCTAGCAAGACCAAATATGATAAGTTTTAGTAAGACTCTAGCTTGATAAGAGATGTATTTGAGATGCCTTAAATATGTTTAATTAACAATTGTGATTCCTCTTTTTATTTCATTTTAATCTATCTTTCTATAATTATTATTGACAAGATCACCTTGCTTTTCACTTGGAGGGTGGAGTACCATAGATTCAACAATATTGTTATTAACAAAGTACTCAAAATTTTCTTGAGGTTTGAAGATATTGAATAATGATTAGATATTGAAAGTAGAAAACAAGGGTAATAAATATAACATTTCTCAAACTTCTCAAAGTAAAGAGGAAAACCAACCACAAAGATATATTTGTTGAAGTTATAACATGTTGAGAAGAAATTGGTTTTGGTCCTTTGTCTCACCTACTATTATTATTGCACTCTTTACTAAACATTTTGTACTTGAGTTATTGTAAAGCAAAAGGTTGCCAATTCGAATAATGTTGATGTAAACTTTTATTAACACTAAGTACTAAGAAGGTGCATGTCAAAACTAAAAAGTGTACATGTTCGCAAACATAAAAGTTTTCTATAGTTTTGTTGTTTACATTCGCCTAATACAAATATAAGTTGGATAATAGATTGTATTAGCTTGTTAAGATGAAGCAAAATGAGAAGATCAAGAGATTTCCATGGGTCTCGAAATCAGATGTAATGTCTTCTACTCCATTCCATCATCGATGTGGCTTCCATGATAGGCTCTATGATAGTCTATTGTGATAGAGCATATGCCTCCTATCCAAAAACCTTCATAGTCAATTCTATTACTATTGTATTCAATTAAAGTTACTTGGCACATTTGAAACAATATGGAGAAACATATATAAATATGCTTTAAATTGATAAAAAATAGTTTCTATTTTTATTATTGCTTGTTTCATTGATTATTCAAATTTGTTATCATTATTCTTCTTTAAATGCATAAGCACCCTACTACACATAATATTATATGGAGTGATTGTTAATATGGTTTTTTGGGGAGGATTTTCTTAAGATTTTGTGAAAAAACTAGAAAATCCTCTAGGCCACATAGGGGAATCTTTGGTTTTCTCTGAAAATTAGGAATAATGTAGAAAATACATATGGCTATACCCCCCTCCCCCCCAAAAAAAAACCATTTTCCAAAATGGAACTAGGGCACTACTCCAAGCCAATTTTGGGGTTAGTCCCCATTTGTGTAGGAAAATGCGACCCCACCTTGCAAACGTTGTGATGGATCTTTGAGTGACATTGTGCAAGTGCTCCACTACTCTTCCACCTTTGCCCTTGTTAAAGAGATGTCCTTCTTCAGGTTTATTTAAATTCTTGTATATAAATAGACAAATTGTTGTTAAAAAAGTATGATTCGTATGAAGCAATATTAGTGTATACTTAGTTAGAGAGTCTAACTCTTTTTTATAATTTAGCAAACGTAAAATTCATGTGTACTTTACATTCTCTATCTGATGTTTTTGATAGATTAGGCATGTTGAGTAGAGTCTTTCAAAGTTTTATGAATGTTATAGCCATAGCTAGTTTTATAAATAGTAAAATAAGAGAATTAGATTTTTTTTAAAAATGATTGTGTTGTTGATTAAATGCATCAACACATGATAGATGTGAATTTTTGATAGTGAGTGGTTAAGACTACTATATGGTTTAATTACATGCTCTACGAGCTTCCATTTGGGGGGATCATTATAGAAGTATTAAAATCTCAAGAAAATTTGTTGGATTTGATTTAGATGCATGCATTGTATTTCAAAAAATCATTGGTAGAATCCATTATAAAAACTTGAAACAATGCTTTTGTGAGAATGACATCGCAGGATATTTTAAAGTACTTGCACCATTAAAGATTTCAAAAATCATTTGTAGAATCTATTATAGAAAACATGAAACAATGCTTTTGTGATAATGAGATTGCAAGATAATTTAAAATACTTACACATGCTCATTTACATTTAAAAATGAAGCTTTCAAAGATTTTAAAATGCTAAAATAGACTCTACTTGTCACTTTGTGAGTTTTTTGTAGGTTATAAGGCTAAGAATGTGATGAAAACTAACTTATAGCATGGGTTTGTGCAATAGATATTATAGAAAATACTATAGTAATATGATAATTTTGAGTTTATTTATTTGTAGATTCTTATTGTTTATTTCCACATAATATTGTTACATGTAAGCATTATATGTGACACTAGTTGCATTGTGCTTGGTAGATAGATGGTAGGGTAATAATATGTTTAGTGTTACAGTGAGTAGATTATTAGGTATATTAATATTTATATATAAATATTGATCATAAATAATCTTTAGGTGAATCTATATAGTAAGTGTAATATATAATAATATATATTTATATGGTAATATTATTAGTTTATTTATAATTACAAGTTTAAGATTATTTAGTTATAATTTGAACTAAAACGTTGATCCTTAATATTATGAATGCAATTAAAAGACTAAAATTTTGTTAAAATAAGTTTTCTTTATGGATTGCTTTTCTTTTTTAAATATAGTTCAAGCTTTCCTAGTTTTCTTTGCAAGAGTAGCACAATCATCTGCAAAATAGGAAAACATGATAAAAACTTAGTTTTAATTGTTTGTCCCTTATCTAGAGTATATTATGGAAAATAGACTTAACTCATTCTTTTGTGAGTTTTTTTATAAGTTATAACGCTAAGAATGTTACAGGGATCAACTTATGAGAGGGTGATGTTCAAGCTTTGTTGGATAGGCGAAGTTGGTTGCAAGAATGATCATTTTAAGAGAGATCATCATTAGGGCCAAAAAATGCTTTAAAAAAGGCACTTGTAAGAAAATTATTAAGTTGCTAATTAGTTGAGATTTTGGAAGAATGAAACCACCAAATTTGGTTGCTCAAATGTGATTAATGAGAGAATATTGAGTTCATTGAAGTGGTCAGCCACCATTAATTGTCCCTTGTAATATTTCCACACGAAATATTAAAGAACCTTGATCACTACACGCCCCGCGCAAAAAGTGTGCTAAGTCATCTCCCGCAACAAAATAATGTCAGTGGCTAAATCCTTACCCTGTGCGCGCGACAATGAACCCCAACCCCGTTGTGCAAATAAAGTCGAGGTTAAAACCCGCAAGCCTCACAAGAAACACCCCTTACGTAAAGGCAAATGGATAAATGATTAAAGTAGTGTAAATTTTTTATTATTTACCCCCCCCCCCCCCCCCCCCCCCCCCCCCCAGTCGATGCATGGTACGGGAGAGGGAGTGGAGCTAAGGGGAGAGAGAGGGAAGAGTGTGTGGGGATGCATGAGGGAGGGAAGGCATGAAATCCCTCCACGTGTGTGGAACTCCCCCCCCCCCCCCCCCCCCCCCCCCCCCCCCCCTTACACACTATAAAACCTCCCCCCGGAGCTTGGGGAGGAGTTACGAGGAGAGAGAGAGGAGCGTGGAGATTGATGTGCTGCCCAGGATGCTGCCCTGCTGCAAAAAAAATGCCGCCTGCCTATCGTGCTCCTGCCAGTGCCCATCCCACTGCCATCATCATCACGACTCTCCTCTTCGTTGTCGGCATCCCTCCTCATCATCACCTCTATCCCTCATACTCTCTCTCCACGATTATTCTGACAGTGAAGCTTTAGAAGCTTCTTTGGAAGTTTCCAAATTAAGCCTCCATAGCCCCTTGTCACCCGTGCCTCCCCTGAAATTGAAAAAAACCAAGTCTCCAAGGCCCTGGTTCTATGCAGAAGGAAAGATTCCGAGCAGAGAGGAGTCGATACGCGAAAGTAGCCCAAGAGAGAGTTGTTGAATCAAATTATCTACATCGTCAATGGCTCCCAAGAAAATGGCGAGAGGCGCTCACGCGGAAGTTTCTACCCCGAGCATACGCGTGGACATCCCTACGAGTCCTCAAGCCCAGGTTCTTAAAATAATGATTCCGCATTAAAGCAATGCAATTGGGCACGTTAAATTTTCATGGGAAGAATGCATTTACGCATGTTTCTAATTCATGTAGTCTAGTTAAAATACATTTGGGAAATTATATCCTTGAATGGTTTACAAGAGTTAGTGCATGTTATGCAATTGGGTTGCTTGCATTTCCAAGTTGCAAATCCTAAGCGCATATTGCTTAGGTTTAAAAGATGAACTTGTTTAAATGCATCTTTGATTGGCCGTGGAAAAGAAAGAGCCTAAGGCATTTAGGTAGTAATTTTCTACTTGTAGATTCGTATGACATAATCGTTGTTGATGCTGTTCAAGAGTTGCATTGCATGGAAATGAAACCATGAACTTGCATGTTGCATGCGAAGATGCTTGCAATTTAAGACGGACTAAGTGCTGTAGAACGGATTAATTCAACATTGTTCTTATGACATTCGTCATACATGAACTTCATTTATCAAAGTTGTATCTAGAAAAGGTTGCATGTCATATTAAAGCCTGAAATTCAAACTCAATTAGGAGACTATACTTTGATGATTTAGACTGTGCACCAAACAAGGTTTCAAGTCTCTTCCATGTATCCTATGAGGTCTCACAGTTATCCACATGGTGGATATAACTGTCGTCTAGCTCCAATTTGATAATGGCCTGAGCCTTATCATCATTTTTTTTCCAAGTGACAGCAAGATCCACATCACGAGGCTTCTTTTCTTTTCCAGTGGTAATGGCCCAGAGGCCCTTCTTCATCAGGATCAGTTTGATGCGGGTCTGCCAGGTATGAAACCCGAATTCTTTGAAACGGGCAGTTGGAGAATCTTTGCCCATGTTCGACTTGAGAGACCAGCAGCAAATTAGATTCAAATGATTGAGAATAACCAGGAATGAGTTGATCTTTGTATGTGTCAAAAGACACAAGCAATGGCAGTGAAGTATCAAAAGATACTAGTTTGAAATTTGATGTTTGTTACTTGAGTTTGACTTGATGATCTTCAAAAACTCTTCATAGCTTTTCCTCCTTGCTGATTTGATGGTTGAATACTTGCTGAAAACTTCAAATTAGAGTGGCCTTGGCTTGGTTTAAGTGGTAGGAGAGAGAAAATGAAGGAAAAATGAGCTTGAAGGTAAGTGGCTATAGCTGTCCTATTAAAACAGGAACCAGTGACTGGTAAATGAGCTCCCACGCGCTCGATAGGTTGAATCTGCTCAAAACCTTTGAGATAGAGGACCCTCACTAATGGATCTAAGTCCCCCTAAGAGGGTTTGTACTCATTATGCTCCAGTTGAGAGATCTAAGCCTTCAAAAAGGGTCGCTATCAAAACTGCGCCCAGATTTGGGAAAATGCAAATGCCGGGCATGGTCTACATTAATCTCCTTGATTTTTGTGCCAACAAGTTGCGCCTTGATCTGAAGAACAACTCTCGAGAAGAAAGCTTGAAGAGATATGGCCTAGTTGATGAGATATGACTGCTTCAACAGAGGTAGGTAGGTGCTGTCCACAGACACAGTTATGGCAGTAACTTTGAAAAGAGGCAATGCTGAAGCTATAGTTGCCCAATCTCAATAACTTATGTGCCAAGAAGGAGCTTTGGAAGTAGAGAAACACTTCTCCAGAAGGAAGTTTAGAGAGATTTGGACTATGTTCAAGCTGACAGGGTATTGCTGTCTATGGCTACCATGGAAGCTTCATTGAAGGTAGGAATGCAAATGAAGTTGGAGATAGGGTCCAATACTTAAACTAAGCTGAGCAAAGATGGAAAGGAGCTGAGAGGAGTGAAAGGAGAGTTGGTCCATGCTCAACTGAGCTCTAATACCATGTGAAATACGCGGGATCTAGAGCATGGCAGATGTGGAAGCTATGGAGGTTGAAAGAGGAAAAAGAAACTCATGAAGACATTGACCCTGACTAGGACAAATTGTTACACAAGTGAATTAGGTTCTAAGATTGAGACTTGGACTCATAAACACAATCTTGTGTATTGATAGTGACATGACACTTTACCAGAAGGAAAAGAGTACTATCATTGCATTAGAAAGAGAGTGCAAGTACAATGCTTTATAGGAATTGAGTGGTGGTACTTTCTCCTACTGTGCATATGGGATTCTGGTCCTGAGCCCTCATTGCTTCTCACAAAGGGACTAAAGTAGGTGTGATTGCAAATATCTCAACAGTTTTTCTATGTTAGTGCTAAGATTACATGAAGGAACCGATGACTAATTGGCCAATTAAGGAAGTTATTTTATGCATGTCCAACTAAATGTAGTAGGTAATTAGACAACTAAAGCAACCCTGAGTAAAGTGTGGTGGATGTGGCCATGGGTCCGTCCTACGGATGGGTGGTCCCAGTTGGTCGGGAACTTTTCTCAAAGGAAGTCGACAGCAAGGAACGTTGACCTAGAGTCTAGGTTACTAGAATCTCGATTTATGTTGTTTTAGGGGAACGGAATGGGACAATGCCTTATGGGCAGAGAGGTCGAGCTTTGCATCCCTCTCGTTTCCCATTCTCCTTGAACCAAGTGTAGCATGAATCCGCTTCGACCCTGACGTTTCTGCGTAAAGTACATGCTAGTTACTCTTTAGGAATTTGACCATTAGAAAAACCCTGATTCAGGTCGGTCCTAAGTGGGAACGGCCGGAATGCTTCCGCTTTGTGGCAGACTCAGGAAGACCTAGATCGCAAACCCCATGACATTCCGTGGGAGTGCCGGGCGCGCTTTTTGGACCCTCTTCCCGATGGGCTGCTAAGACGTGTCCTAGAAGCGAACAGGTGGACACGTTACAATTGGTATCAAAGCAAACCAACGAAGGATCTGTCTTTTACAAGGAAACTTAATGAGGAGAAATAGAGCAAACATTGTTGTTAAGAACATTTCCTTACTTATCGATGCTGTCTTGCAGAGTCGCGAAGCATGGAACAGATTCTACGTGTTCTAGGTTATGTTTATGACCGCGATGCGTGTCTCGGATTATCGACGGAGGATCGATATGATGAATATCCTAGACCGTCTCTACAATCCATCACCTCTATATGTGGAGCGGAGATGGACGGGTGATTCAGGAATCTATTACATAGCTACCCACTGATTTGTGTACCTTCGAACTAACCTAAAGAGAATCAAGTGGTTGGAGGACCTGAAGATCGTGAAGCTGTTCATCTTTGTTGAGGCTCACGCAAATGCAACCCTACAAGTCGAAGGAGGGAAGGTCAAGCAGAACACGTATGTGTGGGAGGAAGTGACCCGAATAATCCCTGCCGATAGGATCAAGGTGTTGGGACGTTATGAGAGGAACGGGTACCAAAGGAAAGGATACCCTAATCTTCCAATGACCTATCGATTCCTGAAAATCCATGACCCCAATCCATATTATTACCCAGTTCCCGTAGCTCAATGTAACACAATCTTATTCTCCTCAAATTAATATATCAGCTTGTTCCACCTCCCCAAGAATAATTATATTCGAAAGGGCTATGCCCATATGAATAAAATAAGACTCTTTTTATCAATGATTGTCTTGATTGTGAGTATTGATAAAGAAGTTAAGTGATTAGGTCACTTGGTGAAAGCTAAATTGGGCATGAAATGTAATGTGAGAAACGTTTAGCGAGTTGTCAACGTTAAGAATCTCAATGCCCAGGAACAACCTCAAGTGCAGATTCCTAGTCCGACCCCTACCCCAAGTACGGCCGTGATTCAGGAGAAGAAGTTTCTTCTGAAGAAAATCAAGCCACCAGAATTTGATGGCAACGTCTCCAAACTGATACCGAGATCTAGATCAAATCCATGGAGGATTACTTTAAAGCAGTAGGTACTGCACCTACTAACCAAGCGATGCTCGCCAAATTGAAGCTTATCGACGAAGCAAGACTTTGGTGGAAGCAATGGCACAGAGACCAAGGGATCTGGGAAGGGTCTGTTACTTGGGACAAGCTGAAAAGAGCTGTGCGAGGAAGATATCCTACTGCACGCAGAAGATGAACGAGTTCTATGAGCTGAAACAACTTGGTTTATCTCTTGACGCATACTACTCAAAGTTCGTCGCTCTTTTGAAGTATGCGCCACAAATGGATATGACACATCAGGTGTCAAAGTTTTGTGCCGGATTAAACCCACCTTTAAACACCCACCTCGAATCAATGCGCCCGACAGATCTTCAGGATGCACTCATTCGAGCTGCACCCATAATACAGGAAGTGTAGACCAGGCCAAGAAGTAACAAGACTTGGTCTTACAAGGATCAGAACAAAGGAGTGTATAGGTCCCATGCGAAGAGAGCTCAAGGTCAAAACCAGGGACAAAGGAAGAAGGCTAGAACCAACAATGTCAACAATTTTGTTCCTACCCAAGGTAATGGCCGCAACCTCCATTGCTTCCATTGCAATAAGCCCGGTCATTTCAAAAGGCAATGTCCCAAGCTTGGCGGAGGACAATGTCAAGGACCATTCCAAGGAACCGCTCGTGGCCAAGGAGCTACCACTCGGGGTAGAGGAAGAACCGCCTGTGTTGCCAACAAGGACATGTGCGATGAAGAAGGCCGACCATGGAAGCATAATTTGAGAGGGCAATAGTTCATGCCGCCCTTCACAAGAAAGGCTCGAATCGCCAGTTTTTGGTGATTCAAACACCATCAGATTATCAAGGTAAAGGCTTTAAAACCTTAATTGATTGTGGCAGTACACATTCCTTTATCTCACCAGTTTGTGCAAGAAGACTAGGAATAGCCACAATAGATGTACCTACCTTACTTGTGGAATTAGCAAATGGTTGTGAGGTCACTTGTACCAGGCAAACTGCTAAGGTGGAATTCCTATTGGGAGGAAAGTCAGCTTCGATTAGATTCAGAGTTATGAACCTAGGTATCCATGAGTGTTTGCTTGGAATGGATTCCTAATGATGCCCACATTCACTGTGGAAAGGGCCAAGTTTCCTTTCAAAATTCTGAAGGGGAATTGGTTATAACTCAAGGAGAGGCTCGAAAGCTGAAAATTCAATTGGCCAAAGCATCTTGGATAATAAAGGGAGTTAGAAAGGGGCTACCTGTCTATTTGATTAAGCTTAATAAGTAGACCAGAATCAAGAGTCTAGTGAAGAACCTTCATGGCTAAAGGAGTACATAGATGTATTTCCTGAAGAGCTGATAGAACTTCCTCCTCAAAGGAAAGTTGATCATGAAATCAAGCTAGTGCCAGGAGCTGCAACAATTGCAAAGAGGCTATATAGAATGTCCATCCCGGAAGCAATTGAGCTGAAGGAGCAACTCAAGCAACTGTTAGATCAGGGCTACATCCATCCCAGTAGTTTGCCATGGGGAGCTCTAGTACTGTTCCAGAAGAAGAAGGATGGAATGCTTCGGTTATGTATTGATTACAAAGGGTTGAATCAATCAACCATTAAGAACAAGTATCCTATTCCAAGAATAAATGAACTTCTTGACCGTCTTCAAGGTGCGAAGATCTTCTCCAAGATTGATCTCAGGTCTGGATTCTATCAGATAAGGATCAAGGAAGAAGATATCCCAAAGACGGAATTCAGCACAAGATATGGACATTTTGAGTTCCTGGTCATGTCATTTGGGCTGACGAATGCACCTGCCACCTTCAATAGGTTAATGCAGGATATCTTTAGGCCATATATTGATAACTTCGTACTCGTCTTCTTTGACGATACCTTAGTCTACTCCAAACAGGAAGAAGTTCATGAACCCCAGCTTTGCATTTTCCTAGAGACAATGAGGGCACACAAGCTTTATGACAAAAAGAAGAAGTGTGCATTCTTCAAACGACAGATTGAATATTTGGGATTCATTGTATCAGCGGAAGGAATCTCAGTAGACCCGGCCAAGGTCAGAGACGTTCTCGAGTGGCCAACGCCAACTACTGTCAAAGAAATACGCAGTTTTCTTTGATTAACAGGATGGTACAGGGTCTTTATCGAAAACTATGCTTTGATTGCATTGCCACTAACCGATCTACTAAAGAAGCAAACATCAATTGTATGGTCACCTATTGAACAATCCAGCTTTGATAAACTAAAGCAAAGCTTAGTATCAGCACCTATCCTGAAACTTCCGGATCTTGGTAAGGAGTTTGAAGTGATAACTAATGCTAGCACACTTGCCTTAGGATGTGTGCTTATGCAAGAAGGTCATCCTGTAGCATACTCTTCAAGGAAACTAAAGAGCCATGAGAAGAATTATGCTACCCACAATCTAGAGTTGTTAGCTGACATCCATGCTCTCAAGCTTTGGAGACACTATTTGCTAGGTAATAAGTTTACCCTAGTGACGGATCATAAAAGTCTTAAGTGGATCTTTACCCAGAATGAGCTCAACATGAGGCAACATCGATGGATTGAAGTGCTGGAGGAATATGACTTTGAAATCAAATACCGGCATGGAAAGGAGAATGTAGTTGCCGATGCACTCAGTCGCAAGGCATTTCTGAATTCTCTAATCTTGCAAGATCCATCAACAGCTAGATCTCTAGCCACAAAGATATCCATGCCAAACAACCCAATTCTTGAGCTAGCTAGAGAAGAGGCATGCCATGATCCAAACTATCAGAAGTTTCTAAGGGAGATTCCCATCAAGGATCAAGACCTAAAGCTACAGGCAAAGTATTTAGAATTCTCTATCAATAGTGGACTTGTCTACTATAGAACGAGATTATGTATACCACCAAGCCAGTCCCTCAAGCAGAAAATACTTTGGGAAGCTCATGACTCCCCTTTTTCAGGACATCCTGGTTATGCCAAGACCCTCAATGCACTTAGGAAGAGTTATTAATGGGAAAGGCTTAAAGGTGACGTTCTGAAATATGTCACTGAATGTTTGTCTTGTCAATGCATTAAGGCTGAACATGTCAAAATGCCAGGGAAGTTGCAACCACTTGACATTCCCCAAATGAAATGGGAATTCATCACTATGGACTTTGTTGTTGGCCTACCCCAGGTTCAGGGAGGATACAAATCCATCATGGTTGTGGTTGATATGCTCACCAAGGTTGCACATCTTATCCCTGTTAAGACAAACTATAAAGCCTCAGAAACTGCAAGGTTGTTCATCAATGAAATATTCAAACCGCATGGGTTGCCTAGAAGAATCATTAGTGATCATGACTCTCTCTTCACATCACACTTATGGAGGGCTATCTTCGAAGCCATTGGGACTCAACTCTGTTTTAATACAGCTTACCATCCTCAAACCGATGGTCAAACGGAGCGAGTCAACCAAGTCATTGAGGATATGCTAAGGGCACACTACTAGCGCAAACCCAAAAAGTGGATTCAATACTTGCCACTGGTTGAGTTTGCCTACAATGCTTCTTATCAACAAAGCATTCAGATGACCCCTTTTCAAGCATTGTATGGGCACAACTGTTGAAGTCCTTTAAACTTCTCGGATCCAACCTTGAGGGTTGAAACCTCAAAGCAAATGATGGAAGATATGGATGACCAAATGAAGTCAATAAGACAGGACATCCAATCCACCAAGGATAGACAGAAGGCATATGCGGATTTGAAACGTCAAGATAGATCCTTCGCTAAAGGAGATATGGTCTTCATTCGTGTACGCCCAAAGAAGAGTTCCCTATCCTTGGGTGAATGCAAGAAGCTAAGTCCAAGGTATTGTGGACCCTACAAGATTCTCAAGTGCTTAGGGCTTAATGCTTACAAACTTCAACTCCCTGAGAACCTAAAGGTTCATAATGCATTCCATATCAGTCTACTGAAGAAGCATGTACCTAACCTTAGTCATGTGCTTGATGATCAAAAAGTTGTAATGCCTAGCCAAGGAGTCCTTGAGCTACGGCCTGAGAGGATCTTGATGTTAGGGAGAGACAATTGAGATCCAGGACCTTGAGAGAATATCTCGTCCAGTGCAAAGATTATCCCGAGGAGGATGCCACTTGGATGGATGAAAGTACTCTCAACCAACAATACCCCCAGTTCTTCTCGAGATGAGGACATCTCGATTCCTCTAAGGGGGAGAGAATGTAATATTTTCGCACAAAATATTAAAGAACCTTGATCACTACATGCCATGCGCAAAAACTGTGCTAAGCCATCTCCCACAACGAAATAATGTCAGTGGCTAAATCCTTACCTCGCGCGTGCAATAATAAACCCCAACCCTGTTGTGCAAATAAAGCCAAGGTTAAAACCCGCAAGCTGCACAAGAAACACCCCTTACGTAAAAGAAAATGGATAAATGATTAAAGTAGTACAATTATTTTATTATTTACCCCCTCCCTGAGTCGATGCGTGGCACGAGAGAGGGAATGGAGCTAAGGGGAGAGAGCGAGGAGTGTGGTATGGGGATGCATGAGGGAGGGAAGGCATGAAAGCCCTCCACGTGTGTGGATCCCCCCCCCCCCCCCCCCCTTACACACTATAAAACCTCCCCCTGGAGCTTGGGGAGGAGGCACGAGGAGAGAGAGAGGAGCGTGGAGATTGACATGCTGCCTAGGACGCCTCCCTGCTGCGAAAAAAACGCCGCCTGCCTACTACATTGCTGCCGCTGCCCATCCCACCGCCATCATCATCATGATTCTCCTCTTCGTCGTCAACATCCCTCCTCATCATCACCTCTACCCCTCATCCTCTCTCTCCATGATCATTCTGATAGTGAAGCTTTAGAAGCTTATTTGGAAGTTTCCAAATTAAGCCTCCATAGCCCCTTGTCATCCGTGCCTCCCAGAATTGAAAAAAACCAAGTCTCCAAGGCCCTGGTCCTACGCAGAAGGAAGAGGCTTTTGATACTGCAAATGGCATTGTTGACAGCGAAAATGAATCGAAAGAAGAGTTACTTAAACTCGACACTGAAATTATGGATGAGAAGTTTATTTAAGGAGGCGATGCTCTTTCTCTTTGTTTTAATAAGGAAAAGAATGCTGAGAAAGAGTATGGGATTATTGAAGAGGAGTTCCACGGCCTTCAAGACTGACTTGAAATTTTCAATTTTGGAAGAAAAGAGTTGCAGTATGTTAAAGAATTGGAAGATATCAATGAGGCACAATCATTAATTAATATATGGAATCCAACTAAGCTAAAGAATGATAAAAATCAACTGGTACTATTATCTCGAATTCTGTAAGATATACATTAATATGTTTGATTTCAACATTCATTTGATATTGATCTTTTTTTGCACTTGGAGATTGAAGATTTTGATAACTTCTTGGGATGGGGTAAAGGGACGAGAGCTCGTATTAGTTCACTGAAAGATGTTGCACTTGGCCATTACTTAGCAAGGATTGATCTAATGTTTTCTTGGTATTTCATAACATCTTCTCAGAGGAAGCAACATGGCCTATACTATGTATCAAGGCACTTACAAGTCTATACTATCTTCTCAGAGGAAGCAACATGGCCTATACTATGTATCAAGGCACTTACAAGGCTACTTGGTTTCTCTAGATTATAGTACAATGCACACAAGGTGATGTTTTTGAAGAAGACTGTGGCAATTAGGATTTTTGGTTATGGTCCTAGTTTCTCTACTTCTAGAGAAGGATACTTCCTGGCCCTCTCATCTTATGCTTTGGCAACAAACAGAATTGATATAAAATCAATAGTTGGCTACAAGATAAGAAAATTTCTATGTTATAGAGGAAATGTAAAGGCTCATGAGAGCTAGCTTTGTACTTTTCTTTCTTGAAAAATACTATGAATTCTCAAGTTTTATTGTCATCTTTAGTATTCATTCTTTGAAGCTGTCATTGAAAAAACCAATTGAATAGCTCCTCAAGAGCATTGCTTTTTGTGAATCCTCCTCCATGCCTTGTGCATCGAAAAAAACTTGTACATGCTTGATAGTGAGATTTTTCCATGCCTTGGCCGCTATAAGTTGCTAGGGGGCCTTGCTCCTTCACAAAGTAAGGCCCATGGATATGCTGCAAATTCAAAAGAGTAACAATCATTTTATGCCATTGGAAAATTTATTGAATAAATCTTGGATTAAATATTCTCTCTTACTAAATAAAATATGATATCCTTTTCTCCCCATGCCTCATTTATTTCTCAAATAAGATTTGTAATCAACATTTAAACTCTTTTGGATACGTGTAGTTTTTTGTTTGTTGCTTGAGGAGCTTTAGGAAGACATCAAGGTGTCTCCAAACCTCCATCCATAGAAATGCAAGTCATGGTGTGCTTGAAATGTTTTTGTCGTTATCCAACAGAGCCCTTTCCAATGCTCCCAAGTAATACTCACTTGTTTTCCTATATGGTTTCCTAAAAAGCGTCTAGCTTTTGAGCCTCCCATCGAGACATCAACCAAGACATCTCTTATTTTCCTTGAAAGTGTTGGATCTTTTCTTAAGTGAACTTGATCTCCATGAAAACCCATTTTGGAGAGTAATGCTTCTTATTTGTCAATACACTCATCCAATAAAGACAAGGGCTTAATTGAGTATGCATAGTCGAGATGAATCTTGAGAAGTTTATCAATAATTCTAATATCTGCATGCAAAGTACATATATGAACATTTGTAAGAGGAATTGAAAGAATAGGGTCCCATATATCTTCCTTGTTTTTATTTTTACTCAGATCTATAGAGTGTCTATTTCGGGCTCTTCTTTGCAGGGCGCAAGTTGCTCCAATCTTTAGACCCAACACTTTCCATGCAATGAATACAAGGATATTTTGCATGTGCCCTATTACATATTCCAAGCATACATTTGATAGTTTTCAAGTCAGCACTCATGTGCCATTCCACATTAAAATTACCAACCCTATCAACAAACAACATTTCTCATTCACTTTGAGACTTAATAAGATTTGGAATACTTGTATGAGTGAACAACCACTTCAATGTTTGATGATTCTCAATTAGTACCTGAGAGCTACACCAACCCACCAAATCTCCATCTCAGACTAGAACTTATGCATTGGTGCTTGACCCCCACCATTTTGTGGTATTTCAATACCCCGTTCATGATGCAAATGCTGACTCTTTCCATCTATTTTTCTTTTTGAATTTGTGCTTCATTTAACTTGAAGAAAAACTTCAAAACACCGTGACATTCCTCTAACGTGAGTCTATATATGTGAATCATTGCAATCTATACTCTTCTTAGATCAACCCATATATTGTTAAACACATGGCATTCAAAACTAGATTTTCTTTTTGTCTTTTCGTATGGCATAGACGCTTCAATATGAATGTACTCCCCAAAAACTTATGGAATCTTACGATTCATGGCAATCCTTGTAATCGATACTCTAAGGGCTCGAGGCAACTCAAATGCAGTTATTCTATTACATTTTAGATTTTTAAACCATAATCTTGAGATAACACGATAAGCTTTTCGATTACTAATGCCCATAGTATCACATGTCTCTACAATTTCATTCGGTTCTACTGTGTCCTTTAAGTCCTTGACCTGGAGAGTTGGGCCTCTCAAATCCATATTCTGAGGTGACTTAAGAATCCTCAAAATATCATTCTTATTCATGGTCTCTTTTAAAATACCGATTCTCTCCTCACTCTCTCGAATATTAATGCCTGATATTCTTTTCTTTACTCTCTCACACAAGCTAATTATATTTTTTAATGGTCTCTTTCTCTCTCTGAATCCTATTGGAGCTTTCTATAAGTGTGCTAGCTTGTCTTGTAATGACTTTTTAGCATTTTTCACAACCTCAATCTTATTTGTAAGCTCAGAAATGCTTATTTGTTTAATAAATAATGTTTTTTTCATTTCATTTATTTGAGCCATATATGTGTAAGATGCAGAGTATAACCTTCTATAATAGCTAAGCATTCCATTATAACCTTCCCCAACATACCTCATGTGGTCATAAATATTAAAAAAATTAGGAGGTTTACTTGTTAAAAGATCATTGGAATAAATATTTCTATCCACCCACAAATCTATATGTTTCTTTCCTTGAGTTCGCAATCTGTTGGTCTCCATTGCATTTGTTAGTACTCAAGGATGTATACTTCTTCAAGATGAATAAATTGGATCTAGTTGGGTGGTAAGTTTGTACTTGAATGTGCTCACATCTGTATTACTTGCATAGGTATTGCTAAACATTTTAGCAAATAAATGACAAATGAATCTCATAGTGATAAGAAAGTGAGCACAAAGAAGAGAATGGCGAAAGAGAATGGAGAAAGAGAGTGCTCAAAGAAGACATGGGAGTAGAAAAATATGATATAGGTGGACATTTCTCAAAAATACAAAATTTCCAAGACAAAAACGGTCGAAAAGGTGACCCTCACATAAATTAAAGATGAGGGATGTAATGTGTCCACCTGTTTGCTTGTAGGACATGTCTTAGTAGCCCATCGGGAAGAGGGTCGAGAAAGCGCCGCCGGCACTCCCACGGAATGTCACAGGGTTTGCGATCTAGGTCTTCCCAAGTCTGCCACAAAGCGGAAGCATTCCGGTCATTCCCACTTAGAACCGACCTGAATCAAGGTTTTCCTAATGGTCAAATTCCTAGAGAGTAACTAGTGTCGAACCCCAAGAGAACTACTTTATGCACAAACGTCAAGGTCGAAGCGGATTCATGCTGCACTTGGTTCAAGGAAAATGGGAAACGAGAGGGATGCAAAGCTCGACCTCTTTGCCCATAAGGCATAGTCCCATTCCGTTCCCCTAAAACAACATAAATCGGGATTCTAGTAACCTAGACTCTAGGTCAACATTCCTTGCTATCGACTTCCTTTGAGAAAAGTTCCCGGCCAACCAGGACCACCCATCCATAGGACGGACCCATGGCCACATCCACCGCACTTTCCTCAGGGTTGCTTTAGTTGTCTAATTACCTACCACATTTAGTTGGACACGCATAAAACAGCTTCCTTAATTAGCCAACTAGTCATCGATTCCTTCGCGTAATCTTAGCACTGACATAGAAAAACAATGTCAAACAAGTTCCTTCACAACAATTGATCTTATTTATCTTTGGAATACATCATATAATCCAGCCTGTAGGCTAATCCATAATCCACCCAAAGGCAATCCATAATCCGCTCGAAGGCAATCCAGCAATCCTCAGGGATTACTAATCCAAGTTTCTGCATGTAGACTAGTATGCGGGCCTCGAGATTCAATCCTGAGTCACGTCGGCCTCTTGTGCAGGACCCGGAAGGCAAGGGATTTACGGCCAGAGCCCCCCCTCGCACCCAAGCGTCCTCCTGCTCCAAGTAGCGCCCAATGGAGAGACCTCTTGTGGCGAGTTCGGTCCACATTCCCGGCGCGGCTAACAACCCCCTTGGTTAGGGTCAGGAAGACAGTTAGGGGTAACTGATGCTACCTCTCCCTCCAGGCCTTCAACCTGAAGTATTAATTATCTTTCCATCTTTAGTTCCTTGAGCAAAGCAATACAAACAATGCTCCTAAACTGTACAAACACAATCAATCCAGTGGTTGTTTATTTGGCCAACTAATAAGGTGTGAATCCATATCTGCGAATGCGTCTAGCATCTGATCCGGGATCAATTGCGGCTTGGAAAGGTCCCCAAGGGTTTCGTTGCTTGATTACCCTTTTATCCTTGGGTTAGGGTTTATACCCTGTCAACCCAAATTAGAAAACACCTTAGGTTCCTTAGGTTAAGACAAAAAATCATGGGCAATTCTCGTCGCCCTAACTTGATTTGATCCTTTGCTTACTAGGCAATACATAACTTCCCCTAACTTGGCAAATTAGCTCAAAAAGGGTGATGTAGCAGGATGGCTACTCATCCTCTTGCAAGTTAGACTTGTGCTACAACCTGCCAACAGATTCTAGGCAGAGAGGAGTCGATACGTGAAAGTATCCCAAGAGAGAGTTGTTGAATCAAATTATCTACGTCGTCAATGGCTTCCAAGAAAATGGTGAGAGGTGCTCACGCGGAAGTTTCTACCCCAAGCATACGCATGGACATCCCTACGAGTCCTCAAGCCTAGGTTCTTAAAAGAATGATTCCGCATTAAAACAATGCAATTGGGCACGTTAAATTTTCATGGGAAGAATGCATTTACACATGTTTCTAATTCATGTAGTCTAGTTAAAATACATTTGGAAAATTATCTCCTTGAACAGTTTACAAGAGTTAGTGCACGTCATGCAATTGGGTTGCTTGCATTTCCAAGTTGCAAATCCTAAGCGCATATTGCTTAGGTTTAAAAGATGAAATTGTTTAAATGCATCTTTGATTGTCCCTGTACACTTTGTGAGGCCCCTGTTACAGTCTCTGGATATCCATCACGTTTTGGTGCCCACACTTAGCCTTTTCTGCAACAACCTCTGGTGTCTACCATGTTTGTGGTGTGCCCACACTTTGCAGGTGGTTCTCATTACAGCCTCTACACACTTTGTGCCTTTCTAGTTGTGATTGAGGAGGGGTGTTGAGAATCAACAATCACACTCACTAAAACAGCCTCTTTGTATGAAGCTTCAGGACCAAGGATATGCAAGCTAACCTATCCCATATGCACAATGGTGCCTACTGTAGTTTCCTACTTTCCTATAAAGCATTGTACTTGCTTCCTTTTCTTAATGCAATGATAGTACTCTTTTCTTTTTAGTGAAGTGTCAATGTCATTGTCCACATACACAAGATTGTGTTTATGAGTCCAAGTGTCAATCTTGGAACCTAATTCACTTGTGTAACAAATAGTGTCTTTGTCTTCTCCATCATGAGTCCACACTTCTCCTTTCATCCTCCATAGCTTCCGCTTTTGCCATGCTCTAGATCCCGCATTTCTCACAAAATTCAATTGCATTAAACGAAAGGTTGTAGGCAAAGCTCTTGATGTAAATCCATGTAGGTTTTATGCAAGTTATTCCCAAAATTGTCAATCATCATGATTTTAGCAAGGAAAAGAAATAGTTATTGCAAACCTTATAGTTGCATCGAAGTAATAGTCTATGATCCGCATACTTGTATGGAATGTTGCATCTTGAATTTATTTATTTGCACCTCTTAGGAAAATTATTTGCATATCTTCTAAGAAAAGATAATTCTTGTCGCAAGACAATTAGATCGTTTAGGTAGATCACTTGTAATGGTATAACCCTCAAGGGATTCGTAAAAGTATAACTTGTTGGTACGATGAACACTTCAAAGTGCTAGGTTGGGTCTAGCATGTTAAAAATTCTGCCTAGTATCGCACTTGGGACGCCAAGTCAAGACTTTTGAACCCAAAGGTCCTACCCACATCCACGGAATGTTGGGGTTAATTGGACGCCCATACACTAACGATATAGGGTTTTATCCTAAGGATCGATCGACCTAATACTAAACTTCCGATTAAGTTAGAACCCTTAGGGAAAAACGTTATTGGCCTAGTAAGGTTAGGGATTGGGTTGGGTAAGAAGACATCCCAAATCCTACGCCTTGACCAAACATATTTCTTGTCCAATAAACACCGTTTGATGGGAGAAATGATCCCATGAGTTAGGTGCGACACTTGTGCAACAAGTTGCAACGTCGCATGGTTTTGTGTTAAATCACAAAGTAGAGTTGCCTCCAATGATCACTAAACAATAATCCTCCCTAAGATTGAGGAGCCTTTGGATGTCTGATAGCAGTATGTATTCCTTGTCCTTGATAGGAAGAGTTGGAAGTGAAGCAACAATATAGAAAGAAGAGTCACATACAAGATCTGCATTTGCATGGATTTCTCTAATAATGGTCTCAGCTTTGAATTGGGAAACATTTAGTTTGCCAACAATATATGCTTCTTGCTCAAGGTTCAAACATTCCTCTACATCCTTGTCATTTTCTACCTCGTCCAAAAGGCAAAAGCTTGAACATTTTGGACCCTCTAATTGTTATTCATCAGATTTAATAGGATATTTAACAAGATTATATGCAATGAATGCAACTGGTTTTGACATTAGTCTATATTTCCTAGAATGAGCAAAACAAAACAAATTCGAGGTACAAAACCTATCAAGAGAATGAGATGTACACTTTCTTGAAAACAAAGCCTTCTCTAAAGGTGAGCTCCCAATAGGTATGTGAACATATTCCTTTGCATCCTTTTCAACCACCGAAAATGCAAGACCTTCAAACTCAACAAACTCCTCTAGAAAAAACTTCTTGCATGAGTTCAAGACATGGTCAATATCCTAGTCAAGGTTAAAAATATCCTTTGTAGTTCCATAGTAAGATAACTCCATGCCATTTTGAGGAAGAAAATCTAGGAGCCTCTCTAATGGAGAAACCTCTGTGATCTGAGACAATCCAAGAACCCTCAATGGTGACTTGCCTTTGACTAGAGACTTTGGTGACTTACCTTTGACTAGAGACTTCCTAGGCATTCCCGCACTTGCTATTGAACAAGGGGAGGAAGCAGTGGGATTTTCAAGGGAGAAGGCAAGACAATTAGAAGCCATTGACCCCGATGACAATCTTCTTCTTTTCTTATTAGGGGTGACCTGCTCTTGGGAGCTTGTAATGAAAGAGACCTAGCTAGTCTAACTAAGGAAGAGAAGAGAGAGAAGGACTACAAGAGAAGAAGAATAGGAGAGAGAAAGAGAGCGAGAAGAGAGAGAAAGAGAGGAAAGGGGGAAAGAAGAAGAAGCCATGAAAGCTTGTGAAGGTGAAAAGAGAGATTCTTGATAATTCCGTGATGCCTCAGAATACCCTCTTACACCTTATATACCGTCGTGTGACTAGTATGTTCCCATGCCATGTTCTCATGTCCCCCACTCATTACAAACCATCCCATCTCATAGAGTTTTTGTCCTCAAAAACAAGGGATGAACCTAAAAAGAAAAGTGCGAGCTCCCGAGTATGACTCTGCGCATGATGCAATGGCAATAAGCAAGGACGATGGGACAGAGAAGAGAAATGGGGCGCCAAGGGTGTGAGGTATGGGAGACCATATGGGAGGGTCTTGCCCACATTATAATCCACCATTTCATGATAGACAAGACCCTGGATGGGGTGGATAGCATGTTGTCCCGTAGGGGTATGCTATAGGAAATTAGCCATAACTTTGTGTAAAAAACTCGAAAGGGGACAAGTGAGGTGCCGTTACGGAGCCCACAAGGTGTACTTTCAACCCATGTGGGTGAAGGGGGCTGAAAATACGTCAGGACCAAAATTTTTGCAGAATAGATGGCTATCCAGAAGTAACTAGTGTGCTGTCCAAGACAGTATGGCTGGAGAAAAACAACCATAACTTCCTCTAGGAAACCCCGATTGGGGCAAATGAGGTGTCTTCACGGATCCCTTGAGGTGTACTTTCAGCCCATGTATGGGAAGTGGGGCTGAAAATGTGTAAGGACCAAAACTGGTGCAAAATAGTTGGCTGTCCAGACACAGACTACTGCAGTCCAAAATAGGGATCAAGTGTGGTTAAGTTCCAACCAATACGGCCTCCTTGAGGTGTGGAACCTCATCCAAGATAGAGGCTGGGTGCCAAGAAGCTTCCTCTATTGGTAGGCCTTTCCATTTGATCAAGTATTCATGAATAGAACAGGCACATAGTTTCTTTTCACGCTGCCCAATGATTGCTTCGGGAATATACTGAATAAATCCCTCCTCATCTATGGGGGGTAGCTCCTCTACATAATCTTTGGGAGTGCCAATGAAAGGTTTCAATTGGCTCACATGGAAGACATTATGGATCTTAGTAGTGGGAGGGAGTCAAAGACGATAGGCCAATTCCCCAACCTTCTTAATGATTGTGTAGGGCCCATAGTAGCACTGTGCCAAATTGTTGCAAGAATCGTCCTTGAGTGTAGCATAACGAGACTTGGGGACCTTGAGGAGTACCAATTCACCCTCTTGAAAGTCAAGGGGTCTCCTTTTTGCATCAGCATGGAGCTTCATGTGCTCTTGAGCCCTTTTGATATTTGTCTTGCATTGTTGAAGTAAAGCTTGCATTCGGTCCAACTCTTCTTTTCCAAGGGGGTTGAGCTTTTCATTGAAGATCATGGTGGGGAGAGGCACTCGATAACCATACACTGCTTCGAAGGGGGAGACTCCAATGCTTGAATGAGTGGATTTATTGTAAGAAAATTCAGCCAAATGCAGCCATACATCCCAAGAATTCTGCACATCATGACAAAAATGTCGCAAATAAGTCTCAAGCCACTTGTTGACTCGCTCGGTATGCCCATCTATTTGGGGATGATAGGCTATGGATGGAGCCAATTGGGTCCCCATGGAGCTGAAAACTGTCTGCCAAAATTGACTCATAAATTTGGTATCCTGATCATGTACTATGACACTGGGCAAGCCATGCAACTTAAATACATGCTCCATAAACTGAGTGGCAACTTGAGATGCTGTAAACTAAGATTTTGTAGGAATGAAATGGGCTGCTTTAGTGAGCCAGTCAACTACCACATAGATGTTATTCCAACCCTTCTTGGTTGTAGATAAACCGGTGATGAAATCCATGGTAATGTGGGTCCATTTTCCTTCTAGAATAGGCAAGGGCTACAATAATCCACCCGATTTAAGAGTGCTATCCTTATTTTGTTGACAAGGCACACATCTAGACACAAAGTCTTTAACATCTTGTCCTAGGCCTTTCCAATGAACGATTTTTGAAATACGATCATATGTTTTGAACACCCTTAAGTGGCCAGCAATCGGTGAAGAATGCATCTCTTCAAGTATCCTTTGGGTAAAAGGAGAGGCATGAGGGATTACGATATGGCCATGGATCCAAATGAGGCCATTGTGGAGCTGATATTGAGAGTTGTCATCCATAACACCTTGCTGTAATTTCTGAAAAAGAGGGCTGAATTCAACATCAAGCAAGTAGGCCTCTTGGAGCTCTTCAATCCAATCATGGTGGAGTTCAGTGATAGATGAGACCTTGCATGCCCACATGCGAGAGAGTGCATCAGCCACTATATTGTCTTTGCCACGGGTGTGGGTGATCTCAAAGTTATAGTTCTACAGGGTAGCTACCCATCTACGTTGTTTGGGAGTGAGGTTGGGCTGAGTCAAGAAGTATTTGAGCACATGCTAGTCACTTTTCACTTTAAATTTACTGCCATACATGTAGTGGTGCCACTTTTTGATAGCATGAATGATTGTCAACATCTCCTGATCATTTTCGTGCAACTCTCTCTCTTTATCATCCAATTTTTGGCTCCCAAAAGCTATTACACCGTATTCTTGTAGCAAGACTACACCAATACCCCGTCCACTAGCATCACACTGAATGCTAAAATCCTTTGAAAGGTCGGGGCATACGAGGATGGGGGCTGAAGTGAGCAATTCTTTTAGTTGCTTAAAACTACGATCAACCAAAGCATCCCATAAGAAGGACTCTTTTTTCAGCTTGTTAGTTAATGGTGCTACAATTGTGGAATAATGGTGAATAAATCTCCAATAAAAAGAGGAGAGGCCAAGAAAACCACGCAAGGAGGTAGTGGTAGTGGGCGTGGGCCAATCTCGAACACATTGCACTTTCTTAGGGTCAACTTGGATGCCTTTCTCATTAACAATGTGTCCCAAGTACTCAACCTTTGTTTGCATGAAGACACACTTGCTTTCCTTGGAAAATAATCAATGCTCTCTTAGTATATCAAAAATTTGTCTGACATGCTTCAAATGCTCATGTAGTGACTTGTTGTAAATGAGTATAGCATCAAAGAATACCAACATAAACTGGAAAAGCCATGGCTGCAATATTTTGTTCATTAGGCTCTGAAATGTGGCAGGGGCATTAGTGAGCCCAAACGACATGACAAGGAAATGGTACAAGCCATGGTGAGTTTGAAAGGCTATCTTAACTTCATCACCCACTCTCATTCTGATTTGGTGGTAGCTTGATCGCAAATCAATCTTGGTGAAGTAGCGTGCTCCCTTGAGTTCATCAAGCAAGTCATCGATTCGAGGGATGAGGTATCTATTTTTGACGGTGATCTTATTGAGATCACGGTAGTCAATGCACAATTGGCAGGATCCATCCTTTTTCTTAACCAATAGAACCGGGGAGGCATAAGGGGAAGAGCTAGGCTCTATGAATCCCATTTTAGTGAGCTCCTTGACTTGCTTAGCTACTTCCTCTCACTCACATTTAGAGAGTCGATCTCTGAGGTGGGAGAGTGGTGGGAGGTTGAAATAGGTCCTCATATTCAACCAAAAGTGCTTTTAGTGCTGCATTTTGCTTCCCCAAGGTGTGCTGGTCATCAATATCCTTATGCAAATGCAAGACAAAGATCTGTGAGCATTTCTTGAATTCCTTTTTGAGTTGTCTTGCTGTTATAAGCTGAAAATCTACAATTTCTTTGATGCCCTCCAAATGTACAAGCTACCCATGCATTACAAAATCCATATACAACTGAGAGAAGTCCATAGAGATTTTTCCCAACTACTGCAGCCAATCACAACCTAAAACAACATCCACAGGGTCCATATCAAGGGTAATTAAGTCCACCTTTACTGTATAATTTTCGGCCAGCGTAAGAGATACTTGTGTGCATACATGGGAGCTTATTTCCTCACTTCCATTGGCCACTTGAACCTTAAGAGGTTGCTGTAATTCAATAGGAATACATGTCAAACGGGCAAGAGTCGCTTTATTCACAAAACTATGTGTGGTACCACTATCTATAAGAATGTATACACTCTTGCCATCAATGTTACCATGTACACGTAGGGTGTTTGGGCTCCTAGATTTGGTCCATGCATCCATGGAGATCGAGCAAGTTGATATAGTGGTAAGTGTGGGGTGCAAAGGGTCATTCCCAAGCATGCCATCTATGGGGCAGCCACCACCGAGGTCAAAAGGGAACCCATCCGATGAGTCATAAAATTGATCGTTGTCAAGATCCTCTTCGTATTTAGCATTTTCAGCAAGTGTCATCATGGGAGAGGTATCATGTGAGTCCTCGTCCAACTTGTCACTATCTTCTAACACGTACATGCTATTAAACTTGACAATGGCATTCTTAAAGGGGCATTTGGATGCATGATCAGCCGTGTACTTATCTCCACATTTAAAGCACAAGCCCTTAGCCTTGTGATCCTTGACAACCTCGAGAGGAATAAATTTTTGACCATTAGAACTGAAGCCATTCCGTGTCTTATTTTCAGTATACTTTGGGTCACTTTTGGGAGGGGGTGTTGTCCCAAAACTGCCATATTTCCTTTCGACATTAAAAGTGGGGTAGGTGGGGATTTTGGGCCTGCCATTCCTTGCATTGTTGCTGCAATAATTACCAACATATGGGGGTTGCCTAGTAGAGTATCTTTGCTATCCTGCAATTGGCTGCATGCCCTCATTGCGATGGTATTTCGGACCATACCATTCAACTAATTCTATGGCTGCAAACAAAGTGGTTGGCTTTTGAGCCATTACATCAGCTGAAAGATGCACATGTAGCCCATAAATGTATTTATGCAATTTGGCCTCATCACTGACGGCCTCAACATACATGGATAGGTTCATAAACTGGTTGGTATACTCCCTCACGGTGAGATTTTGCTAATCAAACTGATACCATTGCCTAGCTAAACGTTCTTTCTCTACTGGGGAGAAAAAAACTTGGTCCATATGCATCTTGAAATCTTCCCAATCATGAAACTGCTGGTTTTCTCTTTGAATAAATCTCCACCATATGTGGGAAAAACCCTCCAGGTGAAGGGAGGAAAAAATAATCTTTGCCTCGTTGGTACGGGGATAAATGAGAAAATAGGCTTCCAATTTAGAGGTCCATTCCTCTAATTCAGTCGGGGATGAGGACTGCCCATTAAACTTAGCAAACATAATCTTGTCACGCAACTCATTTGGGCCTTGCTGTCCATGTATGCCATGTACTACTACATGCTTCCCAAGAGGTACTACGATGGTAGCATGTGAGGTGGTATGTTGTGCTGCCCATACATGCCTTGCTATCCAAACCCTGGCTATCTAGAATTTCCATGTGGACCATGCTACCCATGCATTACATGAGGACCAAATTGCACATTAGGACCTTGCTGTCCAAAATGACCATGCTACCCATGCATTAAATGCAAACCGAGCTGAGCATTGGGGCCTTGCTGCTTAAAACTGCCATGTGCATACTGCCCATTGCCATGTGCATACTGCCCATGTACACCTTGCATTCCATGTTGCCCAAAATTTGCATTAGGCCCTTACTGGCCATTCCCATGAGTGTGCATATAGCTTCCATTACATGGGAGCTCTTGTCCCAAGGATGGGCTTGAAGGGTTCGTGATGGGGGAGGGAAGGATGGGTTCATCATGTCGAGTGGAGGGCTCTCCCATCTCATAAGTGCTATGGGAAACACCATGGGTGCCACCAAAACCTTGTGGGCTATGCATGGTCTCCAAGGGAGGAGGGCAGTTGGCCTCACGGAGAGGGACATGCTCCTTGGGCCGATCTGAGGAGGGTGCGATGGCGGGGATGAGGGCGTCCATGCGCTCAATGAGTAAGCCCATCTTGCCTATCATCTCAGAATGATGATGATCTTGGTGGGTTTCCATCTCCCTATGGTGTTATTCCAAATCTCGATGTCAGTCGGCATGACGAGTCTCATGTTGGCATAGAGTATGGTTAAGCATAGTCAAGCAATCCATCTCGGGGGCACCCTCTTCAAACATGACTTCACATCCTCTTGGGATGAGCTAGGATCATTCATTGAGGCATGGGATTCCCTTATTTCACGCTGGAAGTCCTCTTGGGCCTTTGCTTTACCCTTGTGGCCTGCCATCCTAAGTGCAGTCCACTAGACCCCCTATTACAGAAATGGCAATATCTTGAGCTAGGAAGCTCTGATTGCCAAAACTTTTTATTTAAATTAAATCTCTTGATCCCCTCTACAATGCTATATAGAAATATCTCTGACAATAAATGAATAGGGATTTACTGTAATTGACTTTTGTGGGCTGACTGTGTAGGTATGTTTCCCATAGTACCTCTAAGCACAAAATTGGGTGTATCTCCCAAACTATAGGGACGAATGGGGAGATTTTTTGTTCAAATCAAAGGGGGGGGGGGTTCCCTCTTTGAATCAAGCTATGGGGCTCGTTCTCAATCACACAAAAAGGTTTTTTTGTAATTGACTTTTGCGGGCTGACTGCGTGGGACTGGTTGTCTGCAACACCCTGCAAGGACTCTTTCAATGAGCATACATTATCCTAATGCTGAGGTGCTTTTTTCAAGGCATCCTAGGCCTTGTTGGTAGTTGTCAATGCCACATAGAGCCATACATCATTTGCATCAATAGTTCTCTTGTTGCTGAGACCATTTTCTTGACTACATACCCTGCCTATCCTGCATGCATCCACCATACCTTCCCAAGTGATACATGTCATTACCAATACATCTACAAGGTTGTGGAACATAAATGATCAGGGCTTGGGCTATTCATTCAAGTTTACCTACACCTGCAAGAAATTTTGGGCTTCGGATCACCAGGAAGTGGGCAAAGTTCCCCCTGGGTCGGATTGTGCACCCCTTCAGGGTCTTTGATGGCAAGGGGGGGTTACCCCTCTTTTGTCTTGCCACCTCGCCTGGCATCAGGATTTTTGGCACCCGGAATATACATGGAAAATATTTATTATTAAGAAACCATCATGATATGCACTAAGAAATTGAGGATTGGGCCTTTCATGATATGCATGATCAATAAGGAAAATGGGATGGGAAAAGGGGTTACCTCTGCAAATCAGTGACTCACTGATTGCATGACTTACCCTTCTTACAAATTTCTTTCTTATCGATCGGAATCAAGATAAGAGTACGGTTAAGGATTAGAGTAAAATCTTGATCAATGGGGAAATAAATTTAAAGAGCATTCAGCCATGCATGCATTTCAAGGGTGTGGGATGGGGATGGGAATCTAATTGGCACTCTCAAGTTCTAAGAAGGCATGAAATTCTTCCATCTATCTCATCAAGTGGCTCAGCTCAACAATTGGATGTAAAAGAGAGAGCAAGAATCGATTGACATACCTTATTCAAGCTCAAGGAAGAGTTAATGGCTGCCCTCTCCAATAAATTTTGGTTGCCCTTCTTCTTACAGCCTGTGGTTGTATGGGGCCCTTCAATGTCGTATATCTTCACTTGTTGAAGCTTGTGGCTGCTCCTGCGGGTAACAAATTGAAGGGGCTTCAGTGTGCCATGAGCTTGGTTGAAGGTTTCATGGCTGCCATGGCTGCACAAAAGGGTTTGAGATATGTCAAGAATATGTGGGAAATCTCAACAACCATGCTCAAGCCTTGCCCAGAAGTATGCCAAGAGCTGGAGGATGAAGCACAGAGTGCTGGAACTGAGCTGGAGCAGGAGGAAGAGAGTAGACCACTCAGCGCAAAATGCATCATGAATTTCGGGGATGGCCTCAAGAGGCTCCAAACAGGGCAAACATGGCTCATGGGTGCTTTAGATGCTGAGCATGAAGTGGGAAAGGCTTTGGGACAAGCTATTCAAGTTGAGGAAGAGGGGGGAGCAAGATCTTTGCACTTCTTGAGCTGAAGGTTCCATGGCAGCTTGAAGGAAGAAGGAGAGAGAAGGTTCTCTTGAAAAAGTAACTGTGCTTTTGGGCTTCTCTAACTCTGCTACACTCTTTTTGCCCAAAACCCTCAAGAAACTTACATGGAAATTAGTGACGACCTGCCAAATTTATCTTCCCGCCTCCAGATTGTCCATGCTTCTTGGGAAAGCTCCAAGAAAGGCTACCATAGTCTTCAAGAGGGCTGACAGCTTGCCTAAGTACTCCCTGTGTACCTGTGAGAAATATGTAACTGAGATTTTCTAACTGTGAGAAACTGTAAGAACCCTAAATCTATGGGAAAGAAAAGGATCAAAGACAGAGCTCTAATACCACTTGTAATAAAAGAGACCTAGCTGGCCTAACTAAGGAAGAGAAGAGAGAGAAGGACTGCAGGAGAAGAAGAAGAGGAGAGAGAAAGATAGGGAGAAGAGAGAGAAAGAGAGGAAAGGGGGAAAGAAGAAGAAGAAGCCATGAAAGCTTGTGAAGGTGAAAAGAGAGATTCTTGATAATTCCGTGATGCCTCAGAATACCCTCTTACACCTTATATACCATTAGTGTGACTAATATGTTCCCATGCCATGTTCGCGTGTCCCATGCTTGTCATAGAGCTTGCATCATCCTTTGGTTCATACATGAGTGAAAGCACGATACGATGCAAAAGTGTACACCCGACCTCATGAACAATGCCTCCTTGCTTCATATGTGGGGATCCACAATACGGCGTGAAAGGGTGCACTCCACCTCACAAAAAATGCATCCTCGCTTCATGTCAAAGAGTGCACATAACAATATCGTACGAGAGAAAATGTAAAACAACATGAGGACATCTCAAATCTAGCTAAGCTTGATATAAAAAAAAAAACAATAAATGCCTAATTACATATATATATAGACAGGGATAAGAATTTGCCACATGGACAACCACATCGATAGCCATGTGGATGGCCCTCGCAAACCCTAGCCAATAATATAGTGCCACACGTCACCTATCCCACAAGTATAAAAGATCAATGCTGGCTTACGTGGCTCACTTTTTGCATCCACGACCGCGAAAGATGATACAGAGCAAGTGACCACTTGCATTGCTAATGTTGTTCAACCATCGCACCATATCGGTTAATCATGTTTCAAGTTGTTCAACCATTGTGCTTTTGTGCTTTCTAGGACCCGGAACATAGATATGGCATGAATACCCTGGTGTGTTATCTTGGTATTCCTTGCAATTCACATTCTATGTGAAGATATAGCATGATAACATGAAAACGTCGAGCCCAACAAGTACTACTTTGTGTCGTATCTGTCGTTTACTTAAACATCAAGCGAAAAGAGTGCTTCTTTGCATGCCTATCAATTTCTAGCTATAGATACGACATGAGAAGGCCATTTTCAATACAACACTCGAATGTATTCGCACCATATTGGTAATGCAAAAATGACCATGCAAGCTTCTCTCTGCACATATGGAGCGAGTAGTTGGAACCTTGTTTATATCATTCAATTGCGTTCGCACCGTATTTGTCGTCCACAAACACTGCATGAATGTATCCCATGCGATCTGATGCTTGTTTGCCTTCGCACCATATTCATGCACAAATAGAGCGTGAATGAATCAACTGCCATCTTGGGCTTTCCTTGCATCACACCATATTTGATGTTTTAAGTTTTCTGATTAGGGTTTAAGGTTTTTGATTTGTGTTTAAGGTTTCTGAATTATGTTCAAAGTTTCTAATTTATGTTTTAAGTTTTTGATTTGTGTTTAAGGTTTTTTATTTGAGCTAAAAGTTTCTGATTTGTGTCATTTTCCAAAAGGTGATG
The DNA here is from genome assembly GCF_053477565.2 of Lygodium microphyllum. Taxonomy (NCBI): domain Eukaryota; kingdom Viridiplantae; phylum Streptophyta; class Polypodiopsida; order Schizaeales; family Lygodiaceae; genus Lygodium; species Lygodium microphyllum. Next base: position 42,822,224 of record NC_141138.1, read on the forward strand.
GCCATGACAAAGTAGACTGCAAATAAGGTGTATATTGACAGCAAGGATAGTGAGGAAGAGACAAGGCCATTAGTAGTTCCTCAATCTTTCCCTCCTGAGATCCCTCCTACCCCTGGTTTCCCTCAGTCTCCTGCCATGTAATATAAGTAATCTAGTAGAGAGATAGTATATTCTCCCCATGTCCATAGTAAGCTTCATTATGTTGGCAACCAATGTTGTGACCTTGTTGGATAGCCCTCTCCTACAACTGCCAAGTTTCCAACCTCCCCTAGAGCCCCTATATAACAAACAAAGAAACCTGGACCCTCTTATGCCCATGGAAAAGAGCCTTCCAAGTCTAAGAGAAAGAGAAAGTCTAGATTTTATTATGTTCAAAAATGTTTTAATGAGATAAGGAAGGCACAAAGAGCTACACAATATGTCATTCCAAAGACAACATTAATTAGAGTTGTCAAAGACATTTCTTATAGATTATCAAGGGTGTCCATTGAAGTTGGCATGCAAAATAAATGGTACCTTGCATCCATTCTTTGTCTTCAATAGGAGGTAGTTGAAGACTTTGTTATTGATTTTATGAACGATGCTTACATTACTATTGCTCATGCTCATAAAGTGACTTTGATGAACAAAGACTTTAGTATAGTCAACAAAATCAAGTATAGGTTTCGACAAGGTATTGAGGCCCTTTCCCACTACTAATAAAAAAAGCCTTTGAGATCCTTAACATTTCTCAAAAATTGTCTAGGAGAGCGAAAGGGCCAATGATCGAGGAGGTGACACATTTATACCCAACAAAGACCGTGTCCCAACAAGTGTCTTTGCCCAACAAGAACAACCACAAGAGGTTATAGAGTTGGAGGATGAAATTTGCAAGAGGAAAATTGTTGTTCCTTGGCCTTGTTAATCTGAAGAGAATGGGGGAGGTATATGGGTAAATGGTTATGAATGTCTCTTGCCCTTCTTAAAAAGAGGACTATCTAAGTATATCCCTTGAGGACAAATCCATGCTTGTTAAGAAAGATATTCAATTGTCAAATTCTATAATCTTTTGTTGCATAAGGTAAGGCGTTTTGGCACAAAATTCTTACTATATGGAATGATGGTGTTGTTCAGTGCAAATGGCATTCCTTTGTTTTTGCTATTGGTCTTAGGGCGTTGATTGCTTCTCTCAAGCAATAAATCTCTAAAACTATATTTATTATTGATCCACTATTATCAGTGGAATTGTTTTCAAGATCTCGTTCAAACATAGAAAATTTTTCAAAACGTTTGATCCAATCACAAACTACCATATTTTTTCCTTACATTTGATATATGTTTCCATTTACAATGCTGGCAAGCTCGTGTTACCTTTTTGGACACCACATATGAGGATATTGCTGATCCTCAAAAACCATATAACTTTCTCCAACAAAAAGTGCCCTTGCAAAACTATGTGTATTCTTGTGGGGATGGAGAGTGATTTCAAATGTTTGTAGGACAATATATTCAAAGATTCTCAAGATAGATTGAGTTAATATAAGTATTTTTTACATTGTTTTTTGAGAAACATGTCTCTGAGTTTTCTAACTTATTATAATTTTTCCTCACAGTGCCAAGATTACCTTGATTCATACACATGGTGGATAAGGGACAGATGTATTGAGTTGATTTTGGATAGGGAAATCATGCCACTCGACCCCAACTCCCCTCCACTAAAATCCTCAACTAAGGGTAAGGGTAAGATGAAGGGCAAGTCATCTGGAAAGACAAGTAAGGTAAACTTCGAAAAGAAAGAAATGCCAACACTTTCTCAGCCATCTCCTCATCAGCCTGAAGAGAAGAGGCCCCTTGTCAAAGTCAAATTCTTCGAGTAACCAAATAAAAAATCCACTGTAAGGAGATTATATATATTTGTAGAAAGTGCTGAAGAATTTACAAAGCTAAAAGAAGACAAATAGATGCAAATGAAGCAAGATCCTTTTATACTTGTATTTCAATTTTGTAGCTCTTGATTCAATAATTTTTTTTTTGTCAAATGTAAAGGTTATCAATGTTTTCATATTTATGGCTCAAAAATTACAATTGTGGGAGGTAAGCGACTCATACAAGATAAAGAGTGTTCAGCTCTTTTCCCAATTGTTTTACCATTTACTTTGAACTTATATTTAGGGGATGTACAGTTTGAAGGGCGTGCAATCTGTATCAGAATCCAAGAGAATCTTGATGCCTAGTTTAACTTTTTATCTCCTATAATCAAAGCCCAAAGCAAGAGTTTTTTGTGCGATATTATAACATAGAGACAAGGATTTGAGGCATACAATATACCTCATGGTGTCACCCTTATGGTCAACCTCTCAAGATTTCCAAAGCCTTCCTATAATCCAATCCAGTTTTGCTTCTACAAAAGTTATACTTAGCCAAGATACTTTTGTTCTTTGTAAGCCCACAAATATATGTAAGGGGATAAACCATGATAGACATATTCTTCTTAAGATCCTTCCAGTTGTCATGGACTTTTGAATATCTTGACATATATTTAATTTAAAACTATGCGTCATTGCATTATCTCAGGAACCTCCCAAATTAGAGATGAGAGACTTGGCAATGGAAAATCCTTGATATGTCTATATGTACCCTCTCTAGAAGGAACCACATACTATGCATAATATATAAAAATTATTCTCTCATTAAAAGAACTGATGGTCTCATCAGTATAGATAATTTCTGCAAATGCCTTATGAGTCACATTGAAAGTTCCACTCAAACTCTCCATAGGTTTCCATTTAGTACTTGTTGACGGAAATATATCTACAACCAAGATTTAGATATTAATACTTGCTTAAATGAAAGAAATATCACATATGTTATCAACTTAAGACTTACAACATGTTTGCTGGCAAACACGGTTTGATGAACCCAACCCTCAAAAGCTTGTTAAATCTTCTTTGACTTGTTTGGCATCATTACGGTTCATCCTATACCTTTTCTGAGTGATTGGCTTAGCATCTTTCTATAAATTTATATTGTGCTAACATGTAGGTGGATCAAATCCTTTCATGTCCATATAATCCCAAGCAAAAATGTCCTAAAACTCTTTGCACAACTTAACAAGATCTTGCTTGAAATTTTATTCCACAAAAATACTGACGTTAATGGGTTTGGCCTCCCCTTCCATGTTCAAATTAACCTCCTAAACCTTATCTTCAACTACCTTTGTAGATCTTCTCATTGTGTGTTCATATTACAGCTCATCTTGAATAATGGCTTTTTTCCCTTCTGCATCCAATACATCAAAACTATCCAAAGAAATTTCCACACTAATTGGTTGATTTTTGGATATTTCTTGTTTGAGAACTTCAAGATGACCAAATCCCTGGTCTTGAACCATTTTATACTACTCATTCCCTAATCCCTCTTAAAATTCAAGCTACTCTTGACCTTGAGGAAAGCCAGGATGCTATCATGATTGGTTTTGGACTATAGTTCGAATAGCTTGGTGTTCCAGAACTTCATTTCCTACACTCATAGGAGGATCTTGATACTCCTAAATAATATTATCAACATCTATTTTAAAGAATGGAACCAAAGAAGGATTTTCTTGAAGAAATAATTCCTCCTCATCATCTTCCACTTCATCTACAAGGTTGATATTCTAAGCTACTACAAGTCTAGAGGAACTCTTCAACTTTACCTTATTAACCATTGATAATCTAATCTCATTGAGTCTTTTGGGGATACATACATAATCATTCCCCCAGTCCTGCTTCAATTTGGAAAATTTAAACCACGGTCTACCCAAGAGCATTTTATAAGTATTCCCAATTTTTGACATTCTTAAAACAACAAACTCACCCTGAATTTACTCACCCTGAATTTCAAGCCAGCCACTCTAATTTGTTAATTCCTAAGAATACCCAAGGGCTATACCATCCTGTGGTTTGCCATACTAACCTAAAATGGGCTAGTAGTAGCTCCTCTTGCTTGGTTGCCAAATATGTATGTTTAGGAAGTATATTGACTCTTGAACCCTCATCCAGCAAGACATCATCATGCTTTCTTCCTACATACTCAACTTGAATGGTAGGCACTTGATAATCAATAACTTCACGTTTGGTTGGTATGACTACTTGACAGTCAAGAATTGCTTGAGCCTGAACTATTGTATATTCACGAACTTCTTGTAGCTTTTGCCTAATCTTCAAGACCAACGTTTGCTTGAATCTTGGTATTAAATCCAAGATTTTCTCTAAGGTGGTTAACTGTAGAGAGCACTTTGCTATAACTTGAAATAGCTATTCTAAACCTTCCTTCTAAAAATTTATTAATGCCTCAGCTTCAGGATATTGATCCTGTTGAGATCAAGATGTAGGATACCTTGACCCTGATCATTGAGCCCTTCAAGTACTACTTTTCTTGTCAGTTTTTGTAAATTCTTGATGTTTTTGGTTGTCTTTTACCTAGATTTCACCTATTCTTGTCAGTCAAGTTTCAAACCAGCTTGGCTTCTTATAAGAACTAATATCATTGCTTCCTCTAACAGTCATCTACTTCAATATAGTTAGAACAATCACAATGAGCATGCATACTTACAGTATTAGTGTGACCTGACAACTCCTTTGCCCTTTCTTGAACCTTCTCTTGCTAAATTTTCCTATAGCCAATAGCACTTATACCTTCAAGAAATTGCATTTTCTCATATTGATCAGGTAACTCTATGAGGATTACTGCAACTAGAGCAGGTGGATGCTTTGGATGAGATGCTCCTACAAGCCTTCTGTCATTGTGAGATCTTGCTTCTAGTACTCCTCTCTAAGTCCTATGCCTTACCCAAAGTTCATAGTTGGGTCTGACAAAGTGCCCTTGACCTCCACAATAGTGACATGCTCCTGTTTGGGTGGTTTGCTGCTGCTGTGGTGCCTGAAAATTTCTCCAATGCTATCTTACATGTATTCTTCTAGGTCCCCTAAAGGGTCCCTGAGTCATTGTATCAGTAATAACTTGATTGACTGCAACTGGCTACATAGGTCTTGGCCTAGGCTATATCACTGGAATCTATTGTGCCATCCTAACATTAGGATTGTACAACAAGTCCTGGTTTCATGGCCATTTCTTTGGCATATCTCACAATACTTTTCTTTTCTCTTGGTGTCAGAAAGACCTAAATCCTTTAGCTTTAGTTTAATCTTCTTATCTACTTTGTTCTCCTTTTTCCTTCTCTTATTTTTATCATTTGATTTCGTCTTCTTATTCCTGGTTAATCTTGATTTCTTCTTTTTCTTCCTATGCTTCTTACTACTAGACTCATCATCAGCAAAGTCACTGAAATCATCCTCTAATTCTAAATTGTGCTCACTATCTTCATCATCACTATCACTTTCTGATTCAGAATCTGAACTTGCATCAAAATTTGAATTCAAAGAGTTGTCATCCTTATGGGTCTTTAATCAAGAGATACCAAGCCTCCTTTCCAACCTCATAGCAGCCATCATCAACTATCCAATGTATCATTCTAACCTATCTCCACTTTGGAAATGGAATTCTTGATTTTATCCTTAGGCCTTTTGTAAAATAAGTAATCTGCATCTTTGCTGATGGTGCATCACCAGCATCCAACTTGTTCAAAAGGTTCTAAAAACTCTGGGCATAATCCTCCACCAACATATTCTTTTGTTTGATCTTGTTGATCTTCCTTAAAATGTCTCTTAGAGTTTTGTACTTACGGAAACTTCATAATAATGTTTTCTTTAAGGCATCATATCCATTGAATGCTATCATACCATAACTAGCAAACCACTCCATGGATTTTCCCTGCAAGGTAGCAGTAAATTGCTGCTTCTTGACTTGATCTCCATACATTTGGATAAATCCACTTATTTTCCATCTTGTCTCAAGTTGAGCCACATGGTAGTTAGGTTCTTCATTATTTTTCCTTGAAAACTTAGATGCTCAAACCTTTGGGTTGACAGGTTGATTTGGGTTCATTATGTTTTGCTTTTTGGACTCCCACTGAAGTTGTAAAGGATTAAAATTTAGAGATTTCTAAGATAGGATTTTGGCATTCTGCAAACAGAAATGTCCTCCCTAGTAGTAGATTGTCAAGAATCGCATAGTGGGGGGACTTGCTTGAGCTATTGCACCAAACACATACCATACACACAAGAGGAAGCCCACTCAATGACACATGAACATCGATGGAGGCCAAAACATTTTCTTGCTAGTTTCTTCCACACACAATACAATGCACACAAAGTATAGATAAGATACAATATAAAGAAAAGTGGTGTGATAAGTGTCAAATAGTGCATAACTGACTATATTAATCAAGTGGCACTATAACTTTGCCTATTGTAGGTAGCTGTAACAAACTAGATATAACAAGTGATAAGTTAGTGGCCATGTGAGGATCATAATGACCATCAATGTGCTAAGTGTAGATGTGTGGACCTATCTAGCCAAGTGGTCCATCATCAATGCTTGCAGGTGTTGAGCTTTCCATCTCAACACTCCCCCTTAAGCTCAAGTGTATCTCTACAACTCCAAGTAAGCTTTGAAACTTCCAAAGCTTCTTTGCACCCAATGCCTTTGTAAAAATGTCAACTATTTGATCATGTGTGCTAACATATACCAAGTCAATCTCTCTTGCAAGTAGCCTCTCTCTCTCAAAGTGGTAGTGCACCTCAATGTGTTTTGTCCTAGCATGGAACACTGGGTTCCTAGCTAGCTACATGTTGCTCATGTTGTCATAGTGAATGACGAATTGACCATCCCCCTACACATCCAAATCACCTAATAACTTTTGCAGCCATACCACCTTACATACTACCATAGCAGCACCTCTATACTCAGCCCCTCTGAACTTGATAAAATAGATGTAGATTGCTTTTTGTTGCTCCGTGTTACTACTACACTACCAAGGAAAAACATGAACCCACTAGTAGATATTTTGTCTGACATGCTACGATCCCAATCTGCATCTATGTATCCAAACAAATGTACATCCTTACCTGCCTCATAAAAAAACCCATAATGTAAAGCGGACTTCACTTACCTCAATATGTGTCTCACTTCATCCAAATGAGGCTTTCTAGGCATCTTCATAAACTGACTAACAAGGCCAACAACATAGTTCAAGTCTAGCCTTGTGATAGTCATGTAAATTAGACTCTCTACTATCCTCCTGAACATAGTACAGTCTTATATCTCAATCTCAATATTAAAAATCAACTTCACATTTTTCTCCAATGGTACTAAAAGAGGCTTACATGTTTTCATACCATACTTGGATAACATATCCAAGCCATATTGCCTCTAGGATAGCCATGTACAATCATTACATCCGATCACCTCCATACCAAGAAAGTATCTTAGCTCACCCAAATTCTTCATCTCAAACATTTTCTTCAAAAGGTCCTTAACTTCAGAAATCCCATTGTCATTCTCCCATGTTATAGTAAGTCATCCACATAGATGACTATAATGACCAAACATGCATCTTCCTTTCTCATATGAAGTGAGTGATTAACATGAGAAATATAAAAGCCAATATTGACAATATACTCTTTGATCTTGTCAGACCACGCTCTAGGTGCTTTCTTTAGTTCCCATAGAGTATCCCTTCTTTAAACTGCACACATATGTGGGGTGCTCTAAATCCTCATAACCTCACACCTCTTCTTGTAATTCACTATGCAATAAGGCATTCTTAACCTTTGACTACTAACAAAGAAATCACGTATCTAACAGTTGCCATCTTACCAATTGGACTGAATGTCTCTTCATAATCTATGACATATTCTTGAGTATAGCCTTTTGCACCCACCCTAGCCTTATACCTATTAATCAAACCATTTACATTATGCTTGATTTTGTAAAGCGCCAATAGCTATCTTGCCCTTACATAAGGGTACCAAATCCCAAGTGTTGTTGGCTTCTAATGCAGCCAATCTCGTCATCCATTGCAGCATCCCAATGAGCATGACCAACAGCATCCTCAAAACAAGTAGGCTCAGCATCCTCAACTACTTCACCATATAAGCATAATGATGAGCTCCATAACCTTTAAAAGTAAATCTTTTAACAATATATTTGACCTTGTGCTAGGTCATCATTCAAACTCTTTGAACCAGTAGAATCTCCATCAAATCCCAAATTACTAGTAGTTGCATCATTACCATCCAACACTTTCTTCTTTCCTTTGCATTTACTTGCAATACTTGTAGATCCACCTAAGGATGTGGGTTTACTCCTTAATCTCCCAGTCCAAGGGCTAACTATAGGTGTAGTACTAGACAATGTTTCTCGTCCACTAAGGCTTTGTGATTCTTGCTTCCTTTTTGCATGTAGCTATCAGGATCATTATCATCATATAATACATCATCAGTAGATGTATACGAATTGGTCATCTCATAAAAAAATAACATTCTTGGTCACTCTCAACTCACTTGTGACAAGATTATAACAATGATACCCTTTCAACTCTAAAGAGTATCCAATAAAAATACATTTATTAGCCTTTGAATCAAGCTTCTTTTGCAACTCATTTGGCACATGAACATATGCAATATAGCCAAACACTTTCAAGTGTGACACATCAAGCTTCTTGCCTGTAAAACATTCTTCTGAAATCATCCCATGAACTGCAACTGTGGTAGTTCTGTTTATAATGTAGATAGCAATATGAACAACTTCAGACAAAAAAAGTTTTGGCATATTCTTTTCAACCATCAATGCCCATGGAACTTTTGCAATATGCCTATTTTTTATTTCTATAATCCCATTTTGATGTGGAGAATAACTACAAGTAAATTGTCTCTTTATCCCATGAGACCTCAAGAAGCCACTAAACTCATTACAGAGGTACTCACCCCCTCCATCTGATCTCAAGCACTTAACTTTCAAGCCTGTTTTTGTTTCAACAACCACCTTGAAAGAAATTTTGAAGTGCTCAAATACATCACTCTTTTCCTTCATGAAATATACCCATGGCTTCCTTGAACAATCATCAATAAATGTGACAAAGTATTTTCTGCCACCAAGAGATACATTGTATGTAGGCCCCCAAACATCTATATGCACAACGTCAAGTATATTTTTGCTCACATCTCTATCATATGAAAATGGTTGTCTTGCCTACTTACCAAACTAGCATGCTTAAAATTCTACAACTCTAGAAGCAATCAACTATGTAACCAATCCTTTGGACTGCATTAATTTCAACATTTGCACATTTGTGTGTCCAATATGTCTATGCCATATTTCAATGTCTGCAACCATTCCTTTTTCTTTAGTATATACAACAGCCTTCATTGCAGGAATTCTAGTATCTAAAGTGAACATGTGACCAACTCTACTTCCTTTTGCGACCAACTTACACTTATCATTAAAGTCTTCTACAAAACATTCTTTTGCATTAAAGAAAACTTGAAACCCTTACTCTATCATTTGGCCAACAGATACTAAATTCTTTGTGATTGATGGCACATGTAATACATCTAACAGACTCTTTGTTTGGCCATTACACAAGGACAAGGAAACCTTTCTAATGTGTGAATTTGGGTGTCATGAATCATCACTTATCTACACGTAACCTAGATTTTGTAAGCCTTGCATCTCTCTAAACCATTCAACATGACTAGTCATATGATTAGATGCACCTGAATTGACATACAATACATCATCATGTGTTCTCTTTCTTGCAACAAAATTCAACGTATGTTGCATAACAAACATACACTTATTTTCGTCTTTGTTTTTTGTCCTAAAAACGGTGCATAGTTTTCTTGTTGGAATTTACCACTGTAAATATAATCCTTCTTAGGATTGCAATATGACCTGTTTTAGCACAATAATGGCAAACAATAACATAATTTTCAAAACCTCTATTCTGCTATCCACGTCTTCCTCTCTTGAGCTCCCTTGCCTCTAAAGTTTTCACATCCTCCTGAGATCTACATTTCACCAGATTACTTATTTAACATTTTTTTTGTTATGACCAGCACGTCCCATACCACGACCTCTCAAAGAGGATCTGCCACACCCTCTTCTATGCTTGGACTCATTCACCATTTCTATGAAATGAGTCACCCTGCATATTGGTCTCTCTTTGGTAATCATGAGAGAGACCAACTCATCAAAGTCTAGAAATTGCTTCCGTACATATATAAAAGTGATAAATAATTTCCAAGCCTTCTGATTATTAAGGCCACCTAAAGTAGATGAAACCAAATCATTATCATCAGGTATTGCAGCCTCAAAATTATGTTTACTTTTTGGCAAATACCTCAAAAATTACAGATTCAAAATTTGAAACTTGTGCACCCACTTTTGGTTGATATAGCTAAGTTTTTTGTACACTTTGAAACTATTGTCCACAACCTTATGGCTCTAAAACGGGGTCCGAAATGGCCTCAAATACCTAAAAAAATAGCAAGCAAGCCCTAAATGCCTTGTCTGCAGAATATACATTACTTTGTTTGCACACTAAATTTCATAACAATCTGAGATTGTCACTGTGCCGTCCTGCTTTCAGTGTCTCCATAGGCACTATCCAAGAGAAAGATTGGAAGAATAGGAGAGCTTCTTATGGGTTGCTTGCTTGCTCAGATCCTTGCTTCTTCTCCTTCACTTCAGCCTTCAAAAAGAGCCTCTCTCAGTGGTGTTGTTCTGATATGATGCCAAGAATCGCATGGTGGGGGGACTTGCTTGAGCTACTACACTAATTACACACCATACACATAAGAGAAAGCTCACTTAATGACACAAGAAGAGAGATGGAAGCCAAAACGTTTTCTTGTTGGTTTTTTCTTGTTCTTACATACACAATACAATGTACACAAAGTATAGATAAGATACGACATAAAGAAAAATCGCCTGCTAAGTCAAACAGTGCATACCGGACTATACTAATTGATTGATGCTATAACTATGCCAACTATAGGTAGGTGCAACAAACTAGAGACAATAAGTGATAAGTCAGTGGGACCATGTGAGGATCATAGTGACTATCGACGTGCTAAGTGTAGATATGTGGACCCATCTAGTTAGGAGGTCCATCATCAATGTCCATACGTGTTGAGGTTGTCATCTCAACATAGATTTTATAATCTTTCAAGTGCATATCTAGGAGGAGTATCTGGATGTTCAAGTGTGACACTATTGCTTTCTCATTATCTGATAAACTTGGTATGCTTGGAGAGTTTGGAGGAGATTTTGTTGAGGTGGTAGAGGAATGATATGGTGTTAAGGTACCTGCAGAGGTACCCAACTCCATAGATTTCTCCCTAACATATGTAAATTGTTCTTCATTTAGCCTACCTAATCCTCTTGCTTCTCCTCTATCATTCAACCTTGCAGTCTCCTGTTGTTTTCTTGCTAGTGCTTCCCTTAATTCTCAGGATCTGTTTCTTATTGAAATGGAATTTGACAAATGTGGATAATTGTCTTACATAAATACTGCCCATAAAAGGCACCTTATACATCTTCAATGCCATTAGCATGTTGCACACTTGTAGCCTGTTCTTGTGGTACATGCACATCTAATATTTTTGTATATGAAATTCAATTATTTTGTGAATATAAAGCATGATTGATACACTCTTTTCTTACCGTTCACTCAAAGTCTGAGATCACGTGGTCTATAATCTCCAATTGAAACTTGTTGAAGCATCATATGTGTTCTATGGACGAGCAACACTTTTGTCTGATTGCTAGCTTGCATTGAGTGCAAGGACTCAGGACACGTTGATTAAGATACGCCTCATGATCTTGGACATTCTGATCATCATCGTTCTCCATTTGGTCTATGTTACGACAAATAATATGTTTTTTTCCCCTTGTTGATGATCTTCCTCAACTTTAATTTCTACTCTTGTCCTCCCCCTTTATTTTTCTATCATTCCATTCTCCCTAATTCTCTCATTGTTTTTGTATATATATATATCTCTCTCTCTCTCTATTTGTTGCTCTCTCTATCTCTCTTTTTGTCCTTTTTTCTCCCCCCCCTCTCTCTTTTCTTTTCACTCTCCTTCCTCTCTTTACCTCACCCTTTTTTTCTACCTTTTTTTCCTCTTCCTCTCCTTCTCTTTCTTTGTTGCATCTCTCTTTGTTTCTCCCTCCCTCGTTGTTTCTCTTACTCATTCTCGTCTCTCCCTATTTTCATATGTCATTTTTCTCTTCCTCTATCCTTTTTTTACCCTTCTCCCCTTTCTCTCTCTCTTTCTCTAATTCCTCTCCCATCCTTCATATCTCGTTTCACTCTTTCTCTCTTTCTTTTTTACCTTTCCTCTTTTCTCTCTCTCTCATTCTCTCTTCCTCTTCCTTCCTACTTTTCCCTCTCTCCTTTCCTCTCTTTCTCTCTCTCTTGCAAAGAATAAAACAAAGAAAAAGAAAAAAAGGAAAAAAGAAAACACAAAAACAAAGCAAGAAGAGGCAATATACCTACCTCAAAAGCTCGATGATGAATTATTTTGTGCCTCCTCTTTGCGGCGTTCCTTCTTTCTCCCTTGTGCACTTCTCCCTCTTCTTCATGTATGGTGGCGGTAGTGGTGAGGAGCTCTCCTTCTTTCTTTTTCCCTCTTCTTCTTCCTCTCCCTCTCAAGGCGACAATATCTCTCGTTCTCTCTAAAAAATGTAAGTAGAAAATGTCACGCTTGGATTTTTTGCCCTTTTTTTAAATCTGATTGGTGTCGCTATTAGCATCGCAAATAGCATCAATAAAGTAAATAAGTGACACTATTTGTGATACATATAGTGATGCAAATAGCGACACCACTATTTTACATCACAAATCACCATTGTTATCACCCCATTCCCTTATAGTGCAATGTCTGTATATATCCAAATGATAAAAAATTTTCACATACATTTAGACCACCACACATATGATAGTTTGAGACCACAACGCTTATATATCTACACATATATCTTTCCCTTCCCCCCCAAAAAAAGATGAGTTTGAGTTGTGTTTAGAAGTCCAACATAGAAATTCACAAGTAGTTATTAAATTCTCAAAATACGATCTAACTATTCAATTCGTCTCTATGATTCCTCACTAATGGCCATTTGGGCTTTAGTCAACTTTACTCATGATTAAGAAAAGTTATATGTATAAGATACGGCTAATGTCCAACATTGGTAGTAGCTGAACTACTATACTATTCTAAATACTTGTGGTAGATTAGTAGATTTGTTTTTCCATCTCTCTCCCTCTCTCTCTCTCTCTCTCTCTCTCTCTCTCTCTCTCTCCAAGGATGGGACTAAGGATGTGGAATTCACCATTTGTGTTGCAAGAAGATATTGCTTTCAAATGCTTTATGATGATGCATTCCTTCTACCTATTAGCAAATTGTAGCCTTTTTATCTACCTAGGATTTCCATATATGTAGCAAATCAAATTCCATAATAATTTTACTTTTTCATTAGTTTTATTGTATGACGCACACATGCCTACACACCACGACAAGTGTGCCCTACCAATATCTATATGTATCTAAACAAAAAGCACATTCCCGATGCCACTCTGACAAAACAAAATCGACAAAAACCTGAGCACAACATTTTGTTGCAAAGAGTTTGAGAGAGTAAAAGAGAGAGAAAAAGAGATTGTGGCTTCAGAAGGAAGAGGGACAAGAAGAGAGAAAGAGAGAGAAGGAGAGCTTCTCACTGCATTCGCCGCTGGCTGCCGTTCACGAAGAAGAGGGAGAAGTGCACGAAGGAGAAAGAGGGGACGTCGCAAAGAGGAGACCAAGAATCCATCCTCGGGCTTTTGTAATAAGTATATTACCTCCTCTTAGTTTGTTCTTGTTCTTTCTTCTTTTCTTTTGTTTTTTTTCTTGAGAATGAGGTGTATTAGGGAAGAAAGAGAGGAAATGAGAGAGGGAGAAGAAGAAAGGAAAAGGAAGACATAATGAGAGAGAGAGAGAGAGAGAGAGAGAGAGAGAGAGAGAGAGAGAGAGAGAGAGAGAGAGAGAGAGAGAGAGAGAGAGAGAGAGAGAGAGAGAGAGAGAGAGAGAGAGAGAATAAACATGAAAGATAACAAAGAAAGAGAGAATGAGAGAGAGAAAGGGAGGGAGAGAGGAGAATGAGTGAGAAAACAATGAGGGGGCAGAGAGAAACAAAGAGAGGGGAAACAAAGAAAGAGAAAGAGAGAAAGAAAGAGAAGGGGGAGAGAACATGAAACGAGGGGTGCAGAGAGAGGTGGATAAATTGTGTTAGATTGGTTAGAAAACTAAAGCTACTCCTCGAGGGAAGCAGGTGTTTAAATTTCCCAAGGATTTTTTATATAGCAAAGTGGTCTTGGTCAGCCAAGAGGATTCCATTAAAAATCTGAAGTGCTAGATTCGGTCAAGTTAGGAAGGATCGAATGTCAATTATCCTAGTATGTCATCCTAGATCCAAATCAATGTTATTTTAGGGGGGCTAAGTTGAGACTATACCTTGTTAATAAAGTGGTTGATGCATATCACTCCCCCTCATTTCTCACTCTCTTTATACCAATGTAATGTTCCATTTAAGTTTCAGAGATCATAGCAAAGTAGTTTTCTTAAGCTAATGTTAGATAACCATGGTAGGAGATCACTATAGTCACGATTTAGGCTTGCTTTACATTGATCCTTGTGGGGTTGAGGTGGAAGTTTTCCCACAAGGTAGACTTAAGTAGTTTGAGTTAATGGAGTTTGATTATTACAAGGGAGTTTTGAGCAGAAGTTACATTGATTACCTCTTAATAAATTTGTGCCATTAGGATCCGATGGATAAATATGTTACAAATATAGATATGCACTTAGATATGACTATAGTCTCTAGATTTGCAAGGCCATGTACTCTCTAGAATTTGGCTGAAAAGGGATCAATTTGTGCATACCTTAGATTGACTTTATGATCTTTCTCCATCATGAAAGGTGTTGGATATGGAATGGTATCTATTGCCTTATTAATGCTAATCATCTTCCTTATATTAGAACCAACCTTAAATAGATATAGTGGATGGAAAATCTAAAAGTTGTTAAATGTTTATTTTGAAGAAATCTAGGGTTAATCCTATTCTTTTTACAGGAGGACGGAAAATTGATCTGAATCATTATATTTGTTACAAAGTAACTAAAGTGATTCACACTAATGTAGTTACCATTCTAGGTTTCTCTCCTTGGAAAAATTATTGTAAAGATGTTTATCTTGAGACCTTTCTTTCAAATACAAAATCCTAGATGTTCTAACCAAACCTCAATTATACCATACTATTAATGTATATAATTTCCATGGGTAAATCTTTATAATATGATTCTTATCATGATGTAATGTCTCTTAGCTATCGGAAAAAATTTAACAAAAGATGACTCTTAGCCTCACTACAAGGATATAAGGGAATAGTGACGAGTAGTTCCGATGCATATTAGTGGCGTCGTAATTTGTGACACAAATAGTGATGGTACTTAAAGAAAAAAATGACCGAAACCCGAATGCAGTATTTTGCTGCGAAGAGTGAAAGAGATCGTATGTTTGGGAGGGAGAGGAAGAGAAAAAGAGAAAGAGAGAGAAGGAGAGCTTCTCACTACCGTCACCACTACTGTCAGTGTTCATGAAGAAGAGAAGGAAGTGCACGAAGGGCCTTTATAGTGAGTACATTGCTCCCTCTTGCTTTGTTATTTTTCTTTCTTCTTTTCTTTTGTTTGTTTTTGTTGAGAATGAGCTGCATTGAAGGAGAAAGAGAGAAAATGAGAGAGGGAGAAGAAAAAAAGAAAATGAAGAAAGAATGAGAGAGAGAGGGAATAAACATGAAACATAATAAAGAAAGAGAGAAAGAGTGAGAGAGGGAGAGAGGGAGGAGAATGAATGAGAAAACACGAGGGTAGAAAGAAACAAAGAGAGGGTTTGTTCTCATTCTTTCTTCTTTTTTCTTTTTTTTAAGAATGATGTGCATTGAGGGAGAGAGGAAATGAGAGAGGGATAAGAGGAAAGGAAAATGAAGAAAGAACGACAGAGAGAGGATAAACATAAAAGATAACAAAAAAATAGAGAAAGCAAGAGAGAAAGAGGGAGAGAGAAAGGAGAATGAGTGAGAAAACATGAGGGGATGGAGAGAAAAAAAGGCAACTTTTTTCTTGAGAATGCGGTGCATTGAGAGAGAAAGATAGGAAACAAGAGAGGGAGAAAAAAAAGGAAAAGTAAGATCGAGAGAATGAGAGAGAGAGAGAGAATAAACATGAAAGATAACAAAGAAATGGAAAAAGAGAGAGAGGGAGGGAGAGAGAGAGGAGAATGAGTGAGAAAACATAAGGGGATGGAGAGAAACAAAGAGAGGGGCAACAAAGAAAGTGAGAGAGAGAGAGAGAAAGAAGGGAAATGAGAGAGGGAAAAGAGGAAATAAAAAAGAGAGAATAAGAGAGAGAGAGAATAAACTTGAAAGAAAACAAAGAAATGGGAAAAGAGAGAGAGAGAGAGAGAGAGAGAGAGAGAGAGAGAGAGAGAGAGAGAGGAAGGGAGACCCAATATACATGCTATTTTCATGCGGACCATGCATGACCTTCTGAGATTTCAGAAGTGCTTAGGTAAGTAGGCTTCCGTTCTCATTGGTCATATCTATCATAGCTCACTCAAGTTTGTATTCACATGATAGAGGTGTTGGGACATGTCTGGTTACCTCATCTTATCATGCATGTTCATTGTGTGGGCCAAAGTTAGACTCCCGAAGGTCACGAACCATGAAAAAGATGGTATATCAAGGACACACCGCTTTCTTGTCGGAGGCTCATGAACTAAGGGAAGGTTTTCTTGGATGACCTCTAGTACGAATGAACACCCAAAGCTAATACAAGTTGAAAATGGTCCACACGGAGTCACATCCAAACGGAATGCAATGGTTCCTCAACGGTTCTTAGTTTTCTACAAGTTGCGGTATTGGACCCACTTACAGATCAACCACTTGTTGGATCCCATGCATATTTTCAAGAATGTGGATAGCTTACTATGGAACCACATCACAGGAAAGAGAGACACTACAGAGGCATGAATGGATTTGAAGGAGGTAGGCAAGATGGAGGCGCTTTGGCCACAGCCAGGCCACAGTCGAGTGCTGATGGTCGCTTGCCACTACCTCACGCTCCTTAGGTTTTGTCCACTAAAGAAGAGTGCATTGTGAAGCAAATTATTAGGTCTATCCGCACTTCGACGGGTATGGTGCGTTCTCTCAGATCCGTGTTTTCTAAATATGACCAGCTATCAGGTCTAAAATCTCATGATTGGCATAAGATATGCCATGTTTGTACTACAAATGGATTGTAAGTAGCCTGTGTATTTTGCTATTTACAGTGTAGTTATTTTTTGTAATGCTTCTTCATTTGTGGCAGTTTCTACAACTGATCGCGATCGTAGGATGTCTTACTCCAGAAATACATAGGGTGATTTATAGGTTGTCAAATTTAGTGCAATGGATCTCACAGAAGGAGATCAAGATATACTCTATTGAATCTGCAAGGTAGGGAGCAATGGAGACACTCTGTCTCTTTGAGAAGTACATGCCCACCAGTATGCTCATGATACAAACCCACCTCTTGATGTATCTTGTAGACAAAGTAGAGATTGTTGGACCTGTCCATACGTGATGGATGTTCTTCTTGGAGCATTTCATGAAAACCTTGAAAGGCTTTGTGCGACAACGAGCTCAGCCAAAAGGTAGCATGACTGAAGGTTAGTTAGTGTTTGAGGCGTTAGTGCATATCTCATAGTGGCTAGCAATGGTGGATTCAGACAACAGTATGCTATGGTCGCTAAAGGATGATGATAGATTGACAAAAAATGTGGTGGTTTGAAATGGGGTAGAAAAAAGGATAGATGCTGCAATGGAGGAGAAAGTGAATCGTTTCTGTATGTTGCACCATGCTTCCATGGAGATGTGGCTCGCTAGGTACGAGCAAGCCACGAAAGATTGAGAAGAAGCGTAATCCGAATTTTGATGTAGTATGTGCCACTGACCGAATCGATATCTCAAGGGCATAGATGAGATGCCACGGTTTATGTCTATGCGATGATTACATGGAGCGTTGACCATAGCCTCTCACCAAGGGGTGGAGGTCTCTACTAAGCAGTGGGAATTCTCGATGGGATGTAGTCCAAAGCTGGCCACATGTTTTATAAGCTATCCTATTTAGATTTTATATGTGACAAATAATTAACCATTTCAATGTATAGTACAAAATATATAGTGTGGCATGGTTGCGAGGATAACATTTCTATGTGGAGCATATCGATAAAATGCGCTCCACAACGGATTATGGTATTATGGAAAAGTTTGAGCAAGAGAGCCAACGGCAAGTCATGGATCCAAACACCATTATAGATGAGATGGAGTATTTTGGAAACTTACAAATTATTATCACAGTGGATTATCGTAACTTCTCCATGATCATATTCGATATGAGGTGGTTCTCAAAGTGGTACTAGAAGGATCCGGGGCAATGGTTTGATGAGGTCCATCTGGATTTCTCAAAATAGATTCCAAAAAGATATGGATGCATTTGCATGACACGTTTGTCTTGTCGGCCCATTGTGAACATATGCATGATTTTTTTAAAAAACTTTTATTACGACATGGTATTTGTCACAAATGTTAAATCTCTCGTGTATGTGATTTTGAATAGGTAATTTTCTATCCAAACCCCCGACAACCTCGATGGTGGTATGTTGTACCTTTAACTCCCCAAAGTGCGAGAGTATATGACGAAAGTAATATTCCTAGCATAGATGAGGATAGTATGTAGATAGAGGGGTCGATATTGCAAGGGATGGAGGTCGCGCCCAAATCTTGGAGTGTATAGAGAAGGAAGAATCGGGTAACAACGATGGAAAGATAGGAGGCCAAGAATTCTTTGAGAATGAGGTGGGTTCATACTTTTATGGTGACCTTTCTATCAAACTTCTAGTGTATGCAGAGTTGTGTCAGGAGATTGACATGGGACCATAGGCTATGTCAAACTTATAGCATCCACCTACTCAATTCATTGATGAATCGCTTATAAGGGTACTCTAAATATGAATTTTAAGTAATATCATTTTTATCAGAGTTATAGTATCGTGCTTTACTTGAATCTTTATGTTGATTATGCTAACATCAATTTTTGTCAATGCAGGTGACCTTTTGGTGATATTTGGAGAGCATGAGTCTAGGGATGAGCGACAAGGAGCTATAGGAGATCTTCACGGGTATATCTCCAGATCAAATGGCTCAGTTCAAAGATATGGCAACTAGGAGCTATCTCGGATACCATCAAGCCGTTCCATTAGATCTACTATTGAGTCGAATATCCCACATGAAAGAGTCGTCTTGCCATTCAATAATGTGGTAACCCTTACTCCACTAGATCACTTTGCCTTGATGGTAACGCTGCTCTAAATATGAATGCTCAAGATAAGGAATGACTTTCCCATCCAATAATATTTGTATCCTTTGCAAGTTTAAGCTAGATCCTGAAGGACCTACAAAGACACCAAGTCTAACGTTAGCCCCTACAAATAATAGGGCTTAATTTATTGAATTTTACTTTAGTTTTGACATCTAACCCTTGCAAATCCACTAAAAGGGATGTACAACCATTCTTTCCTATACAGACAATCTTATAAGGACCATCCCAATTGGGTCTTAACTTGCTAGGAAGAGCTCACAACAAGCATCATAATATAGAACCAATTGACCCTTAGTAAATTTACACTTCTTGAAGGTCATGAATCACTTTCATTCACTTCTTCCCTACTTCCTAATGTAACAAAGCATACAACTCAATCTCATCTAGATGTGTAAGGGAAATTAGCCTTTCTTGCAATGCTTCCTCTTTACCCAAAGAATGGTTTAGAGCAAACCTTACTGTAGGCAGCTCAATCTTCAAAGGTAAAGCACACTCTTTCCTATATATTAATTTAAAATAAATGTGGTATGTAGCTCTTTTGAATGTCATATTATAAGCCCAAATAGCCACATACAACTACTTATCCCAATCATGCTTACCTTTGGATACAGTCTCAGATAAAATCTCCACAAGCTACTTATTAGTACTCTCTACTTGCCTATTAGCTTGGGGGTTGTAAGCCGTTGTCTTATTATGTTTAATATTTAGAGCTTTTGTCCCATGATTAGACACAAGCTCCTTAGTTGGACTAAAATGGCAAACAATCTACTCCAAAATAAAACTATCTAGTTCCTTGGCATTATCCTTCATTGTAGCATGGGCTTCAAACCACTTCGTGAAATAGTGTCGCTTTCATGTAGTTGATGAAGGATGCACATGTTCAATGAAATCAATATCCCACTTCTCAAATGGTAGTATAGCCATGATAGGAGTCAATGGTAGGCACTTCCTATTCTCCCTATTGTCATGTCTCTGACATGTATCACATCTCTTGATAAATGCAAATGCATCCTGGAAAATGGATGACCACCAATATCTGCCTCTCAAAGCTTTCTATGTAGTCAACCATCCAACAAAGTGCCCTCCAACCACAAGTGGAGTCATGACACTCTTCCAAGATGAACAGAACCTCGTTAGGTATGACACATTGACAATAAACATCATCCATTCCTTGCCGATATAGTGTTCCTACAATCAAGGTAAATTTGAAGGCTTACTACCTGGTTTTTTTCTTTTCAACCTTTGACGACAAAGCGGCTCCAACCTTTCGCGTGGATAGATAGAGTGTTATGGTAGTATACTAGAATGGAATGGAGGTTGTATCAATTTTCAATAGACCCTCAAGGTCACTACCTTTAGTTAAGACCTCCTTTGGCTCCCCGATATAGTGTTCCTACAATCAAGGCAAATTTCAAGGCTTTCTACCTTATTTTTCTCTTTTCAACCTTTGACAACATGGTTCTCCCATGGATAGATAGTGTGCTATTTAGCATACCATGATAGAATGGAGGTCGTATCAATTTTGAAAAATCTCGCCCCTTTTAGATGCTTTTAGGATTGGCACTTTTGCCAATTCTCGCTTCACATCCTTGAAGGATACTTGACATGAATGACTCCAAACAAACAAACAGTTAAAGGAAGATAGATTTGTCAATTGCAATGTCCTCTTAGTGAGTGCATTAATAAATTGTTGATAATATCCCATGGACGATAGAAAGATATGCACTTATTTAGGAGTACATGGTGGAGTTATAGTGAGACGATGACCTTTATCTTTTCAGGATCAAGTCACAATACCAGCCAAGCTAATCACATGGCCCAATAGCAATCCATAGGGTACTCCAAAGATCCACTTTCTTGGATTGAGAGAGCAATGCAAAACTGCCTGTTGTACTACTCAAAACATTTTCTCAAAATAATTAGTTGTCTCTCCCTTGTGGTGGTTGTCTCTAGGTCATCAATAAAGACCTTTAGCTCCTCTGGGAAAATATCACCAAAAGTTTTATCAACCATACATTGCCAGGACTCTGACGCATTGCATAATCCAAAGCCATAACATAATATACAAAGGTGCCAAATACAGTGATAAATTCCGTTTTTACCTTACCTTACTCTGTGATAGCCATTTGGTTATAACCAGTAAAGCAGTCCATAAACGAATAGATATCATTGCCAGCATTGATCTAGAATCTAATCAATAATTAGTAGTGGATAGAAATCTTTGATCGTCTGTTTATTAAGCTCTCTAAAATCTATGCAAAGCAAGATTTGATTTTTTTTCTTAATAACTACTAGTGAACACCACTCCTATGTTGTATAGGAAATTATCAAGCCAATCTTATGCAATTTTTATAGCTCCTCAAATAGTTCGTCCCTTAGCTCAAAAGGCATACACCTCACTTTTTGTCAAACAGGATGGCTACCTTTCTTTAGGGGAATAGTATGCACAACCTAACTAAGAGTAATACTCCTCAGCTCATTATAGCTCTAGGAAAAAATATCATGGAATTATTAGATCAATGACATGTAGTCCTTCCTCTCTTCCAAACTAAGGCTACATCCTAATTTAATCAATCATGGATCATTCAATGTATTGGGGTCTAACTCAATCACATCAGGGTCTTTGATTCTATCTTGAGCTTCTATTGACTCATTCAAGGTCACCTGGTAGATATCCCTCTTTTGATTCATCGCTTGACGAAGTCTCACTGCCAAAAATATCCTCTAAGGTATCTCGAGGAATCAGGATATGCATCCTGGGGAGTCCACCTTGTAGAACATGTAAGATACCACGTGAGTTCAAAGGAAAGGGTATTATATTTAGTAAGATTTACAAAATTATACTTACAAAAGGGGATTTTTTAATTACAATTTGAAAACAATTTGTAAGTTTTGTAAAGTAAAAAGGGTCATTTTAAGACCTTATAGCATGTAAAAAAGGGTATTTCTTAATATCATTTGAATGCTCGTTATATAGTGATGATTTCTTATAGGTGGACCCCTCAAGATATGCATCCACCACTATTATGTTTCTAGCACCTTTGACAAAAATGAGACGACCAACAAGTATATCAACTTGATAGTCGAATTGTAAGATCCATGGCCTTCCTAATAATACTTGATAGCTTGGCCGCCCTACAAACCTAATAATTGTAAAGTACAAAATGCATTCCACATTAGTAATAGTCACAATGACTTTGGTAATGCATCCTTTTGGTTTCCTTAAACTATCATCAAATATCTAGAGAATTATGGGAGCATTCTTTTGGATTTCGAGTCCCAGCCTTTCCATCATTTCTAAAATCATAATGTTGATGGAGGATCATATATCCACAATGGCACGATCCACTTATATGCCATCAATATATGCTCCCACCCTTGGGAAATGCTTTTCAACATGTTCAAACCAATCATCTCCCACACAGGCTATTCCCAAGGGTTGAACAATATACCCATTGTGAAGGATCTTCTTAAACTCTTTATGCACTCCTAGAGATAACTTGATCAGCTTGTAGGAGATTCACATCAAGCTTTATCTTGCAAAGAGAATTGGTTGAGTCAAATTCATGATAATTAGAAATGGTTCTCTTCTCTTACTGCCAAACCATTCTTTCTCTTGCTAATTGAGCAGGCTTAGGTGCCTCTTTCTTGGCCTTTACCTTCTTCTTTAGCAACTCCTTATTGGAATCAACTTTGCCATGAGCAGCTTTTAGAGGACCGCATTTCACATCTGGGATAAGGACTTGTGTCCCCTTTCATTATGTTTAGGGTCTACCCAAGATTTACATTATCCCTATTGCCTTCTTTAACCTTATGTCCTCTTGTAATGGCTCATATATTGGAAGCCTCAATGGTGTTGACATACAAAAATTTAATAAGGCTAACACCACTACCACTAGGGAACTCTTCTATGATAGCTTTTCCTCTCTGTAATATTTTCTTTGGTCCCTCATCCTACTGTCCCTTGTGCTCAATGGTTAATCAAACCTGGCTACTTACTCCCTTGTTGAAGAGAGCTGATCTTACTCAAATAAGTACTAGCTAGATGGTCAGACTTCCCACATATGTTGCATTTGACATTAGAGCAGTTTCTCAAAAAGTACTGACCACCACACCATTTACAGCTAAATCTTAATGGACCACCATCTTCAAAACATTGACTTCCTATCAAGTTTTGTTGCTTCTTTAGGAAATTAACGACTATGGCTATTTGTCTATTTATACTATTCTGTTATCATATCGGTATAATGTTACATCATGTCCTTGACTTTGCCAAGAACATTTGATGTACTAGACTCATAACCGTGATCATCCACTTACCATTCAACAGGCCTAACCACCTAGATCGGCTGTGCTGATTAATTGGTATGACATTAGAGTTCATCATTTGGCTTCGATTATTTATTGGAACCGTTTGGCTAGCCATCAGCATAACAACATTAAGAGAAGCTAGTAGCATGGGCACATTTTGCATTATGCTTCCTCTTTCATTCGAATGGATCATAGGTGTACTAGCCGCACCTTGACTTCCATTTATCAATACCAAATTATTTCTAGGACCCAGAGTGGAATTTAGTTTAGCCCTAGATGCATAGGTCACTTGTAAGCGCGCTACCTCCTCTACTCGTGTAATAGTAGTGTATATATCAGCAAGAGCAACACTATTCAACTACACTTGGATATTGAAATCTAATTCATGTAAAAAGTACTGCAATTGAGTAGTAGGTGGAATAGGAATAGAGGCTTGTAATTTACAAACACCTCTAGTTACTTAGTATATGCTCGAGTATTCTCATAGGGTTCTTGATGTGTCACATTCAGAACATGCAGTCAATACACTGACCACCTCTTTCAAGTACAAACTCTCTTCAAAAGGCTTCAAATAATAAATCGATTATGGTTATGATCATGACTTTCAAGCCGTGATACCACATT
Source organism: Lygodium microphyllum (assembly GCF_053477565.2). Taxonomy (NCBI): domain Eukaryota; kingdom Viridiplantae; phylum Streptophyta; class Polypodiopsida; order Schizaeales; family Lygodiaceae; genus Lygodium; species Lygodium microphyllum. Next base: position 42,846,535 of record NC_141138.1, read on the forward strand.
GCAACTCTTTCTTTCAGACTCATGTTGAAAAACATCATGAGATGTCCTTCGTTTCTGGAATTTAGCAATTGAACATTGATTTCTAAAAATCACTTATGTGGAGCTTTGCATCCTTCTCTGCTAATCCATTAAAGATGGGTAGAGGAAAACCTAAGGATGGAAAATCTGGCATTCTTGCATGTATTGCAATAGGTTGTTCCATGATTGAATTTGCTATAGGGATTTGTACAGGAGGGATGCAACATAGATTTGACCTCATCAATTCCATATGTATCATCACCTATAATGACCAAGTCATCTACATAAACCACCAAAATCACATATCATTTCTCTTTCTTCTTGGTAAACAAGCTATTCCAACCAACAAAAAGGAAAGACGCCTCGTAAATAATATTACAATGGCTTGATCATATAATTTTTTCCACATTATATTTGATTTGGCATTCTCGATTCCATTTAATGTGTCGAGGATCGCATTTATCTTATAACCGCAAGAAAATTCGCAAAAGCCTCAATCGGTAGATGAAGAACGCGCAAGAACGAGCATGATATTGAGTAAATTAAGTATCAAAGAGTATGACATGACTTTATATACTAGATAATCATGAAGTAACTAGGCCAAAAACCACCAAAAGAAGTTGTTTTGAAAAGAAAAAGACGCTTTTGAAAAAATAGGCCAAAATACATGACGTTTTTTATGCTTAGAGAGAGAAAAAGCATTGAATAATCATCCCCATACCACCATCCAACAGGTAAGCAATCAAAATGAATATTTAATAAAGCTCAATTTACTCTTGACAAGTAGCCAGATGAATCAGTCGACTGCATATTCCCCATCATACCTATAAATACATCCCCTCTCCTTTACCAAAAAGCAAGAATGAAGGCCTCTTGATGCTGGCAAAATTTCTCTACTTCCCTTATCCATTGAAGCTTTGAGGCTTGAAAGAGAGAAATACCTCCCTTCATGTGGAGAGAGAGAAAGAGAGAGAGAGAGAGAGACTCATAGGCTATCACATTGTGGAAATTGGAGAGTGAGAGAGTGTGGGAGAGAGATAGGCCTTCTCAAATGTCAGGGGAAGAGGCTATTTTGATCCCCTCTTTTACTAAACTTCTACCTCATTTTCATTTTCTCTACCCCGTGCTACGCCTTTGTCCCATACGATCATATCACTATGCAAAACACTAGCCAAATTTTTTTGGACGACCACCAACTCTCCCTGAACTACCACATCAATTTCTCCTGGCATCTGATAGCTCTCTGAGGTCACAGAAATTCAAAAAGCACATTTGGAAGCAAGGGAAGCAAGGAACGCGACCCATGGAGAAAATATCGCGGTAGGAATTGGCGAGACCCCCGTCATAGCAAACTTGAGAGGTAACATCTCATCGGTTTGGAAAAAATTAATATTTTATAAGCTTATTTCTTTATTTGGCTTTCAACGATTGTAAACGCATTCTAATGAAAATGCATATGAACTGCCGCTTAGGAAAATAACCTAAGTAATATAATAATTAAATATTAAGTAAAAAATTTATTTCACTTGAAAAGGTATTATATGTTTGCCATTAAGAAAATATTTTAATTATGATTTATTTTGCGATATTTATTTTTATTTAATTAAAGACGCATGTGATCATAATAACAAAAAAATAGTAGACATTGTTAAGAAAAGGAATATTTTATAATTTTTCCTTGAAAAAAAATATCTCTATTTTATTTTGCTAATGATAAACAAATGCATATGAATTTTATAATAATTTGTGGAAAATTATTTAGATAATATCATGAAATAATCAATGCATTCAATCAATAGGAAAATTATTAGTAGGAACATATATAAATACTCGACAACCTTGAAACTATCAGTATCAGGAAATTAAATAATTATTGGAAGTTTGTAGGATTTGTTGGACATTGATAAGAATTTGTCAATACAAATTCTAAAGTCTAAACAGACTTGGAAAAGCATTTGAAATCCTACTAAGCGCGGGTAGGCATGAATGTCCATATTATTTTTAGGGCATGAATGTCCATATTATTATTTGAAATCCTACTAAGCGCGGGTAGGCATGAATGTCCATATTATTTTTTATGGGCATGAATGTCCATATTATTATTTGAAATCCTACTAAGCGCGGGTAGGCATGAATGTCCATATTATTTTTTAGGTCAAAAATACCAAATTTTTCATAAGGATAAAATAGACTTCTCATGATTAATCAAATTCGCGAAATTACTTGGCGGATCCTGAAAAAGAGTTGCAAGTAGGAAGAAAAACCCTAAGAATAAGGTGGAACCTTAAAAGAGAAACCCTAGATTTGGGTGGGGCTGCTTCCTATGCTAAAAACACTTGCTGCTATTTCTTTTTTATTTGTGCACACATTGATGGTTGCACAGGAAATATTGATTGTGTTTGCAACAGTTAGATCTGATTGTAAATATATAGTTAAGATAATAAAAGGAAGATCGCGCTATGCCTCCCCCATGGCTAGATGCGGAACCCTAGCTCCAAGGGGGATTTTTTAGTACTGCCACGAGGAGCTTTGGACCAGCCCCGATGATAAGAGGTCGCTCGGTGACGAATCCGTTAGGCAAGAGGAGGTGAGAGTGCCAGGGGGCTCTAGCCTAAATCTCTCGATCGCTCTTAGGAACTCCCTGACCCTCACACAAATCAAGAAGGGATCTTGTAGTCCCTGGTACTAGTGAAGGGATAGAATTCTTGGAGGGTTTCTTTTCTTCTTCGCAAACATAAGGGATTTTCTAGTGAATGGAGGTTTATCTTCTACCTAGGTGGAAGGGAAAAATTATTATAAATAACTTTGCAAAATAATAAATAAATATGTTTTGCCAAAAGACTGTTTTCTCTATCTTTGTATTGTGCCGTAAAATTATGCAAAGGAACCTATCACAAAACCTTGATTCCACTAGCTTTTATTTTATGGAGGGAGTAGCCAATTCGAAAGCTTGATAACGGATTAATTAATGAAGCTACTTTTATATGTCATAACTTAATGTAATATGTATTTAGAAAACTAAAGAAAACCATTTGTGGAAAGCGGGTGGGCAAGATCCTTGAGGGATTTGTCCTACGGATGGGTTGTCCCAGTAAGTTGGGAGCTTCTCTCAAGAGATTAAACGAATCATTAGTTAGAAAAAATTAGGCGGAGCCAAGTGTTGACTTACCTTTTACTCTTTTGTTGTCTCGGGGTGACACTGAGACTCTTAAAATTTTCAGGGTCTGGTTACCGGTCAAGGCGCCTTTTTTTGCTTTTATCCTGCGCCTTTTTTGCTATTTCCTTTTTTCCATTTTCCGCTCCTCTGTGCTGCGGGAAACACGGTAACATTACCCCCCTCCTAGCCAAGTGCCAGTCCCATGGCACTGTGGTGGGAAGTAGTGGCTAGTTAGGTTTGCTGCTAGGCGGAACTGGTAGGTGGATGACACTGCTTCCAAGGTGGTTGTGTGAATGAGAGGTGATGGAGTTGAATGACGATGACCAGGAGAGATTCCGACGTGCTTTAGGCTTCATGAAGATGCTCAGCATCTTTCATACAGTTGTGGCATCCATTTTGCGACGGCTGATTGGGGTTCCAATTGGCTGGTGGAAATTATGTAGCCGATCGTCCCTTGAGCATCAGAAATGCTTGAAGCAATAAGCAATCCCTTAGGAGGATGGTATTGGAGGGATTTATCCTAGAGAAGCCCCCCCCGAACTTTGCCTTGACAATGATATGGTTTGTCTTCGCATTGAAAATCTGTGTCTTTGATTTGAAGATCTTTGTCTTTGAGTTGAAGGTCTTCAATGCTGCGTTGAAGATCTTCAACCTTGCATTGAAATTCTTCAGGCTTGTGGAATCAATAAGCGATCCGTAGAACTTGAGGCGTTGGGCATGCATCTTTGGAAGATGAGGTTCCAAGATCTATGCCAATGGCAGATCTATTACTGAGTACTCCTTTTGCTTGATTTGGTTCAATCGTAGTAGCCATCAGCAGGCAGATGGTTGGCGGCATGAGGCACGTTGGTCCATCCCCTCCAATGTAGAAAAGCTCCTGAAACAGCAATAATGGTGTCATATCCGGCATAGGGAAAAATTTTGGTCATTAAAGGATGCTGTGGGTGATCTTCTTCAGTTGAGTAGCCAGTTCTTGAAACTCAAACATAACCTGCAAGAAAAGTTGTGCACTCCCTAACGGTTGTGTCTGCCTCTCCGTGTAGTGCATGGTGCCCGTGGCAATGGAACTAGAAGATAGGTCTAACCTTGGGCAAGCCCTTGGTAATGTCCACACTTGAGGACCCAGTTCGTGTGTCGTTGGAGGTGTGGTGTAAGTCTTAGGGTGACAGGTCTAAAAGTCCTGCCCTTGATGTGCCCTAAGTGTGAAGTGGGGGAGAAAAAAGGGCTAGGGGGTTAGGAGCGGAGCCGGCCGACCGAAGCCACCGGGCACGCCTAACTTGGGGACCCCTAGGTGCAGTGGTAGTGCTCTATGTGGTGTTCAAGTGCTGCTGCGAGCGAGTGCTTGTGTGCTTTTTTTTTTTTTTGAAATGATAGCCAGGCCTAATTGTCTTCATTGGAATGAGGAGGGGAAGGGGGTCAGATAGATTTTGCTCAAAAACTGGTGACTTTGCATGTAATCTTTCAGATTCATGTGGACATGAAGAGAAGTAGTGGAGAGGAAAGGGTGATTGCACCTAGTGAATTGGCTGTCATTCATATCTTCTAGGAGGGCTAGGCAAAAAGAGGGAAGGAGACTAGCCCTCATCATAAGACAAGCCATGGTGCAGTTTTCTATAGCGTTAGGGTCAAAGAATAGGGGAGGTAGGCCGCGCTCTTGTGGAGTCGGGTCCTGCTTAAGGAGTAGCCTAAGTAACCTAAGATAATTACAGGTTGTTACAAAAGCGGGGTCAGGACATGAGGAGAAATCCGCAAGAAAGCGTGTCATAGAATCATCTAGGATTTCGGCGGTAAAGAGAAGGGCATGCTCGAAGGATACTACACTAGAGTTATAAATAATAGGGAAGTCATACCGCCCGTGGAGGGTGGCATCAAAATCCACCCCTACCCTTCGAGGGTATGCCATATAGGTAGGGTTGTTCCACTCGAATGGTAGGGTGTTAGAAAACGCCATCCAGGCGAGCATGCTGATGTTGCATACTCGCCTCCTCCACAGGGGTTGGCTTTTGTAGCCCTGTATAGTGTGTGGGACTTCAAAAACTTTGTTCTGCCAGTAATCAGCCGCTTCTGTGCCCCAAGACGTCGGGGTCTTTTCTCGCTCTTCTAGCCATCTTCGCCCCAACCGGCCACCGACCACGATTACCTCGTCCATCACCTTGAGCGGCAAGACCCTCCACAGACTATTGGGGAGGAGGAAACTAAAGGTGAATGGATCCTTTCCTTGTTCCTGTATCTCCCACAACACCAGTTCTGCGTGGAATCCCGCGGGGAGATCATCAGGGCACGGTGGGAGAGGTGCGGATGGCAGCACGGCTGGTTTGGCTCTCAGCTGTTTCCTGGCTTCCTCTACTAGCTTTCTGCGTCTTTCCCTAAAGGCAATTTTTCTTTCCACAGATGGATCCTCTTGTGGTGGCTCTTGAGACTGCGGCAAGGGGGGTTGTGGAACTACATCCTCCCTGGATCAGTTCATGTCGATTTCAAGTTCTGCTTCCTCCCCCTGCCGTTCTCCCTGTGCTGCTTCTTCTTCGAATCCGAGGGCGTCGATTTCCTAGGGGTTTAGGCCGGCCAGCAATAGGTATTTTCGTTGCTCATCCAAGCTCAGCCTAACCTCCGCAAGTAGGGGTGGCATCTGCAATCCAGCGTGTAAGGCTCTCCGTGCCATGTTGAGCTTTCTCTGCGTCACCTCCAATGTCTCTCCTTGCGCTGCATGGGTGGTGTCTAGGATGGTGTTGAGGAAGGCCTTCTATTGAGTGCTGAAGGCCACTTGGGCAACTTCTGCCATGCTCTCTGCGATGATTTTCTCCTTCTCTGCTAGAGCAAGGCGCCACGCTAGTGTCTTCACCCTCTTTTCATTGTGCATAGCCCACTTCTCTGCTCTTTTGTTCATCTCTTCCAAGCTCTCTCCTTGCTTTAGGGTTAGCATCATGAGTTTCTTCTCATAGTCTTCCAACTCCCTGACCAGCCTCTCTTGCTCTTCTTTTCCAGAGTTTAGTTGATCTGTCAGGCGCTCGATCTCCTCTTGCTGCTCCTTTATGCCTTGTTTTCTCTCCTCGTCCCTGGCATTCAGCTCAGCCACAAGCGCATCAACCTGAGCAGATTTCATAGCGAGCTCCTGGTATCGCACTATCAGGAGCTTGTGCTCTCTTTGCATTTTCACTAGTTCCTGTGTCTCATTTTCAAGCTACTATCTCCAGTGCTCCTCCCTATTATCCTTGGCCTTCATTTCTTGTTTGAGATCTGCGATCTCCCCTTGCTGCATGGCTATTATCCTCGTTTTATCCAGCTGGAAGGCGGCCACTGATTCCTTCTCGGCTGCCAACTCAGCCACGGTTATCTTGCATTTCTCCTTAGCTTTCTCCAATTGGGAGACCAGCTCGACGACGTACTCGTCTTAATTAGCCGATGGCGTCATCATTGTGTGGATGGGTGAGGTTGAGGCTTCTACCTTCTTCCTTTTGGGCTCTTGCCTAGATTCCGCATCCGTAGCTGGCCTCTTTTGTCCTGTGGCCGTGGTTTCTGTGCTCTGTCCCTAGCCCATCTCTTTGTTGATGAAGTATTGCATCCACGCCACGAAGTTTGACACGTCGGCACTGGTCGAGATGCTAGGGATGATGGTGGTGGGTTCAGCGGAAGGCACCAGAAGGGTAGGAATTGGATGAATTGGGGCCTTGCCCTTGCCCTCAAGGACTGGAGGTGGCACAAACTCGAGCACCTGTGTGCTAGACCCTGGCCCTTCTTCTCTATGTGGGCTCAGGTTCCTCAATTCATCTGCTCGGCTTTGTTGCTCGATGGACTGGCGCGTGGCTTCCGCCTGGTCCTCTTACTCCTTCCTTTGTAGCTCTTTCTCTTCCTCATCCGCCTTTCTTTTCCTTTCCTCCTCCGCTTTTCTCTGCTCTTCCTTCTTTTTCCATTTTTCTTCTTTTTCCTTTCTTTTCTTCTCCTCTGCTTCTTGTTTCGATGCCTTCTTTGCTTTCTGTAATTCTTCTTTTTCCTTCTCCTTCTCCTCCTCCTGTCTCTTCGTCCTCTCTCTCTCTCCTTCGCCTCTTTTAGGGACTCTTTCTTTTCCCTTTCCAAGTCTTCTCTCTCCTTCTTTCTGCCTTCGTCATCCTTCTTCTTTCTCTGCATTGTCTTCTTCTTGGGTTTCTTGGTTGTCTTTTTGCTTGTCTATCCCTCCCCTTCTTCTTCTGTCTCAGTTCTATCGGTGGACCTATCCTTGTCCTAGTGAGGAGGTGACCTTTCTGGCGTTTCTCCTTCTCCTTCTTCCGCATCCTGTGCTTCCTTCACTGCCTCCTTGATGAGGCAATCAAGACACCTCCATACCCGATGAAGGAGGCTTTTTTTCTTTCTGTAACTTTAGAGGTCGAAGATTCTCCTCCTGCTGGTACACTTCCTAGGGCCAACACTTTGGCTGCCTGATCGATCATTTTTCACACGTACCCGTTCCAATCTACTTCGTCTAGGGTATGGGTTGCTACATTCTCCAGCACCGGTATGCTAATTCGATGCATCAATGAATTGTAACGCGGGCTAGAGAAGAGCATATGTATCAGCTTGGCTTGCATCCTGGCTTCTGCGTTAGGGATATCCTGGATGCTTATGCCGTCATTTGTGAGCACATCTTCCTTCTTCATTTTAAGCATGGCATAAACATCCCTTTTTTGTTTCCTCTCCGTCTTTGGTACCAATCCCAAAGCCTTCTCCACCAAGACTAGATCTAACCGGACATGTACCTGCTTTGCATCTTCTCCTCTGCCCACTGTTACAGTACCACATTCTCGATCTGGGTTGTATATTCTGAGGAACTCCACGCACTTCAAGTGGTCCGGCTGCTACGAGAACTTTTCAAGATACTTCATGAGGTTGCATTGTTCAACCACCCTCCTGACTGCTTCCTCCTTGGCCACCACGACTTCTATGTTGTGAATGGTTTGAAATTTGAGCTGGTTGAAGGCATGGTTCTCTAGATGGATGCGGTATTGCTTTCTTTCCTCGTCTGTGAACGGGAGTTGATGGGCGCGATCTTGCTGCGACATTTTATGCTCCTGCCCTAAATCGTAACTTTCATTAGTATTTTCCACATATCAATTCGCTAATTGCTAGAAAAGAAAAGCTCTATGCTTTTTGAATGAATTCATTAGGAAGCCATGTAGATTTTGCTTTTTAGACTTGGACTTTTTGCCCTTTACTTCAAAGTTTTCCTGCCCATTTTCCTACCCCATCCATTTTTTCATACTACCTGTTTATGCTTTTCACTAATTTTACTTTGATTTATCCCCTTTGATTCATTTCTCATCTGATTCATTTCACCTTACCCCCTCCCCTTCCATCTTGAAAAGAATCCTTCCTAGGATTGAGGGTCAAAAGGTTAAGGGATTTCGGCATGTTGGGGTAGGAGTTACTTGTGAAGGAGCCAAGTATAGAAATTTGGATTGTATTCCAGTTGAGCTGCGCGGTCCAAATCAAAGGGTCGAATTCCCATGTGCGTGATGTATGTGAGAACGTCTGTGAGGAAGTCACCAGAGTCGACCCGACTCGCAATGTGGAGTTCTTCCTCTGTTAAGAGGTGGTTAAGGTAGGGATGCCCCTTAATGTGCTCTTCCATGGGTCGGCCCCTAAGAGTGGTTAATACTCTATACGAGGTGGGCGCGACGTAAGTGGGATCATACTCTGCTGTTTTGATGGCACGGCGTTGCTCGGTGTTGGTCATTATGTGACATCCTTCAACTTCCCATTGCAACCTAAGAGTATACCACTGCCTCAAGAAAGGTGATCTAGTATCAACAAGGTGTGA